>NC_057798.1:599243234-599569390 GCF_018294505.1 Triticum aestivum | reverse complement strand
GGGGGGTGGAGGCTGCGGCAAGAGGATGATTGGGGGGCACAGATTTCGAGGAGGAGGGAGGAGAAGGCTCAAAAATGACAAGGGGGGCTGCTATATATAGCAGTTTTGCTAGGGTTTGGTTTTTGGGGGGTTTTTGAAGCCCTCCAATCTCGATCGGGCGGTTCCGGACGCGAGGGGGGTTAGGTAGGAGGGTAGATGGGCTGTGTAGAAGGGTTGGGCTGAGAGGAGAGAGATGACATGCGGCCCGGCAACTGTTTCGGAGGCCGAAACGTCCGACGAAGATACCGACAAGGGTACCGCTATACGTTTAACGGTTGGGCTAACAAACGGACTCCGAATGCGACGAAACTCGACAGGCGGCCTGTCTACACTATAATAAGACCGCATGACAAGTTGCAACCCATTCCGAAAGCATTTTTATGCCACTTATAAAATAATATTTCGGAGGTGCCGCGGGCGCGTGCGAGTGTGGTCGGGCTCAGAACGGACAACGGAGAGAACCGGCGGAACCCGAACGGATGCAAGTTTTGAAAAACATGCGGATGAAATGCAAGACAAGAACAAAATGCAAAACAACAGACAAAAACCCAACCACGGAGGAAATAACATATCGCATCTCCGGAAAAGGCAAGAGTTGGAGTTACGAATATGGAAAGTTGCATCCGGGGCGTTACAATCTCCAACAGGTTCGCCACTACACGTATCTGAAGATGAGGATGCTGGGTCCCAAGGGCCTCATCACCATCACCGACGATTACCGCAAGTCCTTGGAGTGCGCCCGAGACGACACCAAGTTGGCCGAGTCGCTGGTCATAGCCGAGGAGCGGCGCCAACTCGACCGGATTGTCGCCATGGCAGGCGAAGCCTCGGCCGCATCAATCCCGGTCAAGGACCTAGCCGACGAAGCTGCCTTCAGGCCCCCAAGGAAACCAAGAAAGTGAAGCTCAACCCGAAAGACCCCAGCTGCAGCAAGTACGTTGTCGTAGGCGCCCGCCTCGACAGCAAATAGGAAGGTGAGCTTGTCGTCTTCTTCCGTGAGAATCGGGATATCTTCACATGGACCCCCAAGGACATGCCGGGTATCCCGAGGAAGTACGTCGAGCACAAACTTCACGTCCACGAAGACGCCAAGCCTGTCCGTCAACCCCTCCAACGATTTTCTGAAGAGAAGAGAAGAACCATTGGTGAAGAGGTCGCCAAGCTTTTGGCGGCCGACTTCATAATGGAAGTGTTTCACCCCGAGTGGCTGGCCAACCCAGTCCTTGTCCTGAAGAAGAACAAGACCTGGCGCATGTGTATCGACTACACCAGCCTCAACAAGGCCTGTCGCAAGGATCCGTTCGCTCTCCCGCGGATCGACCAAGTCATCGACTCGACCGCCGGGTGCGAGCTCCTGTCCTTCCTGGACGCCTACTCCGGCTACCACCAGATCAAGCTAGACCCAGCCGATGCCCTGAAGACGTCCTTCATCATGCCCTTTGGGGCTTATTGCTACATCACCATGTCGTTCGGCTTGAAGAATGCCGGCGCCACCTTCCAACGCTGCATGCAGAAAAGCCTGCTGCCGCAACTCGGCCGCAATATCCACATGTACGTGGACGACATCATGGTGAAGACCAAGCAGCACCTCACGCTCCTTGACGATTTGAAGGAAACATTCGCCAACCTCCGCGAATACAGGGTCAAGCTTAACCCGGAAAAGTGCGTTTCGGCGTCCCGGTCGGAAAGCTACTCGGCTTCCTCGTCTAGGAACGTGGCATTGAGGCGAACCCGGAGAAGATCAAGGCCATCAAGAGCATGCGCAAGGCGGCTTGGCTGCGCGATGTCCAGAAGTTCACCGGATGCTTGGCCTCGGTCAGCCGGTTTCTAAGCCGGCTGGGCGAGAGGGCGCTAGCTCTGTACCAGCTGATGAAGAAGACGAGCCTGTTCGAATGGAAAGACAAGGCAAACAAGGCCTTCCAAGACCTCAAGCGCATGCTCTCCACCGCACCAGTCCTAGCCGCGCCGACCGACAAGGAGTCGCTGTTGCTCCACATAGCCGCGACCTCGCGGGCGGTTAGCACGGTGCTGGTGGTCGAGCGACCAGAGAAGGGCAAGATCCAAGCCGTCCAGCGCCCGGTCTACTACCTGAGCAAGGTGCTCTCCATTTCCAAGCAGAACTACCCGCACTACCAGAAGATGTGTTACGGCGTGTACCTCACCGCCAAGAAGCCGAAGCAGTACTTTCAAGAGCACGTCGTCACAGTTGTCAGCACGAAGCCTATCAAAGAAATCATTGGGTGCCGGGATTCCTCTGGCCGAGTCGCCAAGTGGGTGATCCAGCTAGCCGTCACACCATCCTCTACGAGCCCCGCACCACGATCAAGTCTCAAGCCCTGGCCGACTTCCTCGTCGACTGGACCGAGACCCAGTACTTGCCGCCGCCTCCCGACTCGACGCATTGGTGCATGCATTTCGATGGATCCAAGATATGGCTCGGCCTGGGGGACGGCATCGTACTATCATCCCCGAAGGGCGATCGGCTCCGCTAGGCGCTCTAGATCCACTTCACCACCTCCAACAACGTCACCGAATATGAAGCCCTTGTGCACGGCCTCCGGCTTGCCAAGGAACTCGGCATCCGGTGTAACCTGTGCTACGGCGACTCGAACTTGGTAGTGCAGCAGTGCTCCGGTGAATGGGACGCCCGCGACTCCAACATGGTAAGCTACCGTTTCCTCATCCAGAAGCTGTTCGGATCCTTCGAGGGCTGCGAGTTCCTCCACATCTCGCACGCGGAGAACGAAGCAGCCGACATGCTCGCCAAGATCGCCTCGTCCCATCAAGCCATCCCGTTCGGCCTCTCCCTCGAGCACCTGCGCAAGCCGTCCGTCAAGCCGTCACCGGACTCTGAGTTGGCCCAAACCTCGGGGGCTACACCCAGTGGGTGCGCTGGCGCGCCCCCACAAAGAAGAAATGGCAAGAAAGGAAAGGCTTACCAAAATGGCACGCTCCAGGTCGCGCGTCCGCTCCACCTCGGCCTGGGCGAAGGCCTCGAGCCGGTTCGTCCGCCCGCGCAGGCGGCGGCTAATGGCGTCCGACGCTGTCTCCTCCTAGGTCGGAGGCCCTAAGACTACGGCGCCCCCGCTCCGCGCCGGCTGCGGAGCGGCGGCCAGGTGCCTTCCCTGCCGGGGCACCAAAGCATGCTCCCCGTAGGCCGCCCTCAACACGGCCAGCGCCTCCTCTGATGCCCCTCTCGGCGCCGTCCACGACCCGGACGTCGGGACGGCCTGCTCCACCACCAACGGCCCGACTGCCGGGGTGGCCTCCGGCACCATCGTCCGCGGTGCCTCCTCCACCCCCAGCGGCGCCTCCGGTACCGCCGCCCGCAGCGCCTCTTCCAAGACGGCACCGCCTCCACCACCACCAGCCTCCGCGCGCTTGACCACGTCGGCCCGCAGTGAGGTATCATCCCCCACCTCCACGACCTCCTGGTCGAGGATCACCACCTCAGCCCGGCCTCCATGGCCGCGCTCCCTCACCGACGACGGCTCAAAGACCGTCGCCCCCACCACCGTGCCCTCGGGCATCTCGCCCCAGGCCGGCTCCACATCGGCTCGCGCCCATGCCGCCGCCGCGTCGGTCCAAGCCCGGACCGACGCCGCCTCCAGCTCCGCCTCGGCCCTGTTCCTGTCCCGCCAGGCCAAGGCTTCGGTGTCGCTCGGGTCCAGGCCGAGGTCCAAATCGACCCGTCCCTCCACCTCAGCCTGGTTGGTGAGGTCGAACCAGCTCCTACGGAACGCGGTCCCTTCGGCGGCCACGGCTTCCGCCGCCGCCCTCGCCAGCGCGATTGGCGACCTAAAGAAGAAGACAGAATAAGCTAAAAAAGAAATACAAGACCAACTCAACAACCCGGATGTGTGCGGAAGACAAAAACTTACCCCGACAAGACAGGGACCGGGGTTGGCCTCCCGTGCCCAACGCCGCGCTTCCTCTTGGCCGGCCTCCCGACCCCGGCTGGGTCCGCCGTGCGCTTCGGGGCCTACGGTCGCGGCGCAATGCTATCTTTCCAGTGCGGGCGGCGCTGTGAAGACCCGGCTCCGCCCGCGTCACTGCCTCCCCTGCCCAATGCCGCTGCTCCAACAACCGGCATCAGCATCGCCCGCACCATGCCACGGTCAGCAATTCAAGACACATGAAGAGAGAAAAAACATAGGACTTCCCCGCGCGATGCGCAGTGCCGGCTGTCGGCGTTCTGGGAACGGGGGTACCCAGACTTGCCTTCCTGCGGCCTGCGGCGTGGCTCAAGGAGTGGCCCAGTACGACCCATCTTCAACAACACAAGCTCAAGACCCTCGTGAGGGGCCAAGGCTCGCGGGGCAGACGACAGGAAGCTTCCTCATGCGCAGCCTCGTCATGCTGGCTCACGAGGAGGCGCAGAGATCAAGGCGGGGTACCTCATGAGGTGCCCATGATGCAAGCCATGACGACCGAAGCTAGGCGGGCGCCAGCCTGGGTAGTGTCCTTGTTTACCCTTCGGTGCAAAGGGGGAAAGCACATGCCAAGGCATCAGGTAAAGGTTATCATTTGGGTGCAACAAGACCAAGACTAGTAGAATGGCAGGATGGAGGTCATCGTGGAGCCTAGGAAGGCATCATCGTCAGAGCCTTTGGCAGGCGAGGACCAACTTTAGTCAGGATAAGTGTACTAGATGTTCCCCTTCAAAATGGCCAATTGTTGGCGCCCTTCCCGCTCAATATTTGGGAAGAGGACCAGGGCCTTGCTCTATAAATAGGACTAGCCGCTCTCAAGGCAAGGGGATCGATCGATACACAGACGGATAGACAAAGAGGGAGATTGACCGTTCGAACCCTAGCCAGAACCACCCACACCAACACAAGAACTCCTCCCCTCGAGAGGCTGTTCTCCCCTTGTATTGTTCATCAGCAGCCCCTGAGGCAATCCACACACCACACAGTGGAGTAGGGTACTACACCACAATGGTGGCCTGAACCAGTATAAACCTTGCGTCCCTTGTGTTGTTCTTCGTGTAGCCTAGATCCTTTGCGAGGCGAAGAAACATGAGCCGGTAGGGGGAGTGATCTCCACGCTCACCCCAGAGTTCGAACCTTAAGGGTCTGCCGGAACCCGAAATCCGACATTTGGCGCACCAGGTAGGGGTGCGCCGAAGCTCTCCCTTCCGTCGGCCCGTTCTCCACCGACATCGCGTTTCGCCCACATGGCAGACAACGTGCCATGCGCTCCGGCGGCCGATGCCAGTGTTGGGGCCAGGGGCTCCGAGCCTTGGCCCCCGCCTTGCGGCAGGCGTAGTGGCCGCACAAGTTCAAGCCTGAGATGCCACCGCGCTACAACGGCGCGACGGACCCACTGGTTTTCCTGCTGGCGTGCGAGGAAGCCGTCCTCAAGGAGGGGGCGACGACAGGGTGATGGCCAACTGGTTTCCCATGGCCCACGCCGGCGTCGCTCGCATGTGGCTGCTCCACCTACCGACGGCTTCTGTGGCCTCTTGGGGGAAACTACGTGACCTTTTCCTTGCCCGTTATGCCACGCCAGTGCCCCCGGTCATCGCGGCTCTCTTGGGCGGCTCACAGGCACCACCCTCGAGCCGCCACATCAAGCCGTTCACCCACCAGATCGGCGCCACCTCCAAGTGCCAAGAAGCCGCCCCGGGCTGGGTCTCGCCCAAGGCCGATCTGACCTTCACCTCGGATGATCACCCCTCCAACCCAGCCTTCTCGCGTGTGCTCCCGATGCTGTGCACCCCCACCATCTGCTAGGTGGCCGTCACCAGGACCCTCATCGACGGTGGTGCTGGCCTCAACGTGCTCTCGGCGGAAGCCTTCATCCTCCTCCACGTGCCTCCAGAGCGGCTTCAGCCCAGCAGGCCCTTCTTGGGCGTCGGAGGCGGTTCCACCGGCTCCATGGGGCAGATCCGCCTCCCAATGACCTTCGGCACCTATGATAACTTCCGCACGGAGCTGATCGACTTCGACATCGCCCCCATCGGCCTCCCATACAACGCCATCCTCGGCTACCCAGCCCTAGCCCGGTTCATGGCCGCGACTCACCCGACGTACAACCTCATGAAGATGCCTGGGAGCAATGGTGTCCTTACCGTGTTCGGGGACACCGGGGATGCTTTGCAAGCGCTCAAGCTTGCTTTCAAGACTGTCGCAGTGGCGCAGCCAGCTAGCTCAGTCGCCCTCGAGCCCAAGGGGGCTGTGCCAGCCAAAAAGAAGCAGCTATTCAGCCAATACAAGGCTGAGACCGAGCAGGTACCGGTCGATGAGGACGAGCCCGCCGGTGCTACCTTCACCATAGGCACCAACCTTAAGCCTGAACAGGAGGAGGCCCTGGTCAGATTCCTGCGCGCGAACAGGAAGGTGTTTGCATGGGAGCCTAATCAGCTGGCAGGAATCCCGAGGGATGTAATTGAGCATCATCTTAATGTGTGCCCCAACGTGCGCCCTATGAAGCAGAAGGCAAGGCGGCAGTCCACTGAAAAGCAGGCCTTCATCGTCCAAGCGACCCGCAAGTTAGAAGCAGCAGGGGTCATTCGCGAGGTCCGCTACCCTGACTGGCTGGCCAACCCTATTGTCGTGCCGAAAAAGGGAGGAAAGGAGCACATGTGAGTCGACTTCACCAACCTAAACAAAGCCTGCCCACAGGATCCATTCCCGCTGCCTCGCATCGACCAGATTGTCGATTCTACGTCTGAGTGTGACCTACTGTGCTTCCTGGATGCCTTCTCGGGCTATCATCATATCAAGATGGCGGTGGAGGACGTAGAGAAAACGGCCTTCCTGACCCCGTGCGGGGTGTACTGCTATACCTACATGCCGTTTGGGCTGCGCAATGCGGGCGCGACCTTCCAGCGATTGATGCACATCGCTCTGGGACGACAGCTCGGGAGGAACGCTGAAGCTTACGTTGATGACATCGTGGTGAAGTCTCGGGAGGCGAAAACCCTGATACAGGACTTGGAGGAAACCTTCGCGAGCCTTAGCTAAGTGGACCTGGGGCTCAACCCGGAGAAGTGTGTGTTTGGAGTCCCCTCGGGCAAGCTCCTGGGCTTCCTCGTATCCCAAAGGGTCATTGAGGCTAACCCAGAGAAGGTCAAGGCAATCGAAGACATGAGTCCGCCGAAAACCCTTAGAGAAATGCAGAAGCTCACCGGGCGTGTAACCGCCTTAGGACATTTCATCTCCAAGCTGGGAGAGCGAGTGCTGTCCTTCTTCAAGTTGATGAAGAGGAAAGGCCCCTTCGAATGGACTAAAGAGGCCGACAAAGCATTCCAAGACCTCAAGAGGTACCTTACCAGCCCCCCGGTAATGGTGGCTCCGCGCCCTCGGGAGCCCCTGCTGCTCTACCTTGCAGCCACCCCTTACTCAGCTAGCGCGGCCCTGGTGGCAGTTAGAAAGGAGCGCCAGGCCTCGGCCGCAGCCGCACTCCCGGCCAGGGCAGAGCAAGGCCTGGAAGGCTTCGCGAAGGCCACGACCATGACAGAAAAGGATCAGCCTCATCAGGGGAACGCGTCCGAAGCAGAGGAGGCCCCCTCAGGCGACCAAGGACTGAGGGACACGCCACCTCAGGAGACACCTCAACCTCCAGAAGATGCGGGCCGCACCAACACCCTCAACCTCATCGAGCACCCAGTGTACTTCGTCAGTACGGTGCTGTGGGACGCGAGTGCGCGATACCCAGTGCCCCAAAAACTCCTCCTCGCACTATTAGTGGCTTCGCGCAAGCTGTGGCACTACTTTCAAGGCCATCCCATCAAGGTCGTCTCAATCTACCCCCTGGAAAGGGTACTCAGGAGCCCCAATTCAGCAGGGAGGGTCGCCGAATGGAACATTGAACTGCAAGCATTCCAGCTAGAGTTCATCACTACCAGGGTCATTAAGGGGGCTGTGCTCGCAGATTTCGTGGCGGAATGGACAGAGGCGCCAGGGCTCGAAATGGGTGAGGACCGGTCGCTCTCTCCGGGGAGTGAAGCTCCGGACGGTTGGGTAATGTACTTCGATGGAGCGTCCTTACGGCAAGGCGCGGGGGCTGGCGCAGTGCTCATATCCCCCACTCAGGACAAGCTTTACTATGTCGTGCAGCTCTGCTTCCAGCATGGGGAGAAGGTCTCCAACAATATAGCAGAGTACGAGGGCCTAATAGCGGGCTTGAAGGCAGCTGTCGCCTTGGGGGTAAAGGGAATCACCATCAAGGGCAACTCGCAACTCCTCGTCAACTTCTCCAACAAGGTATACGAGCCGAAGGATGAGCACATGGAAGCGTATCTCGCGGAGGTCCACAAGATAGAGAAACAGTTTTGGGGGTTGGAGTTGCAGCATGTGCCTCGTGGCACCAATCAAGAGGCTGACGACATTGCCAAGAGGGCATCCAGGCGGCTGCCTTAGGAACCTGGCATCTTCGAGGAACGACTCTTCAAACCCTCAGCGACACCGTCGCTATCGAGCACAGCGCAGCCTAGGGAGGAGCTCCCTCAGCCGCCCGCCTCGGGAGCCCCGGCCTGCGGCCTGGCCTCAGGGGCACGCCTGCTCCTGGCGTTGGAGCCTCAGGAAGAATGTTGGATGGCAGAGCTCAAGAACTACTTGGCGCAAGGGACCCTGCCAGAAAAGGAAGAGGACGCGGAGCGTGTGGCGCGGCAGGCCACAGCCTACTGCGTTAAAGATGGGGAGCTCTACCGGAGGCGACCAAATGACGTGTCCCTACATTGCATTCCCAGAGAGCAAGGGAAGGAGCTATTGGTGGACATACACGGTGGAGACTGTGGGCACCACTCATCCTCACGAACCCTCATTGGCAAGGTGTTCCACAGCGGGTTCTACTGGCCCATAGCACTCAGCGACGCTGTTGAGCTGGTGAAGGCTTGTGAGGCCTGCCAATTCCACGCCAAGCAGATCCACCAGACGGCGGGGGCACTGCAGACCATACCCCTCTCGTGGCCATTCGTAGTTTAGGGGCCGGACATTCTGGCCCATTCCCTCGGGCGCCAGGGGGCTATCGCTACCTCTACATCACCGTCGACAAGTTCACCAAGTGGGCTGAGGTGGAAGCTGTCCGCACCATACCCGCGGGCTCAGCAGTCAAGTTCATCAAGGGCCTCGTGAGCCGATTTGGGGTGCCTAACCGCATTATCACCGACAACGGTTCGCACTTCACCAGTAATCTCTTCAAAACATACTGTGCTAACCTTGGAATGCAGATATGCTACGCCTCAGTGGCACACCCCGGGAGCAACGGCCAGGCCGAGCAAGCCAACGCGGAGGTCTTGAGGGGCTTCAAGACCAGGACCTTCAAGAAGAAACTGGAGGCCTGCGGCAGGGGCTGGTACGACGAGCTCCAATCCGTGTTGTGGTCTATCCGCATGACCGCGGCCAAGCCGACCGGCGAGACCCCGTTCTTCCTCGTCTACGGAGCTGAGGCTGTCCTCCCTCACGCGGTCAGGCGTCATTCCGCACGGGTCCTGGCGTTCGACGAGGTGCAGCAGGACGCCATGCGGGGGACATATCTCGTGCTGGGGGAGGAGCACCGTCGAGAAGCTGTGCTGCAAGCGGCAAGGTATCAAAAGGCGCTGCGGCGGAACCACTGCCGCAACATCCGCCCCAGAACTCTTGAGGTAGGGTACCTCGTGCTCAGACGGGTTCTCTCCAGGGAGGGGCTGCACAAGCTCTCTCCCATGTGGGAGGGCCCATTCAAGGTTGTTCATGTTTCCAGGCCCGGCTCCACGCGCTTGGAGACACAGGAGGGGGTACCCGTCCAGAACGCATGGAACATTCAACATCTCCGAAGGTTCTACCCCTAAAAAGGCCCGGTGCCTGTGAAGAAGGCCAATGCCTACGAAGCTGCCGCATTTTGGAAAAGGCCCGGTGCCTGTGAAGAAGGCCAATGCCTGTGAAGATGCCGCATTTTGGAAAAGGCCCGGTGCCTGTGAAGAAGGCCAATGCCTGTGAAGCTGCCGCATTTTGGAAAAGGCCCGGTGCCTCTGAAGAAGGCCAATGCCTGTGAAACTGCCGCATTTTGGAAAAGGCCCGGTGCCTGTAAAGAAGGCTAATGCCTGTGAAGCTCGCCGCCCGTGACACTTTCACGTAATAATGAGTGGGGCTGTACACGCCCCGGAGTCTTCGAAGTGCCGCCCTCGGGCCTCGGGGGCTCCCGCCCACGCCCAGTGGCAGCACTTAGCTCCGCGCTGGTGAGAAGACGTCGAAGACTAGATTAGGTGCCGGACACGGCTTTTTCATTTGCTTTCTGCAGTTGGCTTGTTCGTTCCTATTTGAAGTTTTATTGGAGCTTTTGCCGACTCTAGTTTGTGACCCTTTGCCTTTCTCACCCACTTGCATCATTTTCTCTTGCACGAGTCTCGCGAGGGTGGTACGCGGGTACCCTCGCGAGTGTTTTATACCTCGGTCGTTTGAAGCTTTCCTATCCGAGTCCGCTGCGGGAGCACTCCTCCCGGTTTGTGCCCCACGGGCATCGCGACGCGAGCACGGGACCTGGGTTAGTCGCCCCCGCTACCGAGGTTGGAAACTGCCCCTACCGACTAACCCTTGCAGGACATGAAACACACGGCGAGGCCTTGGCCTCGGGAGGCGAAGACCACGACAAGCCTTCACGAGCTAAGTAATCTCCGCACATGAGCACGCGACACGAAAACATAGCACAGAAATAGCAGAAATGGCACAATAATTAACATCAACAGTTCAGCACACCCCCGTGGGGCCGCGGACTATCTTCTTTTTGCGCGGGGAAGGAAGAGAAACAAAATAGGAGCGACTTGCTCGACACTAACTCGTGGCGAGGGCTCGCGCTGCCTTCAGGGCTCAGCTGGATCCCATCTCCTGCTTCACCGGGGCGCGACGACGGACCGACCCATTGCCTTCCCCCAGGCGGGCGCGATAGCGCGGGGGCTGGTCGAGGCCATCGCTGGAGGAGCTGCCGTCTGAAGGAGAGTCACTGAAGCTCGGCGGGCCCCGGGCGCCGCTGCCCGCGCGCCTGCGGCCGCCTTCATCCTGATCAACGCCGAGGCTGGGCTCACGGCCGTGGTCATCGTCTTCGGGGCAGCACCCAGCACAGCGGCCGTCTTCCCCGAACATCCTCACATAGAGGATGGCATCGCCGTAGGACTTAAAGTGCAGGGTGCACCGCCGAATAAGGCCGCGCGCGTGGGTAAACGTTTGCCAGCCGCGGGTCAGGGCCACCTCCCCGGCGACAGAGACCTCCAGCGAGGCCCAAGAGGCCCTGCTGTAGCAACCATCCGCCTGAAGCCAGAGACCGCCCGGAGCACCGGCCGGAAATTCACCTAAAAAGAAGCGGGGGAGCTGGAGGCAGGTGCTGGTCGGGTCCGCTGACCACACGATGAACTCCGACAGCACCTCGGCCAAGTGGAAGCGTGTCCTGGGGGGGTTGCGCAGCCACAACGTACCTCCCATCGGCTGCCGGGCGCCCATCGCCACGCAGAGGACCGTCCCCACGACCACAGGAAGCTACCACGGGGGCCGCGGGATGCTTGCGAGGGCGGCCTCGGCCGCGCTTGGTCGGAGGAGAGTTAGTCCCTTCCTAACAAGCCTTTCCCTTCTCCACGGCCGAGAACCTCTTTGGCGGAGCCATGGAGGTGAAGCAAGGGCGAGGAAGAAGAAGAAAGAGAGTAGCAGGAAGGGATGGACCGGAAGGGCTCACGCCGTTCCGTAAATATAGCTGGAGGAGGCCAACCGTCGGCCTCCATGATCACAGGTAATCATGAACCGTTTTGCATGCAGGGACTTGACAAGACACACAGTTGCCGAGGCGTTGTGGGGAAGCGGGGACGCCCACGTCCAATCAACCACCACGCGGCGCCCAAGGCGGCAGGCTCTTGGGGCCCGCCGCGCTTCGCACTTGCCCCTTAGCTTCTCCGCTAAGCAAAGTCCGGGCGCGCCTTGGGCCTGGGGGCTACTGTCGGCGTTCTGGGAACGGGGGTACCCGGACTTGCCTGCCTGCGGCCTGCGGCGTAGCTCAAGGACTGGCCTAGTACGACCCATCTTCGTTAACACAAGCTCAAGACCCTCGCGAGGGGATAAGCCTCGCGGGGCGGACGACAGGAAGCTTTGTCAGGCGCAGCCTCGTCAGGCTGGCTCGCGAGGAGGCGGAGAGATCAAGGCGGGGTACCTCACGATGTGCCCGTGACGCAAGCCATGACGATCAAAGCCAGGCGGGCGCTAGGCGGGCGCCGGCCTGGGCAGTGTCCTTGTTTCCCCTTCGGTGCAAAGGGGGCAAGCACAGGCCAAGGCATCAGGCAAAGGTTACCATTTCGGTGCAACAAGACCAAGACCAGCAGAACGGTAGGATGGAGGTCATCATGGAGCCTAGGAAGGTGTCATCGTCAGAGCCTTTGGCAGGCGAGGACCAACTTTAGTCACGGTAAGTGTACTAGATGTTCCCCTTCAAAATGGCCAATTGTTGGTGTCCTTCCCGCTCAATATTTGGGAAGAGGACCAGGGCCTTGCTCTATAAATAGGACTAGCCGCTCTCAAGGCAAGGGGATCGATCGATAGACAGACGGACAAACAAAGAGGGAGATCGACCATTCGAACCCTAGCCAGAACCACCCACACTAACACAAGAACTCCTCCCCTCGCGAGGCTGTTCTCCCCTTGTATTGTTCATCATCAGCCCCTGAGGCAATCCACACACCACACACTGGAGTAGGGTATTACACCACAATGGTGGCCTGAACCAGTATAAACCTTACGTCCCTTGTGTTCTTCTTCGTGTAGCCTAGATCCTTTGCGAGGCGACGAAACATGAGCCGGTAGGGGGAGTGATCTCCACGCGCACCCCAGAGTTCGAACCTTAAGGGTCTGCCGGAACCCGAAATCCGACACTGGCGTCGGACTCGGCCACCTCCTCCCCGCCGTGGGACGCGGGCTCCTCTGGTGCAACCGGCGCCACCTGCGACGGAGCCCGGGCGTAAGGATGCCGGATCGCGTTCAGAAGCACCTCCCGCATCGCGTCAGGACGGATGAGAAGGTGCGCAGCGGCAAACTAAGATGACCAGACACTCACCTACGACGCCGGGTTCGACTCACTGTACGGCGCCTTGCCGAACCGCCAGTCCTCTCCAAGGTTGGCTTTGTAGATGTTGTTCACGCCGCACACAATCTGCTCCGCAGACAGCCGCATCGACCCCATGCGATTGGGGTCTGGAAGGCCGATCATTTCACCGATGAGGCAGGAGCGCCTCTAAAGCGGAAGGACCCGGCGCATGATGAACGCAACAAGGAGGCGGTGCCAGTGAGCCCCTCCTACGTCCTCATACCCGTCACCCACTTGCAGAGGTTGATGATCTCCTGCGACGGGCGCCTGAGCGAGTAGCCCCAGTTCGTCTTCGCCCGCGGCGGCGCGATGGCGAAGGGCGGAAGGTTGATGTAGTCCACACCAAATTTGTGGACGTAGAAGAAGGAGTTCTGTCACTTCTTGGCAGAATCCTCCAGCGGGATCTTGGGGAAGTGTGCCCCTGACCGCTTCGAGATGACGGCGGCGCCGCAGTCGGCGAACTCCCCGGCCGATGGGACCTACTGCTTCAAGGAGAAGAAGCACGCCCAGAGGTCGACCATGGGCTCGACCCCCAGGTACCCCTCGCAGAGGGTCATGAAGCCGGTGAGCCGGACGATGGCGCCGACCCCAAGATGATGCGGCTGGAGCCCGAAGAACTCCAGGAACATGCGGAAGAAGGTGCTCGCCGGTAGCCCGAACCCATGCTCGAAGTGCATGAGGAAGACCACGCGCTCCTGCTCCTCGGCCAGAGGCCTCTGCTCGCCGCGCGGCAGGCGAACGCCGACGTCTGTCTCCCGCAGCAGGCGTCGCGACGCCCGAAGCTGGATGATGTCCTCGGCGGTGATGTTCGAGCCCATCCAGGAGCCCGACGGCAACGCCATGGACGGAAGAAGGAGAAAGAAGATGGACGACGGAGGAAGTTTTGCTCGGGGCAGCAGGCGCAGCTATGCGTCAGTTGCGTAGAGCAGAGCAAGAGCAGGGGGGCAGGACGGCGCGAGCGAGAATGATCTCCGCTGCCTCCTTGCCCCCTCAATTTATAACCCTTGGTTGAAACATGGGGGAGTGGGATCGTCTACACGCACCCGTTCCACTACCCCACAATAAGTGCGCACGTACACGCGCAATAACTGCCTGGGGAGGAGCAACCGGCCCCCGGACGCCGCAATAAATCTGCGTGCGTGGACCAAGGGCGCGCGGCAGCGAGCCCCAGCCCGTCACCCAGTCTCGTCACGCGCGTGGCCCGTCAGGCCCCTCCGACTTCCGGGCACCACGTGGCGCCCGCGCGAAGCCCGAGGGATTGCCCCCAGATTCGACGGACTCCTCGGTTCCCGCCACGGCTGGGATGTCGCGATCCGGTTTCCGAGAAAACCGACACACAGTGGGTGTTGCCGGACCTGGCGCTTGCAGATCCGCCTTGCTCAAGGGGGAAACTGCGAAGGCCCACTTATCCGAAGACGGCGTACCTTCACAGCTTCGGGGACTACTGTCAGGGGGATGAACCCCGGGCAGGCAACGGAACCCGGATCTTTTTCAAAAATAGCGAGGCCTGCATCGCCCCTCAGACCGGCACACGCCCGGCCGGGTCGCTTGACCCAGCAAGGCCCGCAACCCGGCCAAGCTCTCCGACCCGGCAAGGTACGCCGACCCAGCCTCAGCAACTGGCGTGAGACAACCCAACCCGGCGCAACCAAGGCTTCCCCAACAAGCCGACTACACCCGTGGTGTGCACAGCAATCCAGCCATGGGTCAAGCACCCGTCCCATCCAGGCTGTACGATGGGACGAGACTTCAATCACCGATGACCAAGACAACAGTGCTTCCACCCATGCCTATGGTCAGCCGGAGCGTGGCAACAGTGCCCCTCACCTACCCGCTGACCAAGGCTGGCGTGGCTACAGTGCCCCCGCCCTCACCGCTGACGACAGCAAGCGGCAACCTGACGAGGAGCCACTGTACACGACTCAACTCGGCCACGCCCTGACGATCGACAAGACGGCGCACAGTCCCCCTAGGCATGCGAGGCCTGCACCTAGGGGAACCCGGCGAACCACAAGCCCTCAGCGGGACCCAACCCAGGATCCCGGACACCGACAATACGGACCCACCGAATCGGCGTATTACCATTGTAACCCTGGGGGGTTGGTCTATAAAACCCCCCAGGAGCCCATGCCTACAGGGGCATGTGGCATATGAGATACGTCATATGGAATGTAACACATAGAGAGAAAGGTAAGCAAGCATAGGACTAGCCACCAAAGCAACACTAGAGAGAAGGAGCAGCCCGAGCCTTGGCCAGCTTCCTTCCTCCCCCCATACAGCTCCAGGAGTAGCATTGTACTATCGATCATCCAACTACACTCAGCAGGACTTGGGGTATTATCTCTCCGGAGAGCCCCGAACCTGGGTATGTCCGGCGTCCCGCACTCGCTCATGCCAACCTCGCCTCTGGAGCCCACCAGTGCCCTCGAGCCTCCTCCTCTCTTTGGCCATCCCCTGGCATCTGCCGTGCACCCACCACGACAATACGTGTACGTGAGATTCCACCCTAACCTTTCCAACACGGACCCCCTCTTAATAGTACGACTTTCGTACGACTCAAATCCAACGAAAAGAAACATAGAGAAACGCCGTTTTCAATAGTCTCCGAGGGGCACCAAATCGTCTTGTGTTTTGACATGATATATCTGAAATGCTCAATGCACACAATTAGTCCGCAAAAGCATTGTCATCAATCACCAAAACTACTAAGCGATAAATATGCCCTTACAATCTCCCCCTTTTTGGTGGATTGATGACAATACAGGATTTGCACACAGGGATATAAAATGAAACAATGGTAAACCCACCATCTATAAAATATAGACGGGTTGCCGCTAGATGTGTGCACTCTAGAGAAGTGCTTTGGACTGCACGGCACACATACTAGGATCAACACTCCCCCTATATTTTATGGACAAGGCATCTCTTGGAACAATATAACTAACACTACGCAAGTAGGCAAGATGATGAATATGAGCATAAATAAAATGGCACAAGATAGCATAGGCCCACGAACTACTAGGTAACAAAGACAATAAGATACGCTAGAGTTCATATGTCTTTCACCATATGATAGATAACTTGGTCTTACGAGCACAAACCAAACCAAAGCAAACGAGGTTCAACAGACCGAAAGCAAAGCGACACACACAACACAAGACGCGCAAATCCTACACTCTCACCCCCTTTGGCATCGAGACACCAAAAAGGAAGATAGGACACCTACGACACATGTGGTAGCTTAGGTTGAAAATGACTCCTCGTCGGTCTCGGCACTGGGAATAGGCTCCTCCTCGGACTCTATCCACTACTACTCCTGCTTGGCTATCCAGACAGCCTCCGGAGTGATGCCATTCTCTGAGCCACTGGTCATAGTCTCGCCAAAGATCCTCAACATCTTCTTATCGCGTTGGCGACTCTCCTTGGCAGCAACATGGGCCCTGTTCTGCCCCTGGGTCTGCATGCAGAACAGAGCCTTCATCTTCCACT
Organism: Triticum aestivum; assembly: GCF_018294505.1. NCBI lineage: Eukaryota > Viridiplantae > Streptophyta > Magnoliopsida > Poales > Poaceae > Triticum > Triticum aestivum. Next base: position 599,552,818 of record NC_057798.1, on the reverse strand, counting down.
TCAGCTTCTTAGCCCAAGATGGCTCGGTAGAGGGAGGAATGTATCCATCAGAACTATCCTCATCCGCTTCCTCTTCCTCGATCTCATCCTCATCCAAACCCATCTTGGCAGCCTCGGCCTCAGCACTGGTGGTGGTGTTAGCCCATTGACTCTTGATGCGGAGCTTGATGGGCTCATGACGAATCCAGCCGGGGGCAACAAACCCATCATCGGGATAGAGCTTCTCCCAAGTCTTTGAGATCAAGAGAAACATGTGAGGCCCATAGATGGGGACCTTACGGTTGAACACCGCAAACTGAAGCTCACACCACATGATGTGTGAGACATCAAGTGTTTGCGTCTGAGCATGATGCTCCTCCTTGTTGGAAATATGCCCTAGAGGCAATAATAAAATGATTATTATTATATTTCCTTGTTGATGATAATTGTATTTTATTCATGCTATAATTGTATTACCCATAAATTGTAATACACGTGTGAATACTTAGACCACAACATGTCCCTAGTGAGCCTCTAGTTGACTAGCTCGTTGATCAACAGATAGTCATGGTTTCCTGACTATGGACATTGGATGTCATTGATAACGGGATCACATCATTAGGAGAATGATGTGATGGACAAGACCCAATCCTAAGCATAGCACAAAGATCGTGTAGTTCGTTTGCTAGAGCTTTTCCAATGTCAAGTATCTTTCCTTAGAACATGAGATCGTGTAACTCCCGGATACAGTAGGAGTGCTTTGGGTGTACCAAACGTCACAACGTAATTGGGTGACTATAAAGGTGCACTCCAGGTATCTCCGAAAGTATCTGTTGGGTTGACACGGATCAAGACTAGGATTTGTCACTCCGTATGACGGGGAGGTATCACTGGGCCCACTCGGTAGTGCATCATCATAATGAGCTCAAAGTGACCAAGTGTCTGGTCACGGGATCATGCATTACGGTACGAGTAAAGTGACTTGCCGGTAACGAGATTGAACGAGGTATTGGGATACCGACGATCGAATCTCGGGCAAGTAACATACCGATTGGAAAAGGGAATTGTATACGGGGTTGCTTAAATCCTCGACATCGTGGTTCATCCGATGAGATCATCGAGGAGCATGTGGGAGCCAACATGGGTATCCAGATCCCGCTATTGGTTATTGACCAGAGAGCCATCTCGGTCATGACTGCATGTCTCCCGAACCCGTAGGGTCTACACACTTAAGGTTCGGTGATGCTAGGGTTGTATGAATATGAGTATGCAGCAAACTGAAAGTTGTTCGAAGTCTCGGATGAGATCCCGGACGTCACGAGGAGTTCCGAAATGGTCCGGACGTAAAGAATTATATATAGGAAGTGCTGTTTCGGCCATCGGGAGAGTTTCGGGGGTCACCGGTATTGTACCGGGACCACCGGAAGGGTCCCGGGGGTCCACCGGGTGGGGCCACCTATCCCGGAGGGCCCCGTGGGCTGAAGTGGGGAGGGAACCAGCCCTTGGTGGGCTGGTGCGCCCCCCTTGGGCCCCCTCCTGCGCCTAGGGTTGGAGGCCCTAGGGGGGCGCACCACTTGCCTTGGGGGGCACTCCACCCCCCTGGCCGCCGCCCCCTTGGGAGATCTGATTTCCATGGCCGGCGCCCCCCAGGGGTCCTATATAAAGGAGGGGGGAGGGAGGGCAGCCGTACCTGAAGTCTTGGCGCCTCCCTCTCCCCTGCTACACCTCCTCCTCCTCCCGTAGTTGTTTGGCGAAGCCCTGCCGGAGCCCTACTGCATCCACCACCACGCCGTCGTGCTGCTGGATCTTCATCAACCTCTCCTTTCCCCTTGCTGGATCAATAAGGAGGAGACGTCATCCGCTCCGTACGTGTGTTGAACGCGGAGGTGCTGTCTATTCGGCACTTGGTCATCGGTGATTTGGATCACGACGAGTACGACTACCTCAACCCCGTTCTCTTGAACGCTTCCGCTCGCGATGTACAAAGGTATGTAGATGCACTACTATCACTCGTTGCTAGATGAACTCATAGATGGATCTTGGTGAAACCGTCGGAATTTTTTTATTTTCTGCAACGTTCCCCAACAGTGGCATCATGAGCTAGGTCTATGCGTAGTTCTCTATTGCACGAGTAGAACACAAATCTGTTGTGGGCGTAGATCTTATCAACTTGCTTGCCACTACTAGTCTTATTTTGCTTCAGTGGTATTGTGGGATGAAGCAGCCCGGACCGACCTTACACGTACGCTTACGTGAGACAGGTTCCACCGACTGACATGCACTAGTTGCATAAGGTGGCTAGCGGGTGTCTGTCTCTCCCACTTTAGTTGGAGCGGATTCGATGAAAAGGGTCCTTATGAAGGGTAAATAGAAGTTAACAAAATCATGTTGTGGTTATTCGTAGGTAAGAAAACGTTCTTGCTAGAACCCAATTGCAGCCACGTAAAAGATGTAACAACAATTAGAGGACGTCTAACTTGTTTTTGCTGCAATTGCTATGTCATGTGATATGGCCAAAAGTTGTGATGAATGATGAATGATATATTGTGATGTATGAGATCATGTTCTTGTAATAGGAATCACGACTTGCATGTCGATGAGTATGACAACCAGCAGGAGCCATAGGTGTTGTCTTAATTATTGTATGACCTGCGTGTCAATGATTTAACGCCATGTAATTACTTTACTTTATTGCTAAACCGTTAGCCATAGTAGTAGAAGTAATAGTTGGCGAGCAACTTCATGGAGACACGATGATGGAGATCATGGTGTTATGCCGGTGACAAAGATGATCATGGAGCCCCGAAGATGAAGATCAAATGAGCTATATGATATTGGCCATATCATGTCACTACTATATAATTGCATGTGATGTTTATTATGTTTATGCATCTTGTTTACTTAGAACGATGGTAGTAAATAAGATGATCCCTTATAATAATTTCAAGAAAGTGTTCCCCCCTAACTGTGCATCATTGCTAAAGTTCGTCGTTTCGAAGCACCACGTGATGATCGGGTGTGATAGATCCTTACGTTCACATACAACGGGTGTAAGATAGTTTTACACATGCAAAAACACTTAGGGTTAACTTGACAAGCCTAGCATGTACAGACATGGCCTCGGACCACAAAGACCGAAAGGTCGAACATGAGTCGTATGGAAGATACGATCAAGATGGATATGTTCACTGACGATGACTAGTCCGTCTCACGTGATGATCAGACACGGCCTAGTCGACTCGGATCATGTAACACTTAGATGACTAGAGGGATGTCAAATCTGAGTGGGAGTTCATTAAATAATTTGATTAGATGAACTTAATTATCATGAACTTAGTCTAAAATCTTTGCAAAATATGTCTTGTAGATCAAATGGCCAATGATCATGTCAACATGAACTTCAATGCGTTCCTAGAGAAAACCAAGCTGAAAGATGATGGCAGCAACTATTCGGTCTGGGTCCGGAACCTGAGGATCATCCTCATAGCTGCCAAGAAAGCATATGTCCTAGAAGGACCGCTAGGTGAAGCACCCATCCCAGAGAACCAAGACGTTATGAACGCTTGGCAGTCACGTGCTGATGATTACTCCCTCGTTTAGTGTGGCATGCTTTACAGCTTAGAACCGGGGCTCCAAAAGTGTTTTGAGCGACACGGAGCATATGAGATGTTCGAGGAGCTGAAAATGGTTTTCCAAGCTCATGCCCGGGTCGAGAGATATGAAGTCTCTGACAAGTTCTATAGTTGTAAGATGGAGGAAAACAGTTCTGTCAGTGAGCACATACTCAAAATGACTGGGTTGCACAACTGCCTGTCCCAGCTGGACATTAACCTCCCGGACGAGGCGGTCATTGACAGAATCCTTTAATCGCTCCCACCGAGCTACAAGAGCTTTGCGATGAAGTACAATATGCAGGGGATGGTGTAAACTATTCCTGAAGTATTTTCAATGCTGAAGTCAACAGAGGTAGAAATCAAGAAAGACCATCAAGTGTTGATGGTCAATAAAACCACCAAGTTCAAGAAGGGCAAGGGTAAGAAGAACTTCAAGAAGGATAGCAAAGATGTTGCCGCGCCCAGTAAACCAGTTGCCGGGAAGAAGTCGAAGAATGGACCCAAGCCTGAGACTGAGTGCTTTTATTGCAAAGGGAAGGGTCACTGGAAGCGGAACTGCCACAAATACTTAGCGGACAAGAAGGCCGGCAACACTAAAGGTATATGTGATATACATGTAATTGATGTGTACCTTACTAGTACTCGTAGTAACTCCTAGGTATTTGATACCGGTGCCGTTGCTCATATTTGTAACTCACAGCAGGAGCTGCGGAATAAGCGGAGACTGGCGAAGGACGAGGTGACGATGCGCGTCGGGAATCTTTCCAAGGTCGATGTGATCGCCGTGGGCACGCTACCTCTACATTTACCTACGGGATTAGTTTTAAACCTCAATAATTGTTCTTTAGTGCCAAGTTTGAGCATGAACATTGTATCTGGATCTCATTTAATGCGAGATGGCTACGCATTTAAATCAGAGAATAATGGTTGTTCTATTTATATGAGAGATATGTTTTATGGTCATGCCCCATGGTCAATGGATTATTCTTAATGAATCTCGAATGTAATATTACACATATTCATAGTGTGAATACCAAAAGATGTAAAGTTGATAACGATAGTCCCACATACTTGTGGCACTACCGCCTTGGTCACATTGGTTTCAAGCGCATGAAGAAGCTCCATGCTGATGGACTTTTAGAGTCTCTCGATTATGAATCATTTGACACATGCGAACCATGCCTCATGGGCAAAATGACCAAGACTCCGTTCTCCGGAACAATGGAGCGAGCAACCAACTTATTGGAAATCATACATACTGATGTGTGTGGTCCAATGAGCGTTGAGGCTCGCGGAGGATATCGTTATGTTCTCACTCTCACTGATGACTTGAGTAGATATGGGTATGTCTACTTGATGAAACACAAGTCTGAGACCTTTGAAAAGTTCAAGGAATTTCAGAATGAAGTAGAGAATCAACATGACCGAAAGATAAAATTCTTACGATCAGATCGTGGAGGAGAATATTTGAGTCATGAATTTGGTACACACTTAAGAAAATGTGGAATCGTTTCACAACTCACGCCGCCTAGAACACCTCAGCGTAACGGTGTGTCCGAATGTCGTAATCGCACTGTATTGGATATGGTGCGATCTATGATGTCTCTTACCGATTTACCTCTATCATTTTGGGGATACGCTCTAGAGCAGCTACATTCACTTTAAATAGGGCACCGTCTAAATCCGTTGACACGACACCGTATGAATTAGGGTTTGGGAAGAAACCTAAGCTGTCGTTTCTAAAAGTTTGGGGATGCGATGCTTATGTCAAGAAACTTCAAGCTGAAAAGCTCGAACCCAAGTCGGAAAAATGCGTCTTCATAGGATACCCTAAGGAAACCATTGGGTATACCTTCTACCTTAGATCCGAAGGCAAGATCTTTGTTGCCAAGAACGGATCCTTTCTGGAAAAAGAGTTTCTCTCGAAAGGAGTAAGTGGGAGGAAAGTAGAACTCGATGAAGTACTACCTCTTGAACCGGAAAGTAGTGCAGCTCAGGAAAATGTTCCTGTGGTGCCTACACCAACTGGAGAGGAAATTAATGATGATGATCAAGGTACTTCGGATCAAGTGGCTACTGAACTTCGTAGGTCCACAAGGACACGTTCCAGACCAGAGTGGTATGGCAACCCTGTCCTGGAAATCATGTTGTTAGACAACGGTGAACCTTCGAACTATGAAGAAGCGATGGCGGGCCCAGATTCCAACAAATGGCTTGAAGCCATGCAATCCGAGATAGAATCCATGTATGAAAACAAAGTATGGACTTTGACTGACTTGCCCGATGATCGGCGAGCGATAGAAAACAAATGGATCTTTAAGAAGAAGATAGACACGGATGGTAATGTTACCATCTATAAAGCTCGACTTGTCACTAAGGGTTGTCGGCAAGTTCAAGGGATTGACTACGATGAGACTTTCTCTCCCGTAGCAAAGTTGAAGTCCGTCTGAATCATGTTAGCAATAGCCGCATACTATGATTATGAGATATGGCAGATGGACGTCAAAACGGCATTCCTTAATGGCTATCTTAAGGAAGAACTGTATATGATGCAGCCGGAAGGTTTTGTCGATCCTAAAAATGCTAACGAGGTATGCAAGCTCCAGTGATCCATTTATGGGCTGGTGCAAGAATCTCGGAGTTGGAACATTCATTTTGATGAGATGATCAAAGCGTTTGGGTTTATGCAGACTTATGGAGAAGCCTGCATTTACAAGAAAGTGAGTGGGAGCTCTGTAGCATTTCTCATATTATATGTAGATGCCATACTTCTGATGGGAAATGATATAGAACTTTTGGAGAGCATTAATGCCTACTTGAATAAGTGTTTTTCAATGAAGGACCTTGGAGAAGCTGCTTACATATTAGGCATCAAGATCTATAGGGATAGATCGAGACGCCTCATAGGTCTTTCACAAAGCACATACCTTGATAAGATTTTGAAGAAGTTCAAAATGGATCAGTCCAAGAAAGGGTTCTTGCCTGTATTGCAAGGTGTGAAATTGAGCTCGGCTCAATGCCCGACCACGACAAAGATAAAGAAGAGATGAGTGTCATCCCCTATGCCTCAGCCATAGGATCTATTATGTATGCCATGTTGTGTACCAGACCTGATGTAAATCTTGCCGTAAGTTTGGTAGGAAGGTACCAAAGTAATCCCGGCAAGGAACACTGGACAGCGGTCAAGAATATCCTGAAGTACCTGAAAAGGACAAAGTACATGTTTCTCGTCTATGGAGGTGACGAAGAGCTCGTCGTAAAGGGTTACGTCGACGCTAGCTTCGACACAGATCTGGATGACTCTAAGTCACAAACCGGATGCGTGTATATGTTGAATGGTGGAGCAGTAAGCTGGTGCAGCTGCAAGCAGAGCGTCGTGGCGGGATCTACATGTGAAGCGGAGTACATGGCAGCCTCGGAGGCAGCGCATGAAGCAATTTGGGTGAAGGAGTTCATCACCGACCTAGGAGTCATACCCAATGCATCGGGGCCGATCAAACTCTTCTGTGACAACACTGGAGCTATTGCACTTGCCAAGGAGCCTAGGTTTCACAAGAAGACCAGGCACATCAAGCGTCGCTTCAACTCCATTCGTGAAAATGTTCAAGATGGAGACATAGAAATTTGCAAAGTGCATACGGATCTGAATGTCGTAGATCCGTTGACTAAACCTCTTCCGCGAGCAAAACATGATCAACACAAGAACTCTATGGGTGTTCGATTCATCACAATGTAACTAGATTATTGACTCTAGTGCAAGTGGGAGACTGTTGGAAATATGCCCTAGCGGCAATAATAAAATGATTATTATTATATTTCCTTGTTCATGATAATTGTCATTTATTCATGCTATAATTGTATCATCCGGAAATCGTAATACACGTGTGAATACTTAGACCACAACATGTCCCTAGTGAGCCTCTAGTTGACTAGCTCATTGATCAACAGATAGTCATGGTTTCCTGACTATGGACATTGGATGTCATTGATAATGGGATCACATCATTAGGAGAATGATGTGATGGACAAGACCCAATCCTAAGCATAGCACAAAGATCGTGTAGTTCTTTTGCTAGAGCTTTTCCAATGTCAAGTATCTTTCCTTAGACCATGAGATCCTGTAACTCCCGGATAGCGTAGGAGTGCTTTGGGTGTACCAAACGTCACAACGTAACTGGGTGACTATAAAGGTGCACTACAGGTATCTCCAAAAGTATCTGTTGGGTTGACACGGATCGAGACTGGGATTTGTCACTCCGTATGACGGAGAGGTATCACTAGGTCCACTCGGTAGTGCATCATCATAATGAGCTCAAAGTCACCAAGTGTCTGGTCATGGGATCATGCATTACGGTACGAGTAAGGTGACTTGCCGGTAACGAGATTGAACGAGGTATTGGGATACCGACGATCGAATCTCGGGCAAGTAACATACCGATTGACAAAGTGAATTGTATACGGGGTTGCTTAAATCCTCGACATTGTGGTTCATCCGATGAGATCATCGAGGAGCATGTGCGAGCCAACATGGGTATCCAGATCCCGCTGTTGGTTATTGACCATAGAGCCGTCTCGGTCATGTCTGCATGTCTCTCGAACCCGTAGGGTCTACACACTTAAGGTTCGGTGACGCTAGGGTTGTATGAATATGAGTATGCAGCAAACCAAAAGTTTTTCGGAGTCCCGGATAAGATCCCAGACGTCACGAGGAGTTCCTGAATGGTCCGGAGGTAAATATTATATATAGGAAGTGCTATTTCGGTCATCGGGAGAGTTTCAGGGGTCACCAGTATTGTACCGGGACCACCGGATGGGTCCCAGGGGTCCACCGGGTGGGGCCACCTATCCTGGAGGGCCCCGTGGGCTGAAGTGGGGAGGGAACCAGCCCTTGGTGGGCTTATGCGCCCCCCTTGGGCCGCCCTGCGCCTAGGGTTGGAAACCCTAGGGGGGGGGCGCACCACTTGCCTTGGGGGCACTCCACCCCCCCTGGCCGCCGCCCCCTTGGGAGATCTGATCTCCAGCACTGGTGCCCCCCCCAGGGGGCCTATATACAGGAGGGGGGAGGGAGGGCAGCCGCACCTGAAGTCTTGGCGCCTCCCTCTCCCCTCCCACACCTCCTCCTCCTCCCGTAGTTGCTTGGCGAAGCCCTGCCGGAGCCCTGCTGCATCCACCACCACGCCGTCGTGCTGCTGGATCTTCATCAACCTCTCCTTCCCCCTTGCTGATCAAGAAGGAGGAGACGTCATCCGCTCCGTACGTGTGTTGAACGCGGAGGTGCTGTCCGTTCGGCACTTGGTCATCGGTGATTTGGATCACGACGAGTACGACTACCTCAACCCCGTTCTCTTGAACGCTTCTGCTCGCAATCTACAAAGGTATGTAGATGCACTACTATCACTCGTTTCTAGATGAACTCATAGATGGATCTTGGTGAAACCGTAGGAATTTTTTTTATTTTCTGCAACGTTCTCCAACACTCCTCAGAAAGAAGCATCATATCCAGAAGATAGGCATGCACCTTGTCCTTGTCACCGATGTGTGCGAAGAGGGAGTTGCGGAAGAGCCGATGCATGAAGGCAAGGAAGGAGTTCAGCACCCACACCTTCTTCTTGCTAGGAAGCATCTTCTCAACAAGGAGGGGCTGGAGCTTGTTCTTGTTGGATGACTCAGGGTTGGCATGAGGGCAAACCCCAACGGGCGAGTCGGGCCCCGCATCAGGAACCTGAAGCAAATCCATGAAGTCCTTCCATGTAGCAGTCAACTGTTGCCCATTGGTCATCCATATCATGGTCCTTGCCTCATCAGACTGGAAATGGACCGAAGCAAAGAACTGAGCCACAATCTCTGGGTCAAAGTCCAGGTGAAAGGTAAGCATGTGCTCAATGCCAAACTGCTCCACTAGGTCCAAAGCCTCACCAAAGTAGCCACTGTGGTTATCCTGCCTCATGTGATTCATGTCGATCTAGTGCACATCCATGTAGATGTTCTGCTTGGCCTTGATCACATCCAGATAGATAAGGTTCTGCTGCTTGTTCCAGAATAGATCCTTCCCTCCAAAGTTGGCACGGGGATTCACATATGGGTTGATCTTCCTTAGAACAATGAACTTAGTTAGTGGTATCTCATCCATGCCCATGGTGGGCTCCTTGAGCTTGGTGGCGGTGTGCTTGGTTCTGCATTGGGAGGCATTGGAGCCCTCTGGAGCTTCATCTGGGTTGCGCAGGCACTTCAAGCCCATGTCACGGACCAGATTCGACCGACAAACATTGGAATCGGAGCCACCACCTAGACACACAACACAGGAACACGCAAGAAAAACGAGAAGTATCAATGCAAAGACCACATCAAACCAAATGAAACAAGTAGAAATAACATTGGGTAGTTGATACTAGGAAGGTTTGATGTCAGCGGTAGTACCGCTCCAAGGTACAGAACTAAAAATTTACTGCCGCTCTAGCCACGGTAGTACCGCGTCGGGACGACATGGTAGTACCACTCCTAGAGCGGAAGTAAAATTTTACTTCCACCCCACGCGTGGTAGTACCGTACGAGGCGACCGCAACGAGAGCGGTAGTACCGCACACGAGGAGCAGTAGTACCGCATGGGAGGAGCGGTAGTACCGCTCGAGTTCAGATCTACACAGAATCAGATCCAAAACGCCGCAACAACGGAGCAGTACTACGGTTGATCAAAACTACCGAGTAGAAACGATCCAAATAGCATCTCTACTACAAAACGACTCTCCTACACCCTAAACTTGCAAAGATTTGGCCTAAAATCTCAAGAACACAAGCATCTCTCCAAAAACCAAGAGACAAGACAACAAAGCAAAAAGCGAGGGATTTGGGGGAAAACCTTGGTCCATGGCAAGAGGGCGAGGTGGGGAACGATCCCACTGGTCGGAATCCGAGGAGAGCGGCCAGAGATGGAGATCCGGCGAGGTCCTCCGGCATCGTTCTTGGGCAGGAGAGAGGGAGACGTCGTGGGGAAAAAGAGTTGAATGGGTATGGGGGAGTTAGAACTCCCCCTGTCCGCTCTTGACCCCCACGAGCTCACGGCTGCACGGTAGTGCCGCGCCTCATTGCGGTAGTACCGCCCAGGTGGAAGTATCGCACACTGGGCGGTAGTACCGCTCAACCAGCGGCTGTAAAAAATTACTGCCATGCTGGTTGCGGTAGTACGATGCGCAACTCCTGCGGTAGTACCATGGCGACCCATGGTAGTACCATAGACCCAAGAAAATGCATGTTTCACAAACAAAAGAAGAAAACAGCCTTTGCAATGCAACCTTCACGCAACTGGACACACCAAGGGCTAGCACGTGAGGCAACACAAACACAAACACGGCTCAAATGAAGGCAAAAGACAACAAAGACAAAAACATGAAACAAAACTCTCAGGAAGAGAGGGCGGTGGCCGGAGCCACCTATGTATGAGTCAATTGGTATGGCACCGTGAAGAATTATCCTTGGGCATATGACCAAAACTCGTCTTTGAAGCACAAGTACCATAAAAAATTGCTAATGTGAAAGAGTTGATCAATTTATGCATAATGGGGGAGGGAGAGTTCATTGAGAGAACAACACTCCCCCTATGTCCATGCCTACACCTAAACAAGATATCAAGTTGAGTATGGTGGGGTGTGAAAGGGTTCAAGCTACATTGCTCGAATCAATGATATTTAGCTCATGCCTTAACTCGCGAAATCTTGCTTCATCCAAGGGCTTCATGAAAATATCTGCAAGGTTATCATGAGTGTTGACATATTTTAGCGTGATCTCCCCTCACCTAATGTGATCCCAGATGAAGTGATACCGAATCTCAATATGCTTCATCTTGAAGTGTTGCACCGAGTTGTGAGAGATCTTGATGGCACTTTCATTGTCACACCAAGGAGGCACTTTGTCACAAGTGACACCGTAATCATTCAAAGTTTGCCTCATCCATAGAAGTTGAGCACAACAAGTACCGGCAGCCACATACTCCGCTTCGATGGACGAGAGAGATACATAACTTTGCTTCTTAGAAGACAAACTCACCAAAGAGCAACCAAGAAATTGGCACCCTCCGTAAGTGGACTTCCTATCCACTTTGTCTCCCGCACAATCTGAGTCTGAATAGCCCAAAAGATCAATGTTGGCTCTTCTTGGGTACCATAAGCTAAAGTTTGGGGTATGAGCCAAATATTGAAATATTCGCTTGATCGCCACAAAGTGGCTTTCCTTAGGTGCGGCTTCAAACTGTGCACAAATTCCCACACTCAACATGATATCTGGTCTAGATGCACAAAGGTAAAGCAAGGATCCAATCATGGAGCGATATACCTTTAGATCCACCGCTTTACCATTGGGATCAATGTCAAGTTGGAATTTTAAGGGCATTGGAGCCGGCTTGACATCACTTAGCTTGAATCTCTTGAGCATGTCTTGAGTGTATTTGGCTTGGTTGATGAAGGTTCCTTCTCTTCTTTGCTTGATTTCGAACCCGAGAAAGAACTTCAACTCTCCCATCAAAGACATCTTGAACTTTGAGGTCATGAGAGCGGCAAATTACTCAATGAAAGCTTTGTTAGGGGAACCAAAGATAATATCATCAACATATAATTGGCATACAAAAAACTCCCCTTTGACCTTCTTAGTAAAAAGAGTGGGGTCAATTTTCCCAATTTCGAACCCACGATCTTGCAACAACTCGGGGCTTGTTTAAGGCCATAGAGTGCCTTGTCGAGTTGGTACACATGATCTGGAAAATAGGAATCCTCGAACCCCAGGGGTTGTTTGACATACACCAACTCATTAATAGGACCATTAATAAATGCACTCTTCACATCCATTGTTGCAACTTGAAATTATGATGAGAAGCATAAGAAATCAACAAACAAATAGATTCAAGGTGAGCAACGGGAGCAAAGGTTTCACTGTAGTCGATACCCTCAACTTGGGAGTAGCCTGGTGCCACCGAACGAGCCTTGTTGCGAACAATGATCTCATGAGCATCTTGCTTGTTCTTGAATATCCACTTGGTTCGAATGACGTTATGATTCCCCGTTAGCCTTGGCACCAATCTCCACACTTGCTTGTGCTCGAAGTTGTTGAGTTCTTCATGCATGGCATTGAGCCAATCCGGATGCTCGAGCGTCGCATAAACCTTTTGGGGTTCGACACAGGAAACAAATGCATGATGTTCACAATAGTTTGCTAATTGTCTACGAGTGCTTACCACCTTTCTTAGGCTTCCAACCACATTCTCCATGAGATGACCTTTGGTTGTGAGCTTGGAAGAAATCTTCGTGGCACGACGCTCTAATTCCTCCTCAGGTGTGAAAAGAGGAGCGGAAACTTGATCATCTTGAGTGCCATCATGAGCTTGTTCTTGATCTTGAGCTTGCTCTTGATCTTGAACTTGCTCGAAAGGGAGAGCTCGACCTTGGGCATCACTTGGTGGCTCACCACCATCTTGAGGTCGATCTTGCTCTTGATCTTGTTCACGTGGTCGAGGGCCTTCACTTTGTTCTTCGGAAGCGTGTGGGTCTTGGGTCGGTGATGGCTCCACTTGAGTGGAGCATTGTCCTTCTCCTTTGGCCACAAGGGGTTCCTCAGTGGGTAGGATATGACCAACACCCATTCTTCTTATGGCTTGGGGAGGAATTTCATCACCTACATCACAAGTACCACTTTGCTCCACTTGGGAGACGTTATTCTCGTCAAACTCCATGTTACACGTCTCCTCAATGACTCCCGTGGACTTGTTGAGGACACGGTAAGCATGAGAGTTTGTAGCATAACCAAAAAATATGCCCTCATGAGCTCTAACCTCAAATTTAGACAACTGAACACCTTTCTTGAGAATGAAACACTTACAACCGAACACCTGGAAGTACTTGAGGTTGGGCTTGTTACCGGTGAGTATTTCATATGGGGTCTTGTTCAAGCCTTTGCGGAGATAGAGCCGATTGGATGCATGACATGCGGTGTTGATGGCTTCGGCCCAAAAGTTGTAAGGAGATTTGAACTCACCATCATGGTCCTTGCCGCATCCATCAATGTCTGATTCTTCCTCTCCGCAACACCATTTTGTTGAGGGGTGTATGGTGCGGAATATTGATGCTTGATCCCCTCATCACTAAGAAACTCATCCAAGGTGTAGTTCTTGAGCTCGGTGCCGTTGTCACTTTTTATTGTCAAGATCTTTGCATCGTGTTGACGTTGAGCTTCATTTGCAAAGTCGATGATGGTTTGTCGAGTTTCACTCTTCCTCTTGAAGAAATATACCCAAGTCTACCTTGAGTAATCATCGACAATCACCAAGCAATACTTTCTACCCCCTAGACTATCAAAGGATGGAGGGCCAAAGAGATCCACGTGAAGGAGCTCCAATGTTCTCTTTGATTAGATGATAGTCGTGGGAGGGTGAGCCTTCTCATGTAACTTTCCTTTGATACAAGCACTACAAGCACGATCTTTGGCAAAACTAACATTTGTTAGTCCACAGACATGGTCCCCCTTGAGGAGAATTTGCAAAGATCTCATATTGACATGGGCTAAACGGTGATGCCAAAGCCATACCACATCAACTTTAGCCAATAGGCATGTCGCGGTCTTAGTGGGTCGCTCCGAAAAGTTAATCACATAAAGACCATTCTCGACATGCCCAACAAAGGCTACTTTAAGAGTCTTGCTCCACAAGAGGGCCACGATATCAATATCAAAGAATGTGGCAAAGCCCATGAGTGCAAGCTGACGAACGAAAAGTAAATTTTATGCAAGGGACTCAACAAGCATGACTTTCTTGATCGTCAGATCATGAGAAATGACAACCCTGCCAAGACCCAATACTTTAGAAGACGAAGCATCACCCCACTTGACATTGGTGGGCATAGATGGGATCTTGTGCGCGTCCGCCACCAAATCCTTGCTTCCGGTCATATGATTTGTGGCTCCACTATCGAGCAACCATGACCCCCCCCCCCCACCAGAAGCAAACACCTACAAGAGATCAATGCTTGGTTTTAGGTACCCATTTGGTAATGGGTCCTTTGATGTTAGTAACAAGGGTCTTAGGAACCCAAATAGACCATTCGATGTACTCATAAGGAGAATCAACAAATTTAGCATAAACATGCCCATCACTAGCACGGCACAACACATAAGAGGGGTTAAAGTCGCCGACTTTGTTGGAAGGGGTGGCATTGTCCTTTTTGACATCACCACCCTTCACATGGTTATTCTTCTCCTTTGAAGCACCCTCTCCCTCTTTCACAAAAGTTTGTTCGAGAGGGGGAGGTCGTTTGGTCTTGTCATTCTTCTTATTGTTCTGGGACTTGGGTGCGAACCCAACTTCCTCCTTGTCCACAACTTCCTTTTGATTGCTCAAAAGGTCATTGAGATTCTTTTCACCTTGTATGCACGAGATAAGGCCTTTCTCAAGTTGCTTCTTTAACTTGGCATTCTCCTCCACAAGATGCACATGCTCACAACACGGGTTAGTAGCATTTGCATTATCAATTAAGACCATATGAGGAAAAGTGGCTATCTCCTTGGTTAGCTTTACTTGGAGTTGATCATGAGACTCCTTGAGGCTAGCATGAGCACCCTTCAAGGCCTTGTGAGCCTTGTCAAGTATATCAAACTCCTCTTTGAGTCTAGCATGGTCAATGTCGGTGTCAAAACTGGCGGATCTCGGGTAGGGGGTCCCGAACTGTGCGTCTAGGCGGATGGTAACAGGAGACAAGGGACACGATGTTTTACCCAGGTTCGGGCCCTCTTGATGGAGGTAAAACCCTACGTCTTGCTTGATTGATATTGATGATGTGAGTATTACAAGATTAGATCTACCACGAGATCAAGGAGGCTAAACCTTAGAAGCTAGCCTATGGTATGATTGTTGTTCGTCCTATGCACTAAAGCCATCCGGTTTATATAGACACCGGAGAGGGCTAGGGTTACAAAGAGTCGGTTTACAATAGTAGGAGATCTACATATCCGTATCGCCAAGCTTGCCTTCCACGCCAAGGAAAGTCCCATCCGGACACGGGACGAAGTCTTCAATCTTGTATCTTCATAGTCTTGGAGTCCGGCCAATGATGATAGTTCGGCTATCCAGACACCCCCTAGTCCAGGACTCCCTCAGTAGTCCCCGAACCAAGCTTCAATGATGACGAGTCCGGCGCGTATATTGTCTTCGGCGTTTGCAAGGCGGGTTCTCCTCCATATTCCATGTGTTTGCCGAATAGTGTCCAGTTTCCTTATAAATGTTGCGCTCCTTGGCTTCCACGTCCAATAATGGCCCTCTTCCACATGTCATATGAATGCGAAAAGCCAGGGTGTTTTTACATTTTACCCCCTGGCTGCGTGAATAAGCTGCCTATAAGAGAGGCGAGGATCTAGATCCGAACCACACCATCCTCCTTCCGCAAGTACTCATCGAAGCGCATTTGACAAAAATCCATTCCAACATGGATAGTCGACGTGGCTCCTCCTCTCGCGCTCCCAGTCCTCAGCCAGGAGATTGGAGGAGATGTTCAGTCCCGCATAGCGAGTTAGTGACGCTCCAAGCAGAGGGATACCTTCCACCAGCCTTTATGATTCCGGTTCGAGCCGGACTGGCCACCTACAAGGGTGGGAAACAGGCGGAGAGCGTCCCCAATCCCTCCAAAGGAGAGTGGGTATGCTTCGTCCCGTACCTAATAAGAGGACTCGCATTTCCCATACATCTGTTTCTCCGGGGGCTCCTGGAGTTCTATGGACTCCAACTTCACCACCTCACACCTGCCTCCATCTTGCACATCGCGGGCTTTGTAGCTATTTGCGAGTTGTTCTTGGGCATCGAGCCCCATTTTGCGCTGTGGAAGAGATTGTTTTGCCTCGTACCCCGTTCTCACGAGGGGTCGATATATCAAGTGGGCGGAGCTGAAATATGGCGCATCTCCGGGACCGGATATCTATCCGGTACCCAGAAGAAGGCGTCCGAAGACTGGCCTTCGGAGTGGTTCTATATGGAAGACGCCCCGCTGCCGGATCCAGTTCGGATCGGCCTCCCGGAGTTTAGCAACGCTCCTCTGAAGAAACGCCTGAGTTGGCGCCCGCGGAACCCTCATCGGGAAGATGATAGGAGCGTCCTATATCTGATGGACCGGATAAGGTTACTGTCCCATTCCGGATTGACCATGATTGGAGTCATGGCCACATGCATTATGCGAGGGGTGCAGCCGCTTCAATATAGGGGCCACCCCATGTGGGATTTCAACGGGGGAAATGACGCCACCCGTCATGGTCGCAAGGGGCCGGGATCGGCCGCCGATCTGGTGAAGATCATGTCCGGCTTGTACAAGGGGGAGAAGGAGGACTTCCTCCGCACGAGTCCGCTAAATGGATTCTCCATGAATAACCCTCGGAGCTGGGTAAGCGGACGTTTATATATCCGATCCGTGCTTTCAAAGTTAAGTGTCTTACTTTATGATTTCAACGCAGGAACTGCGCCGGGATGTGGAGGGCATACAAAGCCCGACTCCACAACCCGAGGATCCGGGAAGATCCCTTGATCCGGCCTCCGGAGAGGATCCGGACATACTGGTGGAACTGATTGACGGGGTGTTCCACCAACTCAGCATTGACAATGCTCTAGTCGCCATTACAGCTGACTACCCAGGTTTATCTCCGGCTTCCCAGGTGAGTATGACCGAAGTCCTGACACCATTACTTTTTTAATGCTTATTTTCTAACCACCGTGTACCAACGGTGCTTCACAGGAGGTGCCTTTACGGCGGGAAGCCGAGCCCGCGGCGACTGACCAACCAGAGTCAGTGCGGCCCAGCAGGCAGAAGAGGAGTGCGGCGCGAATCGAAACATCGTCGCAAAGGTATGGCGCACCATTGTCTTTAAGGGAAAGACTCCTGGGAGGTATATTAATGCTCATGATTCTTCCAGGAGAAAGAGCGCTTGCCGGACTGTGCCCGGAGAGGTTGCCAACCAAGCCTCCGCCAGCCAGGCTCCAACACCGGGTCCGGAGGGGGAGGCGAGCGCAAGGCGCGAGCCGGATGCTCCTCCAACGGAGGATGCCGACAGGTTGTCCGCCACCAGGTCTGAGGTGGAGAGCGCCATGAATCACAGGCGCCGTCAGACAGTTCTTCGTGACGCGTATTTCTCCCCAGAGGCGTTGAATGCCTTTAATGCGAGAGACGCGCACCTCCGTGCTGCTCAAGATGGTTTAACCAGAGCCACTGAGTAGTATGTGAAAGACATACGGGTGAGGAATTTTAATAGTTATATATACCAGTAGCCCCCGAGACTTAAAATAGTTAAACTAACTGATTTAAGGATCATTTGTTACGCAGGATCTTACAGAGAAGAATACCCACCTGTCCCAGGAGCTTCAAGAATGCAAGGCCCAACTTGAGGTTGCACTAGCCGCCGCCGGGGGAGCCACAGAGACCACCTCTGGTAAGACATATTTCGAAAACATAAGTAGTTTATGAAGTGACGCATGTGCGTTTAGTCTGACAATAATATTGCAGAGGGTTCCGGACTAGATCCGGTCAAGCAACATCTGTTGCGCCAGCTGAAGGCCGACGAGAAGGTGCTTATGAGGGTGCAGCAGGAGAGGAACAAACTCCAAGATGCCAACACCCAGCTGGGCGAAGAACTAAAAGATGTTCGGGTCCAGTTGTCTAACTCCGTAAATGAGAATCGGTGGCTTCGTCGCGGCATTTACAGTAAGTGCTTGAGCAAACTCTTTTGAAAAGAAGAGTTCGGCGAGGAAGTCGATTGACAGAAATGTGTCTGTAGGTGTGCTCACGGGTCGTCCGGCGGAGGAAATGCCTGGTTCCACGCGTGACCTTCTTCCCGAGCTGCTGCAACTGCACGAACATGTCCGGCAGGCGATGAGCGGCGTCGTTTAGGCCTTATGGCCTTCCGTCTCCCTACCCGAGGGTCTTGGAGGGCTTGCTGAGAAGCTTCAGGGAGTATGGCAGCGCTTCCGTCTGTGGAAGATATCGGCCTGCCGTCAAGGCGCCAGGGAGGCCTGGGCCATGGTGAAGACGCGGTACACGAAGGCTGATCCAAACCACATGGCCGAGGTCGGACCTATGGCCCGATGGGAAGGAGATCCCTGTGATCCTGATGTACGACCAAGTAGAGTTGGCCGTGAAATATACCCAACGGGACTGTAAACTAGACAGCCTGTTAGATGGGATTGAAGAGGAGTACAATCAGTCAGTTTGACGATGTAATTTAAAATGACATGTAGAATGCCTTCTAGCCGGATTGTAGATCGTTTGTCTTTGCGACCTTTTCGCTTTAACCTCGGGACCCAACAGTCCGGAGTGTGTCCGAATACCCTCACGGTTATACAAAAACTGGGGCATGCATGGAGACCAGGCGTAGGGGTCATAAGTGCTTTATCAGACAAGTGCCCAACTAGCTATGTCATATTACATGGTTAGTAAGAAACATCTTCCAGGGAGAATAGTTCCTTTAGGGGTTCCTTTCCCTGGGGGGCATGCCCTAAAGTGCATGCCCGGACTGCGAAAAGAGCAGAAAAAAGCATCTGGGGCAGATAAATAAATAAGTAATAAATCATCTTTCAAGTCACCGACCGAATATTCCCTTAAGAACGCTAGCCTTCGGCTTCACCCAGTCTGAGGTACACATCCGGCTGACCAGGCAGTAACAATCGCAGAGGTGCTCCCTTTACCTCCTAGCCAAACAATCGGGAACGTAGGGGTAAGCACAGGAGCCAGGCAACCCAGCTTGGCCAAAACTTAAGTCATATCGATGCATATAATGGTGAGTAAAAGGTACATGCGGAAGTATGACACATGTGTTGGGCATGAAGCCCGTATAAATAAGCTTATGTTAAAGAAGCCCCCAGGTATAATGAGTGCGAGTAGCACATCAAGTGTGTGCGAACAATGCACAGGTCAGCCCTCAAAGGCTTTTACTGAAAGAGGGGGGAAAAGGAGGGAAACAAAAGACAGCGAAAAAATATGAAAGGTGGACAGAGGAAGGAGACAAACTCTGAGTCCGGCGCTAGGCGTAGAATCTTCGGAGACGGTCTGCATTCCATGGGTTCGGCTCGAGTCGTTTGTTAGATGCGTTGCGTAGACGGTATGCACCGCCGGTAAGGACTTGGTCGATGATGAAGGGACCTTCCCATTTGGGCTTAAGTTTGTCCTTTTTCTTGTCCGACAGGCGTAGAACTAGCTCGCCAACATTGTAAGTTTTGGCCCGTACTTCTCTGCTTTGATATCTTCGAGCCTGCTGCTGATAGAATGCGGAACGGGATTTTGCCACGTCGCGCTCCTCCGCTAAGGCATCCAAACTGTCCTGTCGATCCAACTCGGCTTCTCTCTCTTTGTACATGCGCACGCGAGGTGAGTCATGAATTATATCGCAGGGCAAAACTGCCTCTGCGCCGTATACCATAAAAAATGGTATGAATCCGGTAGTGCGGTTTGGCGTGGTCCGCAGCCCCCCAGAGTACAGAGTCGAGCTCCTCTACCCAGTGCGTGTTAGATTCTGTGAGGGACCGCACTAATCTGGGTTTAATTCCGCTCATGATTAGACCATTTGCTCGTTCGACTTGACCGTTAGTTTGAGGGTGATAGACTGAAGCGTAGTCGAGCTTGATGCCCATGTTTTTGCACCAGAGTTTAACCTCGTCGGCCATGAAATTCGTGCCGTTATCAGTGATGATGCTGTGGGGGACGCCAAAACGGTGTACTACCCCGGATATGAAGTCAATCACAGGTCCGGATTCTGCCGTTTTAACCGACTTGGCCTCTATCCATTTGGTGAATTTGTCCACCAAGACCAATAAGTATTTTTGCTTGTGGGTTCCCCCTTTAAGGGGTCCAACCATGTCAAGCCCCCAGACCGTGAACGGCCAAGTGATGGGTATAGTTTTGAGGGCGGTGGGTGGCATGTGGCTCTGATTAGAAAAGAGCTGGCAACCGACGCATCGTTGGACTAAGTCCTGAGCATCTGCCCGGGCTGTCGGCCAATAAAATCCTGTACGGAAGGCCTTGCCTACAAGGGCCCGGGCTGCAGCGTGGTGCCCGCCGAGTCCGGCGTGGATTTCAGCCAGGAGATCTCACCCTTCCTCTTCGGAGATACACCTTTGAAGGACTCCAGTTGTGCTTTCCTTATAAAGTTCTCCCTCATGGACCTTGTAGGCTTTAGATCGCCGAACTATCCAGCGGGCCTCATATTGGTCTTCAGGAAGTTCCTGCCTAATTAAGTAGGCTAGGAATGGTTCCATCCATGGGGCAATTACTGCCATTATTTCGTGGGCTAAAGGTGTTATTTCATTGGCTGAGCCACCGATTGTGTCAGAATGTTCCGTGTTGGGTGGTGCAGTTGGTTCCGGGTTGTTATTTCCGGACTCCTCTTCCCATAATACGGATGGCTTAAAGAGCCGCTCCAGGAAGATGTTTGGAGGGACGGTGTTGCGTTTTGCGCCGATGCGTGCCAACACTTCTGCTGCCTGGTTATTATCCTGGGCTATATGGTGGAATTCGAGTCCCTTGAACCGAGCTGACATTTTTAGGACGGCATTACGGTAGGCTGCCATTTTCGGATCCTTTGCGTCTAAGTCTCCATTTACTTGGGATATTGCGAGGTTTGAATCCCCGCGCACCTCTAGGCGTTGAATACCCATGGAGATTGCCATCCGGAGACCATGTAAAAGGGCCTCCTATTCGGCTGCGTTGTTGGAGTCCGTGTACATTATTTGAAGTATGTATTGGATTGTGTCTCCGGTGGGGGATGTCAAAACGACGCCAGCCCCTAAGCCGGCCAACATTTTGGAGTCGTCGAAATGCATGATCCAATTGGAGTATGCGCCGTACTCTTTAGGGAGTTCGGCTTCGGTCGATTGGGCGATGAAGTCAGCCAAAACTTGCGACTTTATAGCTCACCATGGTTTGTAGGTTATGTCAAATGGTAAGAGCTCAATGGCCCATTTTGCAATCCTACCCGTCGCGTCGCGGTTGTTTATAATGTCGTTGAGAGGTACTTCGGAGGCCACTGTTATGGAACACTCTTGAAAGTAGTGTCGCAGCTTCCGGGATGCCATGAACACCGCATACACTATCTTTTGATAATGTGGGTACCGGGACTTGCAAGGAGTTAAGATAGTGGATACGTAGTACACTGGTTTTTGAAGGGGGAATTTGTGCCCTTCTGTTTCTCGTTCGACAACGAGTACCGCGCTAACAACTTGATGTGTTGCTGTGATATATGATAACATCAGTTCGCCCAGGCTGGGCGCGGCCAGGACCGGATTTGTTGCCAATATGGCCTTAATTTCTTCGAGTCCGGCCGTGGCAGCATCCGTCCATTCGAAGTGTTCGGTGCGCCGGAGGAGGCGATAGAGGGGTAGTGCCTTTTCTCCCAAACGGGAGATGAAGCGGCTTAGAGCCGCCACACATCCAGTTAGTTTTTGTATTTGTTTGAGGTCTTTTGGGATATCCAATTGTGACAGAGCTCGGATCTTGGCTGGGTTTGCTTCAATTCCTCTACCGGATACAATGAAGCCCAAGAGCTTTCCGGCTGGTACGCCGAAAACACAATTTTCCGGGTTGAGCTTAATGTCATATGCTCGGAGGTTGTCGAATGTAAGCCTCAAATCGTCTACTAGAGTTTTGACGTGTTTGGTCTTAACGACCACATCGTCTACGTATGCCTCCACTATTTTGCCTATCTGGGTAGCAGACATGTCTGAATCATGCGCTGATATGTTGCGCCGGCGTTTTTGAGTCCGAAGGGCATTGTGTTGAAGAAGAATGGTCCGTATGGAGTAATGAATGCCGTTGCGGCCTGGTCTTTTTCCGCCATCTTGATTTGATGGTATCCGGAGTATGCGTCGAGGAAGCACAATGAATCGTGCCCTGCGGTAGCATCGATGATTTGGTCGATGCGGGGGAGGGGGAAAGGATCCTTTGGACAGGCCTTGTTAAGGTCTTTGAAATCAACACAAAGGCGCCAGGATTTGTCCTTTTTTGGTACCATTACCAGGTTTGCTAGCCAGTCCGGATGTTTTATATCTCTCATGAATCCGGCTTCTAAGAGTTTGGCTAGCTCCTCTCCCATTGCGTGTCTTTTGGATTCGGAAAATCACCGAAGAGCCTGTTTGACTAGCTTGAATCCTTTTAGGATATTTAGGCTGTGTTCTGCCAGCCTGCGTGGGATTCCTGGCATATCTGAAGGGTGCCAGGAAAAAATGTCCCAATTTTCCCGAAGGAATTCTCGTAGTGCGGCATCTACATCAGGGTTTAATTGTGCCCCAATGGAGGCCGTCTTTGTGGGGTCCATTGGATGGACCTGGAATTTGACTATTTCGTCTGCTGGTTTAAAAGAGGTGGACTTAGATCTCTTATCGAGTATCACATCGTCCCTATCCACCGTGGAGCGCAGCGCAGTGAGTTCCTCTGCCGCTAGGGCTTCGGATAGTGCCTCTAGGGCTAGTGCGGCTGTCTTATTTTCAGCGCGGAGTGCTATATCTGGATCACTGGCAAGAGTGATGATTCCATTGGGCCCGGGCATTTTAAGCTTCATGTACCCGTAATGGGGTATAGCTTGGAAAATTGTGAATGCCTCTCGCCCTAACAAGGCATGATATCCGCTGCCGAACGGGGCCACTTGGAACGTGACCTCCTCGGACCTGTAATTGTCCGGTGAGCCGAACACTACATCTAGTGTGATTTTTCCTGTGCAGCATACTTCCCGACTAGGGATTATTCCTCTAAAGGTTGTGCTGCTTCGCTCAATGCGGCTCCAGTCGATTTCCATTTTGTGGAGGGTTTCCTTGTAGATGAGGTTTAATCCGCTGCCGCCATCCATGAGTACCTTTGTAAGACGAAAGCCATCCACTATCGGACTAAGGACTAATGCGGCTGGTGCTCGGGCTATTCAGAATTTAGGTTCGTCACTGGCACTGAAAGTGATAGCCGTGTCGCTCCATGGATTTGTTGTTGCTACTTGGTAGACTTCTACGAGGTTGCGGCTTGTTTGTTTCCGCATATTATTTGATGCGAAAGTCTCGAAGACTGTTAATACCGTACTGGTACTGTTGTGTCGGTTACCCGGGGCTAGAAAACCTTCGCCACTTTTGGCCACCTGCCGTAGTATCCAACATGCTCGAAGGCTATGTGTTGGAGTAGCGCCCTCTATACTATTGATTTTACAGGGTCCGTTGAGCCATCCCTCCAGTACGGTTCCGTGCCCTTTAGGGGGTTTTGCTTTTTGGTATTTGACCCAGGTGCTTGAGTATGACGCACCCTTTTATTTCGAACTAGGGTTATGTTCAAGGCCGGATTGTCCCAAAACCTGGTTTTGGTTTTCCAGGCACTCTCCATCGCACAGTATTTTTGTACTATGGTCGCCAGGTCGACGAAGCGTGTAACTTCGCGACGACTTATGGCGTTCATGATTCCCTTGTCCGTGCAATTGTTGCAGAAAATTGAGATTGCGCTTTCCTCACGGCAGTCCTTTATCCTGTCCATAACCAGGAGGAATCTGGCCCAGTAATGATGTACTGTTTCATAGGGCTCTTGCCGTATTTGAGATAGATCGCTTATGTTTCGGTGGGCGGGCGGAATTAAATTCGGAACCCCACCCAATCTGAGGCTCAAAGGCCGAGAAGTTTCCGGATTTGGAAGCTTGGATTGCTGGATGTTATCCAACAAATCTGGTCCGATGCCTGACTTTAGGTTCAGTACTTGATTGACGTCCGTCCCTCCGCGGGAATCCGGCATGGAGGGATAGGGAATCCGGACATAACTAGTCTTTAGCATAGAAGAAGAGTCGCCGCGTTGTCCCTCTACCACATCAACGTGGTGGGTAGCCTGGGGAGAGTTAATTTCTCTCAGATCGGTTTTAAGCCCAATCTGATCGTAGTCTGTAGCGACTCCCAGGGCGGTGATGCGATCCAAGAGCTCATTTATGGAGGAGAGCTCCATCGGATCTAGCTGCTCGGTGAATTCCGAGTTGATGTGAAGATCGCTTTTGATGACCTGAGAGGTCATCGTCGGAGCGGCGGCCGAACAGGCGGTCATAAGAAAACCGCCTAGCCGGATAGTTTGGCCGGTGGCCAAACCTCCCTTGATGACGGTGCTGTCTTTAAAGACGGGAAAAGGCATCCCTCCTGATTGCGACGGCACAGAGGAACTCTCCATGAAAGCACCAATGTCGGTGTCAAAACCGGCGGATCTCGGGCAGGGGGTCCCGAACTGTGCGTCTAGGCGGATGGTAACAGGAGACAAGGGACACGATGTTTTACCCAGGTTTGGGCCCTCTTGATGGAGGTAAAACCCTATGTCCTGCTTGATTGATATTGATGATGTGAGTATTACAAGAGTAGATCTACCACGAGATCAAGGAGGCTAAACCCTAGAAGCTAGCCTATGGTATGATTGTTGTTCGTCCTATGGACTAAAGCCATCCCGTTTATATAGACACCGGAGAGGGCTAGGGTTACGCAGAGTCAGTTTACAATAGTAGGAGATCTACATATCCGTATCGCCAAGCTTGCCTTCCACGCCAAGGAAAGTCCCATCCGGACACGGGTCGAAGTCTTCAATCTTATATCTTCATAGTCTTGGAGTCCGGCCGATGATGATAGTTCGGCTATCCGGACACCCCCTAGTCCAGGACTCCCTCAGTCAACCCCAAGTTTAGCGTTCTCGAAATTGAGCACACGAGATACAACAAGAGCATGATCAAGATCTTTCTTTAATTTTGCATGGTCATCGTTGTGTGACTCCTCAAGAGCCAAACGATGAACACACTCTTCCTCAAGCGCATTAGAGAGGTCTGATATCTCATCGGCATAGTCACCACTATGACCTTTCATCTTAGAGATGGTTTCCTCATGAGCCTCGATCACGCCATTGGCTTCACCAAGTTGTTCCAAGAGAGCAACAAAGTGCTTCTTGGATTTTCCCTTGAGCTTACTCATAAAAGACTCAAATTCATTTACTTCCTCATTAGACCCCTCACTTTCATCAATGCAGTCAAGGAAGGATTATTAATGATGGTAGTTTTGATGTTGGGGGTTACCTTGTTGGTGTCTTTGGCCATGAGGCACTTGGCGGTGATGTTCTCGTTAGGTGAGTCGAAGAGAGACACACGTGGAGTAGTGGCAATGGCAACGGAAGCCATGGCCATGCCTTCACTATCTTCATCATCATCATCATCATCCTCATGGTATTATTCTTGAGCCACCAACCCTTTGGTTGGAGTCTTCTTGGTGAAGTTGTTCTTGTTGGGTAAGGACTTGTCTTTGTCTTTTCGGATGAGCTTGCCACCATTGTCTTCCCTCTTCTCATAAGGGCACTCCGCAACGAAGTGGCTCACATTGCCACAATTGTAACATGTTCTCACATGTTGCTTGCCCTTGAAGCCACTAGAGTTGTTCTTGTTGAAATTGGGCCTTGAGTTCTTTTTGCTCCAAAATTGCCTTAAAGCAAGAGCCACGTGCTCATGGTAATCATATTTCATATCTTCGGGGTTGGTCTCCTATACTTCCTCTTCATCCTATTTTTCCACACTAACCTTGGCCTTTAACGCAAGGTTGGGCTTCTTTGCTCTTTGAGAACGCAACACCACATTGTCTTCAGTCTTGTCCAAGATCCTCATCGCCACAAACTCATCCAACACTTCACTTGAGGACAAGGTGTGGAAGTCCGGCCTTTGACGGATGACGGAGGACATGGACTTGTGGTGGGGCATCATGGCCTTGAGGAACTTGCACTTGATCCAATTGTCATCTGTATCCTTGCTCCCATGATCTTGGAGTGAGACCGCGAGAGTGGTTAATCTCCGGTAAAGCTCATCAGGTTCTACATCTTCATTCATAGCAAACTCATCGGCTTCATCTTGCACCACTTCATAGTTGGAGTGTTGAATGCTTGCGCTTCCCTTTAGGGAAACAACATGGTGCCATGCTTCCTTGGCCACAGTGAAGGGTCAGAGATGTGCAATATCTTCGGGTGGAATTGCATCTTGGAGGATGAAGAGAGCATTCTCATTGAATTGATTATCCGCGGCTTCTCTAGGGGTGAAGTTTCTTCGGTCATGCAGATATAAACCTTCTTCAATGATTCTCCAAAGATTAGTGTTAACATGGTTTAAATGACGCTTAAACCGATAGACCCAAGCACCAAAATCCTCATTTTTCACAATCTTAGGAGGAGAACTGGCATGATTTAAATGAGTAGACGGAATCGGTCCTCCATAAGTAAGTGGAGGTTCCACATGGGCAAAGGCTCCACTACCATTTTCTTTGAAAGTTAGGACAGTAGGAAAGGCTCCTACTACTTGTATATTACCTCAGCTCAAAAGTTTTTGTTACATATACATAGTATGGGGGGTGGAAGTAGCTACATAGTCAAGTTACAACAGATGTAATCCTTAACAATGGTCCCCCCATGGGTTCCTCTATAGGTAGAGTCAGTGTATAGATGCCCGAGTATCATGCACACATTGTTTTTCGTGGTCAGGCAGTCTGTGTAGGAGGTCGTGAAAATCATTTTTGAATCTTCTTTTCCATGAATCCACGTAGGGCAGCACCTTCCTAAAGTGAATGTTGTTGTGTTCTTTCCACAAACTCCAAGCTGCCAGAAGGAAAATCTCCATGATCATTTTGTTGTTGTGTCTTTCCTTAAAATTCTCAACAAGCTGGAGGCGATGTTGGTGATCACTCCAAGAAATGTTTAGAATCCTCCAGCAAGACTGACTAAAAGTGTTGTGGAAGAAGATATGTTCCACCGTTTCTTCAATGTGTTGACCACAAAGAAGACAGTCCAGATTGGTCCCAATATTGTAGTGTCTTCTCTTCAGTATGTTCCTTGTATTGAGACGGTCAGATAGCAGTAGCCACCCGAAGACCTTTATCTTAGCCGTGCACTTAGATTTCCATAGCCATTTGAAAGCAACATGCGTCGTTACCTCTCTGAAGTAGTAGTTGTAATACAACGTTGTTTTGAAGCTGTGTGCACCCCAACAGCAGGTCCAAGAGTCATTCTCATTAGTTAGTTCCACGTTAGCCACCTCTCTTTGAATCTGTCTCAGCTCATCGTGGGCTTGTACTAAAAGTGGGAGATGAAAGGTCGTGGCCAGATCATTTGTATTGAGGAAGGCCTGGACCGAAATATCTCCAGTTTTGCAGTAAGGGTAAGCTCTTGGATATTTTTCCTCGTATATAGAGTGGTTCCAGTCATCTTTCCAGAACAAGGCCGTGTTGCCATTGCGTACATTGGTTTGGGTCACCCCTTGGTAGATTGGCATTAACTGGATGAGATCTCGCCACCAAAAGGAGCCACAGGGTTCTGTCGCATGTGAGACAACTTTTGTATAATATGTATTCCAGATGAGGTTAACCCAAGGAGTGTCATGCTGATTGTAGAACTTGTGTAGGAGTTTGAGCAACATGGCATCATTTTGTACATGTAGGTGAAGAATCCCTAGTCCTCCACTCTTTTTTGGGCGATAGACCATGGACGATCCTGCCAACGAGTTGCATTTCTCACCATTGTCTCTTTTCTTGTTCCAGGGGCAGTGCCATCTGATTTTGTCCAATTGGGAAATTATTTTTGGTGGAAGCCTCAATGTTCCCATCGGGTATATGCCCAGTGATGTGACGAGGGAATTTAGGAGAGCCAATCTGCCAGCATGGGACATGAGTGACATAGCCGCAATGATTTTCCTTTCTGCCTTGCGGACAAATGGTGTCAAGTCCATGATAGAAGGTTGAGTTGTGCCCAGAGGTAGTCCAAGGTAAGTAAATGGCATATTTGCCTGAGCACAACCAAAAAGTGTTGCCAGCTCATCACATTTCTCCTGCGGGGTGTTGATGGGCACCAAAGTTGATTTGTGAAAGTTGATTTTGAGTCCAACTGAAGTGGCATAATCTTCAAGGATCTGCTTTATTGTGGCTGCCTGATTAATGCATGCCGGAAGGACTATGATTGTGTCATCGACGTATTGGATCACCGGGTATTGACCATCTCCTTTTGGCGGAATCGGGCGTTGGATGGCTTGCAGTGGAAGGGCCTCATTAAGAGCGGTTTGGAGCAAGTCAGCTGCTAACACAAAAATCAAAGGCGACAGAGGATCGCCCTGACGCACTCCACATTTACAGATGAATTGTCGGCCTGGAATCCTGTTGAGAAGAACTGAGGATTTTCCTGATGAGAAAATGTTATCCATCCAGGTTAACCATTGAGCTGGGAAGCCCATTTTTTTCATAATCAACATCATCACAGGGTGTTGGATCATGTCAAAAGCCTTTGCGAAGTCTAGCTTTAATAGTACAATTTCACGTTTGGACTCCTGGCACTGATGTATATATTCAAACACCCAGGCGAGGCAGTCGTGAATTGAACACCACTACCATTTATACCACTAGACAAAGGAACTTTCTCACTAGTAGCTTCCCCCTTGTCGGAGTTAGCATCCGTCACCTTGTTAGTGGGATCGACCACTTCCAACGGTGCAGTGGATAATTTGAGACCATCAAGAAAGTTCTTAAGCATGCCTTTGACCTCGGCCGTCATGGAAGTTTTCAATGTGTCCCAAGCCACATTGAATTCCTTACGTGAGACCGAGGTTCCCTCATCAGCCGTAGACGAGGACGGAATCACACCGGGGTGCTCCTCCTCACCTTCTATGGTGTCAACCATACTCTTCGGACGACAAAGTCCTTAATAAAGAGATGAGGCTCTAATACCAATTGAAAGGATCGATATAGTTGACTAGGGGGGGGGGGGTGAATAGGCAACTAACAATTTTTAGCTGTTCCTTACCAAATTAAACTTTGCATCAAAGTAGGTTGTCTAGATATGCAACTAGGTGAGAAACCTATATGATGCAACAATAATAAGCACACAAGCAAGCAAGGGATATAAAACAGTATAACTTGCACAAGTAAAGGTAAGAGATGACCAAGAGTGGAACCGATGGAGACGAGGATGTGTTACCGAAGTTCCTTCCCTTTGAGGGGAAGTACGTCTCCGTTGGAGCGGTGTGGAGGAACAATGCTCCCCAAGAAGCCGCTAGGGCCACCGTATTCTCCTCACTCCCAAACACAATGCGAGATGCCGTGATTCCACTATTGGTGCCCTTGGAGGCGGCGATCGAACCTTTACAAACAAGGTTGGGGCAATCTCCACAACTTAATTGGAGGCTCCCAACGATACCACGAAGCTTCACCACAATGGACTATGGCACCACGGTGACCTCAACCGTCTAGGGTGCTCAAACACCCAAGAGTAACAAGATCCACAAGGGATTAGTGGGGGGAATCAAATTTCTCTTGGTGGAAGTGTAGATCGAGGCCTTCTGAACCAATCCCTAGAGAATCAATAAGTTTGATTGGCTAGGGAGAGAGGTCGGGCGAAAATGGAGCTTAAAGCATCAATGGAGCTTAGAGAAGGAAGAGATGGTCAACCCGGAGAAGAAGAAACCCCTTTTATAGTGGTAGAACAATTCCAACCGTTATCCACCTACTCAGCCTGCAACACGCGTTACTACCGCATCAACCAAGCGGTACTACCGCACGGGCCTGCGGTACTACCGCTGGCATGGCAGGGGCTGATAACCCACAAGTATAGGGGATCGCAACAGTTTTCGAGGGTAGGGTATTCAACCCAAATTTATTGATTCGGCACAAGGGGAGCCAAAGAATATTCTCAAGTATTAGCAGTTGAGTTGTCAATTCAACCACACCTGGATAACTTAGTGTCTGCAGCAAAGTATTTAGTAGCAAAGTAGTATGATAGTTATGATAACAGTGATAAAAGTAAAGATAGCAGTATTGTAGTGATTGTAACAGTAGCAACAGAAAAGTAAATAAGTGAAGCACAATATGTGAAAAGATCGTAGGCATTGGATCAGTGATGGATAATTATGTCGGATGCGATTCCTCATGTAATAGTTATAACATAGGGTGACACAGAACTAGCTCCAATTCATCAATGTAATGTAGGCATGTATTTCGAATATAGTCATACATGCTTATGGAAAAGAACTTGCATCACATCTTTTGTCCTACCCTCCCGTGGCAGCGGTGTCCTAGTGGAAACTAAGGAATATTAAGGGCTCCTTTTAATAGAGTACCGGACCAAAGCATTAACACATAGTGAATACATGAACTCCTCAAACTACGGTCATCACCGAGAAGTATCCCGATTATTGTCACTTCGGGGTTGTCGGATCATAACACATAATAGGTGACTATAGACTTGCAAGATAGGATCAAGAACTCACATATATTCATGAAAACATAATAGGTTCAGATCTGAAATCATGGCACTCAGGACCTAGTGACAAGCATTACGCATAGCAAAGTCATAGCAACATCAATCTCAGAACATAGTGGATACTAGGGATCAAACCCTATCAAAACTAACTCGATTACATGGTAAATCTCATCCAACCCATCACCGTCCAGCAAGCCTACGATGGAATTACTCACGCACGGCGGTGAGCATCATGAAATTGGTGATGGAGGATGGTTAATGATGATGACAGCGATGAATCCCCCTCTCCGGAGCCCCGAACGGACTCCAGATCAGCCCTCCCGAGAGAGATTAGGGCTTGGCGGCGGCTCCGTGTCGTAAAACGCGATGAAACTTTCTCTCTAATTTTTTTCTCCATGAAACGGAATATATGGAGTTGGAGTTGAGGTTAGTGGAGCATCGGGGGCCCACGAGACAAGGGGGCGCGCCCAGGGGGAGGGGGCACCCCCCACCCTCGTGGACAGGGTGCGGGTCCCCTGACCTTGATTCTTTCGCCAGTATTTTTTATATTTTCCAAAAGTTATCTCCGTGGATTTTCAGGTCATTCCGAGAACTTTTGTTTTCTGCACAATAAACAACACCATGGCAGTTCTATTGAAAACAGCGTTAGTCCGGGTTAGTTTCATTCAAATCATGCAAGTTAGAGTCCAAACAAGGGCAAAAGTGTTTGGAAAAGTAGATACGTTGGAGACGTATCAACTCCCCCAAGCTTAAACCTTTGCTTGTCCTCAAGCAATTCAGTTCATAAACTGAAAGTGATAAAGAAAAACTTTTACAAACTCTGTTTACTCTTGTTGTTGTAAATATGTAAAGCCAGCATTCAAGTTTTCAGCAAAGATTATGAACTAACCATATTCACAATAACACTTAGGTCTCATGTTTACTCATATCAATTTCATAATCAACTAGCAAGCAATAATAATAAAACTCGAATGACAACACTTTCTCAAAACAATCATAATATGATATAACAAGATGGTATCTTGCTAGCCCTTTCTGAGACCGTAAAACATAAATGCAGAGCACCTTTAAAGATCAATGACTGACTAAACATTGTAATTCATGGTAAAATAGATCCAGTCAAGTCATACCCAATATAAACTAATAGTAATGCATGCAAATGACAGTGTGCTCTCCAACGGGTGCTTTTTTAATAAGAGGGTGATGACTCAACATAAAAGTAAATAGATAGGCCATTCGCAGAGGGAAGCAGAGATTTGTAGAGGTGCCAGAGCTCGATTTTAAAATAAAGATGAATAACATTTTGAGCGTTATACTTTCACTGTCAACGCAACAACTATGAGATCTCGATATCTTCCATGCTACATACATTATAGGCGGTTCCCAAACAGAATGGTAAAGTTTATACTCCCCCACCACCAACAAGCATCAATCCATGGCTTGCTCTAAACAACGAGTGCCTCCAACTAACAACAACCCCGGGGGAGTTTCTTTTAATTATTTTGATTTGCTTTGATCTTTTTGATCCTGGGACTGGGCATCCCGGTTACTAGCCATTTTTTCGTGAATGAGGAGCGGAGTCCACTCCTCTTGAGAATAACCCACCTAGCATGGAAGATACAGACAACCCTAGTTGAAACATGAGCTGCTCGAGCATACAAAACAGAATTTCATTTGAAGGTTTGGAGTTTGGCACATACAAATTTACTTGGAATGGCAGGTAGATATCGCATATAGGAAGGTATGGTGGACTCATATGGAATAACTTTGGGGTTCATGGAGTTTGGATGCACAAGCAGTATTCCCGCTTAGTATAGGTGAAGGCTAGCAAAAGACTGGGAAGCGACCAACTGAGAGAGCAACAACAGTCATCAACATGCATTAAAATTAATCAACACTGAGTGCAAGCATGAGTAGAATATAATCCACCATGAACATAAATATCGTGAAGGCTATGTTGATTTGTTTTCAACTACATGCGTGAACATGTGCCAAGTCAAGTCACTCAAATCATTCAAAGGAGGATACCACCCTATCATAACACATCACAACCAATTTAATAGCATGTTGGCACGCAAGGTAAACCATTATAAGTTCCCAGCTAATTAAGCATGGCATAAGCAACTATAGTCTCTAAATGTCATTGCAAACATGTTTATTCATAATAGGCTGAATCAGGAACGATGAACTCATCATATTTACAAAAACAAGAGAGGTCGAGTTCATACCAGCTCCTCTCATCTCAATCAGTCCATCATATATCGTCATTATTGCCTTTCACTTGCACGGCCGAACGGTGTATATAATAACAATAGTGCACGCGCATTGGACTAAGCTGGAATCTGCAAGCATTCAATTCAAGAGAGAAGACAAGGTAATATGGGCTCTAAATTAAATCAACAATCATGCATATGAGAGCCACTAAGAATTTTCAATATGGTCTTCTACTCTTGACCCCCAAAGGAAAGAAAAGAAATAAAACTATTTACACGGGAAAGCTCCCAACAAGCAAAAGAAGAATGAGAAATATTTTTGGGTTTTCTTTTAATTATTACTACAAGCATGAAAATTAAACTAACTTATTTTTTTCATAAGGTTTATCGAACACATAAGAAGAAAGCTAGAAAAAAAATTAAACTAGCATGGATAATACAATGAAAGAGCATGAGCACCGACAACTAGAATAGTGTGTGAACATGAATGTAAAGTCGGTGAGGAATTCGTACTCCCCCAAGCTTAGGCTTTTGTCCTAAGTTGGTCTAATGCCAAGAATCGCGGCTACTCTCCCCGGTGTACTGAGGAGTGTCATCGTACTGCCACTGGCTGGCGATCTCCTCCAGATCCCACTGATAATAGGATGGACGATAAGGGTTTAGTGGTGGTTCCGGCTCAGGCTCTGGAACTGATGTCTGGCCTCGATGCGTGTACATAGCTTTTGGCAAGATGAGGTACTGACCTGCAGTTAAATCAAACAAAGAAGGCGCAGGCAGGGTAATAATCTCATTGTGTTTCTTATTAAATCTCAGGTTATACAGAAGCATCTTATCATCGTTGTCAATAATAAACTCATGCTCTACCATGCTCCTATAATCTAAAAAGGTAAGAGGCAACAGTGTCTCCTCTTTCTCATCATGCCTAATAGGTATCTCAAAATGTTTAGCAAGGCGTGCAACACAGATACCTCCAAAGATGGGGCCCTTTGTACGGTTTAGGCTTAACCTTTTAGCAATAACGGCACCCATACTAAAAGGGTTATCACCGAATAAGGCATGGAGCAGAATAATAATATCAGGAACACTGAGGTTTCCACTATTTCCACGACCAATTAAGCATCGACTAGCAAATATGGCAAAGTAGCATACAACAGGAAAATGTATGCTAGTGATCCTCGCATCGGAACCCTTCCTGGTTCCCCTACAGTAATAGTATCAATAAAACCATCCACATCTTTACGATGTGGTTCATCTAAGCTATCCTCAAAGGGTATTCTACAAACCGCGCAAAAATTATGTAATGACATTTCCTTATCCTCATCATATAAATGAAAAGAAACTGAAGGAGGTGAATTCTTAGGATAATAGTAAAAGTTTTGCACGAAAGTATTGGTAAGTAAGAGATACTGTTCGATCCGGTCGTGGAAGAAGTCGGTGAGGCCCGCATTTTCAGCCAAAGAATAAAATTTCTTCATAAATCCTGACTGCTCTCAAGAAATTATCACAAGGCCACTCACACGGCCGTACTTCCGCTACGCGAGGAAGGTTATACTTGGCCTTTTCTTTCTCCTTAGCTTGTTTATCCTTGGAGCTTTGACTAGAAGAGCCCCTCAATAATCTCCTCATCCTTTTCTGAAATTTTTTGAAATTTTTAGTAACTTCAAAATAAAAGTGAATCATACTAAACAAGATTGATAGCAACTACTCCCATAAGTGCCTAGAGCCTATATCATGCATTAGAATTACTTGGGACCTCATAAATTTGACATGAAAGCTCAAGAACAGGGTCATCTAGGCAGAAAAAATTTGCAATGAATAAAGCACTAAAACGAAAACTAATTGGACCAATGGAGGAGTCACATACCAAGCAACAATCTTCCAAAGTTGTTTTGTGGTTGGAGCTTTGAGCAAGGAGATCGAAAATCACAGCAAAATGAGCTAGAACTCGTGCTTGAGCTGGATGTGGATATTTTTGGGAGGAAGATGGAGTGTGTAGGTGCAGGAATAAGTGGAGGAGGGCCACCATGGGCCCACGAGACAGGGGGCACGTCCAGGGAGTGGGGGCACGCCCTGGACCCTCGTGGCCAGGTGCTTGCCTCCCCTGGTGTGTTCTCAGTGCCTAAAATCCTCAAATATTCCATAAAAAATCATACTAAATTTGCAGGGCATTTGGAGTACTTTTTTTTGGGATATTTTTATTGCATGGATAATTCAGAAAACAGACAGATAATACTACTTTTGCTTTATTTATTCTAAATAACAGAAAGTAAAAAGAGGGTACAGAAGGTTGTGCCTTCTAGTTTCATCCATCTCATGATCATCAAAATGAATCCACTAACAAGGTTGATCAAGTCTTGTTAACAAACTCATTCTGAATAACACGGAACCTGAGAAATTTGGAATAACACTGGGTTACCTCAACAGGGATATGAACATCCCCAACAATAAGAATATCATACTTTTTCTTGATTGTAGGAAGAGGAAATTCAAAACCTCCAATAATAATAGTTGGACTTTTTCCAATAAAATTGATGCTATGAACTTGAGGTTGTTTTCTCGGAAAGTGTACCGTATCCTCATCCTCCTTTGTTTTGGATGGCTTAGGAGGAAACGGCATGGGTTTCTGAACCC
The DNA here is from genome assembly GCF_018294505.1 of Triticum aestivum. Lineage (NCBI taxonomy): Eukaryota > Viridiplantae > Streptophyta > Magnoliopsida > Poales > Poaceae > Triticum > Triticum aestivum. The sequence continues at coordinate 599,517,124 of NC_057798.1, read as the reverse complement.
ATGGTTCTCTTTCTTTACCATGCTTCCTAGCAACAAAATCTCATCATAACATTGATTCTTTGATTGTGGGTTATCAAGATCAACAGTAGGTTCAATCTCTACATCATTATTATTGCTAGGTTGAGCATTAACATGAACATTATCATTAACATTATCACTAGGTTCATGTTCATCACCTGATTATGTTTCAGCATCAGAAATAGAAATATCATTAGGATTCTCGGGTGTATCTATAACAGGTTCACTAGAAGCATGCAAAGTCCTATCATTCTTATTTTTCTTCTTTTTAGAAGGACTAGGTGCATCTACATTATTTCTCTGAGAATCTTGCTCGATTCTCTTAGGATGGCCTTCAGGATACAAAGGTTCTCGAGTCATTCTACTAGTTCTAGTAGCCACTCTAACAGCAAAATCATGTTTATTATTTAATTCATCTAGCAAATCACTTTGAGCTTTAAGTACTTGCTCTGGTTGAGTGGTAACCATAGAAGCATATTTGCTAATGAGTTTAAGTTCACCTTTAATTCTAGCCATATAATCACTCAAGTGTCCTATCATGTAAGAATTACTCTTTAATTCTCTACCAACATAAGCATTAAAACTTTCTTGTCTAGCCATAAAGTTATCAAATTCATCCAAACATTGGCTATGAAATTTAGTAGACGGTATTTCAACTTTATCATATCCATAGAGAGAATTCACCTTTACTACCTGTGTCGGGTTATCAAGACAATGTGTTTCTTCGACAGGCGGTACATTAAGACCATGTATTTCTTCAATAGGAGGTAAATTCTTGACATCTTCAGCTTTAATACCTTTTTCTTTCATTGATTTCTTTGCCTCTTGCATGCCTTCAGGACTGAGAAATAGAACACCCCTCTTCTTCGGAGTAGGTTTAGGAATAGGCTCAGGAGTTGGCTCAATTGGTTTAGGAGTTGGCTTGGGAATTGGCTCAAGAAGGGTCCAATTATTTTCATTAGTTAACATATTATTCAGTAACAATTCAGCTTGGTCGACTGTTCTTTCCCTGAAAACACAACCAGCACAACTATCCAAGTGGTCCTTGGAAGCATCGGTTAGTCCATTATAAAAGATATCAAGTATTTCATTTTTCTTAAGAGGGTGATCAGGAAAAGCATTAAGTAATCAGAGAAGCCTCCCCCAAGATTGTGGGAGACTCTCTTCTTCGATTTGCACAAAATTATATATTTCCCGCAGGGCAGCTTGTTTCTTATGAGCAGGGAAATATTTAGCAGAGAAGTAATAGATCATATCCTAGGGACTACGCACACAACCAGGATCAAGAGAATTAAACCAAGTTTTAGCATCACCCTTTAATGGGAACGGAAATATCTTAAGGATATAATAATAGCGAGACTTCTCATCATTAGTAAATAGGGTGGCTATATCATTCAACTTGGTAAGATGTGCCACAACAGTTTTAGATTCATTGCCATAAAAAGGATCAGATTCAACCAAAGTAATTATCTCAGGATCGACAGAGAATTCATAATCCTTATCAGTAACAAAGATAGGTGAAGTAGCAAAAGCAGGGTCATATTTCATTCTAGCATTCAGAGTTTTCTGTTTAAGTTTAGCTCGTATTTTCTTAAGATGGGATCTATCATTGCAAGCAAAAAGATCTCTAGCAGTTTCTTCATCCATAACAAAACCCTCAGGAACAACAGGCAATTCATACTTAGGGGGAGAACCTTCATCATCACTATCATCAATGATTTCATCTTCAATAACTTCATTCTCTCTAACTCTAGCAAGTTGTTCATCAAGGTATTTACCTAATGGCACAGTAGTATCAAGCATAGAAGTAGTTTCATCATAAGTATCATGCATAGCAGAAGTGGCATCATCAATAACATGTGACATATCAGAATTCATAGCAGTAGCAGGTTTAGGTGTCGCAAGCTTACTCATAACAGAAGGAGAATCTAGTGTAGAGCTAGATGGCAGTTGCTTACCTCCCCTCGTAGTTGAGGAAAAAATCTTAGTTATCGCGTCTTTCAAGTTCTTCATAGTGACCAGCAGATATAAATCCCAAGTGACTCAAAGAATAGAGCTATGCTCCCCGATGACGGCGCCAGAAAATAGTCCTGATAACCCACAAGTATAGGGGATCACAACAGTTTTCGAGGGTAGAGTATCCAACCCAAATTTATTGATTCGACACAAGGGGAGCCAAACAATATTCTCAAGTATTAGCAGTTGAGTTTTCAATTCAACCACACCTGGATAACTTAGTATCTGCAGCAAAGTATTTAGTAGCAAAGTAGTATGATAGTAATGGTAATAGTGATAAAAGTAAAGATAGCATTATTGTAGTGATTGTAACAGTAGCAACGGAAAAGGAAATAAGCGAAGCATAATATGTGAAAAGCTCGTAGGCATTGGATCAGTGATGGATAATTATGTCGTATGCGATTCCTCATGTAATAGTTATAACATAGGGTGACACAGAACTAGCTCCAATTCATCAATGTAATGTAGGCATGTATTCCGAATATAGTCATACATGCTTATGGAAAGGAACTTGCATGACATCTTTTGTCCTACCCTCCCGTGGCAGCGGGGTCCTAGTGAAAACTAAGGGATATTAAGGCCTCCTTTTAATAGAGTACTGGACCAAAGCATTAACACATAGTGAATACATGAACTCCTCAAACTACGGTCATCACCGAGAAGTATCCCAATTATTGTCACTTCTGGGTTGTCGGATCATAACACATAATAGGTGACTATAGACTTGCAAGATAGGACCAAGAACTCATATATATTCATGAAAACATAATAGGTTCAGATCTGAAATCATGGCATTCAGGCCCTAGTGACAAGCATTAAGCATAGCAAAGTCATAGCAACATCAATCTCAGAACATAGTGGATACTAGGGATCAAACCCTAACAAAACTAACTCAATTACATGGTAAATCTCATCCAACCCATCACCGTCCAGCAAGCCTACGATGGAATTACTCACGCACGGCGGTGAGCATCATGAAATTGGTGATGGAGGACGGTTGATGATGACGATAGCGACGAATCTCCCTCTCCGAAGCCCCGAACGGACTGCAGACCAGCCCTCCCGAGAGAGATTAGGGCTTGGCAGCGGCGCCGTGTCGTAAAACGCGATGAAACTTTCTCTCTGATTTTTTTCTCCGCGAAACGGAATATATGGAGTTGGAGTTGAGGTCGGTGGAGCATCAGGGGGCCCACGAGACAGGGGGCGCGCCCAGGGGGAGGGTGTGGGCCCCCTGGCCTTAATTCTTTCGCCAGTATTTTTTATATTTTTCAAAAGTTATCTCCATGGATTTTCAGGTCATTCTGAGAACTTTTGTTTTCTGCACAATAAACAACACCATGGTAGTTCTGCTGAAAACAGTGTCAGTCCGGGTTAGTTTCATTCAAATCATGTAAGTTAGAGTCCAAAACAAGGGCAAAAGTATTTGGAAAAGTATATACGTTGGAGACGTATCAGGGGCCATGACTAGACCTGATGTGCTAAGACAGGGAGTGGTAGAACCGTTGCTGCGGTACTACCATGCCCCTTGCGGTACTACCGCAAGGCAGGGATAGTCAAGGCTGAGAAGGCATGGACATAAAAAATTACATCCATGACTACTTCTGCTGTGTATAGGTCTATGCAAAAATCTGACACGGTACTACCGCAGGCCCAGCGGGGTACTACCGTGTAGGGCGCGGATGTAAAAAATTACATCCACCCCTACTTCCGCTCATGCTGCTATGCCTGGCCAAAGCTCACGGTACTACCGCGCCGAATGCGCGGTAATACCGCGTTGGGCGCGGATGTAAAAAATTACATCCGCCCCTACTACCGCTCGTGCAGCAGTGCCTGTCCTGAAGCCATGGTACTACTGCTCCCATGGAGCGGTACTACCGCGAGCACACACGGTACTACCATGCTGGATGCCGGTACTACCGCAAAGGCATGCGGTAGTACCGCTCTGGGTAGCAGTACTACCGCCTGCCTCAGTACATCAACATTAGGAGTCCTTCATTTTGCTTAGCCGCGGAAAGACGGAGGATGCTCCAAAGAGCCAAAGGAAAGGTGGTGCAAAAGGAACATACGTGTACGTGAGATTCCACTGAAACATTTCCAACGCGGACCCCCTCTTAATAGTATGACTTTCCTACGACTCAAATCCACCGAAAAGAAACATAGAGAAACGCCGTCTTCAATAGTCTTCGAGGGCACCAAATCGTCTTGTGTTTAGACATGATATATCTGAAATGCTCAATGCACATGATTAGTCTGCAAAAGCATTGTCATTAATCACCAAAACTACTAAGGCATAAATATGCCCTTACAAACGGGCTGATGGCAAAGATACTATTTTCCATCAGCCAGTTCTTTGTCGTCCACTAGTGGATGACAAAGAGGTGGGGTGGGGTCCAGTGGAGGCCAGCGCGGGGTAGTACACTATAACGGCCCACCCCACCTCTTTGTCGTCTGCTAGCAAACGACAAAGATTCTTTGCCGTCAGCTATTAGACAGCAAAGAAAATCACTACCTAACGGCCCACCCCCACACCTCATATATCTCTCCTCTCTCTGCCTCTCTCTCCTCCCCCAACCACCACCGCACCCACCGGAGGCGCCGCCCCAACCCCCGGTGCCATGCCCAGGCCACGTCGCTGTGGCCGCCCCTCCCCTATGCCGAGTCCTGGATTAGGGGGCGTCCGGATGGCCGGACTCCCGGACTATGAAGATACAAGATCGAAGACTCCGTCCCATGTCCGGATGGGAGTTTCCTTGGCGTGGAAGGCAAGCTTGGCGATATGATATGAATATCTCCTCCCATTGTAACCGACTCTGTGTAACCCTAGCCCTCTCCGGTGTCTATATAAATCGGAGAGCTTTAGTCCATAGGACGAACAACAATCATACCATAGGCTAGCTTCTAGGGTTTAGCCACTCCGACTCGTGGTAGATCTACTCTTGTACTACCCATATCATCAATATTAATCAAGCAGGAGTAGGGTTTTACCTCCATTGAGAGGGCCCGAACCTGGGTAAAAACATCGTATCCCTTGTCTCCTGTTACCATCCGCCTAGACGCACAGTTCGGGACCCCCTACCCGAGATCCGCCGGTTTTGACACCGACATTGGTGCTTTCATTGAGAGTTCCTCTGTGTCGTCGCCTTTAGGCCTGATGGCTTCTTCGCTCGTCAATCGCGATGCGGTCCGGGGTGAGACTTTTTTCCCCGGACAGATCTTCGTATTCGGCGGCTTTGCATTGCGGGCCAACTCTTTCGGCCATCTGGAGCAGATCGAAAGCTATGCCCCTGGCCATCAGGTCAGGTTTGGAAGCTTAAACTACACGGACGACATCCGCGGGGCCTTGATCTTCGACGGGTTCGAGCCACGACTGGGCGCGCCGCACTATCAAGATGGGCATGATTTAGCTCTACCATCGGACAACACCCAGAGCGTCGCTCAGGTGTCCGCTCGGACCATTAGCTCGGAGCCCACTGCGCCAATCGGGGACGGACGGTTGGATGCCGCCCCGGAAGCTGCAACCTCTACGGCGATAGAGCCGGATACCAGCCTAGTCCTTCACAAGGCTCGTGACTCCAAGGTGCCGGACTCCTATACGGACTCCGTAAATCCCGCACCTCTTCTGATTAAGCCCGATTGGGCTCCGGTTATGGAGTTCACCGCCGCGGACGTCTTTCAGCACTCGCCTTTTGGCGATATCCTGAATTCATTAAAGTCTCTCTCTTTGTCAGGAGAGCCTTGGCCGAACTACGGCTAGCACGGTTGGGATGCGGACAATGAAGAAATTCGAAGCCCACCCACCACCCACTTCGTAGCCACTGTCGACGATTTAACCGACATGCTCGACTTTGACTCCGAAGACATCGACGGCGTGGACGCCGATGAAGGAGACGATCAAGAACCAGCACCTATAGGGAACTAGAAAGCCACCTCATTATACGACGTATACATGGTGGACACACCCAACAGAAACGACAACGAGGATCAAAAGGATGCGGCCAGGGATCGCTCCCTCGAAAAACAATCAAAGCGGCGGCGTAAGCGCAAGGCCAAGCCCCACCTTGACAAAGACCCAGCCAAAGAGCAGGGTGAATCACCCAAAGACGAAGACGCCGTCGAGCATCCGTCCAAACCGGGCGGACAATCCGAACAACTAATCCCCGGGAAAGATAATAGCTCGGACGACCTCACGCCGGACAAATTGCTGGAACATCAGAACCTCCACCAAAGGCTCGTTGCCACTGCACGTAGCCTGAAAAAGCAGAAGCGGAGGCTCAAGATAGCGGAAGATGCACTCAAGATTAGATGGGGCAAACTATTCAATACCGCACACAAGTACGGCAGCAGTCGTCACACAAAGAGCTATCCGAAGGGGAAACTACTACCGGAAATTGATGAAGAGGCCATAAAGCCCCCACAGTCCAAAAATAAGGAAGCCACAAGGTCGGATAGACGACCCTACAATCAATCTCATGCATCAAAGGACGCCGCACTCAATATGGCGCGCGATCCGTCCAAGAATTTGCATCAGAAAACTAGCCCAACCAGATCCATCTATAGGCCAAGAAAGCAGGCTCCGGTGAGTGATGCAATGCAAAAAACACCCCAACATCGCGGCACGCCTAAATACAGGGGCGCCGCACACCCCCTATGTTTTACCGATGAGGTGCTGGACCATGAATTTCCAGCCGGATTCAAACCCGTGAACATAGAAGCATACGACGAAACAACAGACCCTGGAGTCTGGATCGAGGACTACATCCTCCACATACACATGGCCAGAGGAGACGACCTCCACGCCATAAAATACTTACCCCTTAAGCTCAAAGGGCCAGCCCGACATTGGCTTAAAAGCCTTCCCGAAGACACTATGGGAAGTTGGGAAGTGCTTGAGGATGCTTTCCGGGCAAATTTTCAAGGAACCTATGTCCGACCCCCCGATGCAGATGATCTGAGTCATATAACTTAGCAGCCCGGAGAGTCAGCCCGAAAGCTCTAGAACAGATTCCTTATCAAAAAGAATCAGATTGTCGACTGTCCGGACGCAGAGGCCCTAGCAGCTTTCAAACATAGCGTCCGAGACGAATGGCTCGCCAGACACCTCGGCCAAGAAAACCGCGAACAATGGCGGCGTTAACAAGCCTCATGACCCGCTTTTGTGCAGGAGAGGATAGCTGGTTGGCAAAAAGCAGCACCAGCGACCCGAACACGTCCGAACCCAAAGATGGGAACGGGAAGCCGCGCCGTAACAAAGAACCGCGCCGGATCAAGGACAACAACCCGATGAGCACGGCAGTAAACGCCGGATTCAAAAGCTCTCGGCAAAATCAGAAAAAGCCGACCCCCAAAGACGATAGGGACGAGCTATCCAACCTCAACAAAATTTTGGACAAAATATGTCAAATCCACAGCACTCCGGGGAGACCTGCAAACCATACCCACAGAGATTGTTGGGTCTTTAAGCAGTCCGGCAAACTCAACGCCGAACACAAGGGGCTTGACACACCAAGCGAAGATGACGATGCACCCGACAAGCAGAACACCGGAGAACAAAAGAAGTTCCCACAAGAAGTCAAGACAGTAAACCTGCTTCACGTGACAAAGGGGAAGAGCAGAACGGCACCTACGAAGACACGTGTCGTACGGCCAGCCCCAGTGGAGCAACGCCACTGGTTGTTACAACCAATCACCTTCGATCATCAGGATTACTCCAGAGGAGACCAGAACGCAGGCTAGACTGCCTTGGTCGTAAATCCAATTATTAACGGACTCCAATTTACAAACACCCTTATGGACGGCGGCAGTGACTTGAACCTGTTATATCAGGACTCAGTCCGCAAACTCGGGGTAAACCCATTTATAATCCACCTTGGCAACACTTCCTTTCAAGGAGTCACGCCAGGCCCGGATACCCCAAGTATGGGTTCCCTTACGTTAGAAGTCACGTTCGTATCACCCGACAACTTCTGAAGCGAAAAGCTAACATTCCACATCGCCCCATTCGTAAGTCGCTATCAAGCGCTACTGGGACGTGAAGCTTTCGCCCGCTTTAACGCAATACCGCATTACGCATCCCTTACACTCAAAATGCCCGGCCCAAAGGGCATCATTTCATTACAAGGGAACATAAATTGACCCCCAAAGTATGAGCAAAAGTGCGGCTGCCTGGACAGCCGCCCACAAATCCAACCCTACTATGCCGGACACGGCTCGACGAGTCCGGCGTAAACATGTCTAATAACCGCATATCCCCGTACAAGGGGCTCCGTGTGCTCATGCCCGGAGAAAATACGGCTCAACTCTTGCTCCAACTATATTTTGTTTATTTCAATATAGATTTCTCTCATGCTTATTTCTTACTAAGTTCTTCTCTTTCGCAGACGAACATCATGCCACGCCCGTCCAGGATACGGCACAACGGAGACACAGGCGCAGACGTGCAGCAGGGACCCGTTTCAAGGATTCTTTTCAGATTAAGACCCTGCGTAAACCTTTTTAACTGTCCCTTGTTGATAACATCCCCCGGTTTTATCTATAACCGAGGAGGAGGCTGGCATCTTGCCATGTGGCACGCCAGAATTTTTGCGCGTACCTGGACACTAGGGGCTTTTTTACCATCGGACCTATTTCGGCCCGTCTTCATAAAGACCGAATACCCTAGGGAGTGTTCGGCGTCGCGAGTTTGGCCCTATATGCATCAGCTTTGAATCATGTCTTTGGTCAAATGTTGGGTTTGCCCGGCTCCTGTGCTTTGTTGCCTTACGTTCCATTATATCGGCTAACGCGGCACGAGGAGAACTACTACGATTGTGCCCCGGTTCGGCCAGGTGAGCACCTCAGTAGAGAAAGCCGAAAACTGACTGTCATGATATAGCGAGAGACTGGTCAACCACTCGATGACCTTCGGAATATTTAGGATTCCCCCGCATTAACGAAGGGCCTCTTTCCGGGTAGGCACACTCGCACCCGGAATTCGGGCGAGCGCGGTGCCCCTAGGGGCTATTCAGTAGCCCCACTGTCAAACTCCTATGGCTAAGTGAAAGTGATAAAGCATTATAGTCCGGTTGCCTAGTTCACCGCGCCACCACCTCCTTTGTAGGACCAAGACATTGGATTAAGTGTGAAACGACGCCTTTTTGCGAACACCCTCGCATTCTATGCGTGGGGGCTGAAATCAACGACTACCATCTTTCAGGTTATATACAAATATATACATTAAACGGCCGCACAGGAGGCATGATGATTCTTGCAAGCACAAGTATAAAAAGTATTTTTCATAACAACAAAATTCGTTTTACAAATAGTATAAGCTATTCGAACACAACATCCTTCGAGCACTGCGACTCTATTATATGAGCGCTAGGAAGAACTTCCTCAAAATAGTGCTTGGCAGGTACTCGACTTTCGTCCGAATCCTAGGATGCAACAATACTGGCCTTCATATCTGCCCAGTATGTTTTGACACGGGCAAGAGCCATCTGTGCGCCCTCTATGCACGCCGACCTCTTCATTGCATCAGCATGCGGCACCGAACCAAGGAACTGCTGCACCAAGCCAAAATAACTCTTCGGCTCCGGCTTGTCCGGCCACAGACGACTCGCAACATACCTCATGGCGAGTCCGGATAACTTGTTCAGCTCCGCCCAGGCGGCCAAACGGTCGGATACTGACAGTGGGTGTTCTGGATTGTGGTACTGCGACCAAAAAAGCTCTTCCAGTCCATGGTCACCTCGGCTGCGGAAGTGTTCGGTCGCGTCCGCCGCACTTGCTGCCAAATCTAAATAAGCGATTTCCGCACTCCACTGCCGGTCTAATGGAACATACTTGGGGTCTCCGAACTTCATCCGCAGCATATAAGGCTTTCTAGCCGTGATATCTCCGGCCTGACGCAGCTCCTCCTTCATCGCTCTCATGGCAGAGCGAGTATCCTTGGCTTCGGCAGTGATCTTTTCAAGGTCCTGCTGAGCCGCCCTCTCTTCTTGTTCAAGAAATTTACAATGGTCGGTAGCATCCTTCAATTTTATGGCCATCTCGGCTATTTCCTTCTTTCTCTGGCAGTGAGCAGCCTATTCAGCTTTTAGCTCGTCAGCCACTTTAACGGCAGCCGCATCACTTTTCCTTGCTTGCTCCTTGGCTCGGGCAAGTTCCGCCCAAAGGTTCTCCATGGCAGCAGCACCATCTACATAAAGTATATACATATAAGACCCGAGCATCGAGCTCCTATTACTAGGTGTCTTTTGAACATACCTTGAGCCTCGTCTAGCCGCTTATTTACAAGCGTGATGTCGGCATCTGCTACGTCAAGTTGCCGCTTTAGTTCGGCAGATTCATCAGTCCGGCTAGCCACCGAACGCCTCGCCACCTTGGCGACATATTATACCTGGGGTTATGATCCTCTGTGCGCCGTCACTCGTGACGACACACAGAGTCTCAAGGGCTACTATTCATACAGGGCACATTTAATATGCGGCTCTACCAAAAGGTACACCTTTTTACGTACCTCAAAGCCTGTTAGTAAACTCCTGGTAGCCTCGTACAATCCGCTTTCCGCGGATGAAATCCTTCCAATCACCGTATCCATCAACATACGGTGTTCTTCTGAGATGGACACCCTACCAAGCAGATCCTTCAGCCCCTCCGCCGGCGCGCGAGAGGGTGTCGGACTAGCCTGACGACCTTTTCCAGAGTCTGGACTTGAAAAAACCCTCTGGGACGATACCTCGGGGTCGCCAGCCTCGTGAGATAGTGCAACAAGGGGCGGCGTTTCGCTCTCTATCATCTCTGGACGAAGATCCCCTGAAGACGAGCTCTGCTAAGAAGGGTTGAGATCTGAACTGCATGATAATGTTTCGGTTATTTTCCTCAGGAATAAAACATGAGTGTGATTCATTATGGAACCCCTCCCTTCACTTACGTCTCGGGAGAGAGCAGGTCCCCTTTAGGGGGCGATTCGGCTAGGGCGTTCTCCGGTGCCGAACCCTCTGATGAAGATCTCTTTCCCCGTTTTGAGGTTATCACCTCCGGGTCTTCAGAGGCAGTCCTTTTCTTTCCCTAGTTGGGGGAATTTTTGATTCTTCCTTTCCTAATGGCCTCCTTCGCGGAGGCGGTAGCTCCTTGGTTCCCCCCCTTCGCCCTCCGCCAATGGCGCGACCTCCAACATCCTGGTCAGCATGGGATTCGGCACGGTCTCGGGCAGGGGGGCTGGACACCTGATAAGCTTTTCCTTCGCCATCCACTCCTGCTCAAAGGACAACTTTGCTAAAGGGTAGATTTGATAAAAATATGGATGGCGTATCCAAATACGGGGCTACTTACTTTAGCATCCGGGCGATTGCAGCTCAGACCTGTGTCCTCAGACAAATCCGGACACCTTGCTTGTGATCCGAAGATCAATTTGTACATCTCCACGGGTGTCATTCCCAGGAAATGTTGTAGGACTCGTGGTCCCTCCGGATTGAATTCCCACAGGCAGAGAGATCGACGTTTGCAGGGCAATGTGCGGCGAATCACCATGACTTGCGCCACTATGGTCAAATTGATATCTCTTTCTAGAAGATCTCGAATACGGCCCTGCAACAAGGGCACGTCTTTGGGCGGCCCCCAGATAAGTCCTTCATTAACCCATGACGCCAGCTGTGGTGGGGGACCCGAGCAAAAAGTAGGTGGTGCCACCCATGTGGTGCCCCTAGGGGCTGTGATGTAAAACCAGTCCCGTTGCCATAAGCCGAGCTCCTCTTGAAAAGAGCCTTCGGGCCATGGAGCGTCGTCCATCTTGCTTATTATAGCCCCTCCGCACTCAGCGTGCTGCCCCTCGATCATTTTTGGTTCCACTTCAAAAGTTTTTAGCCACAATCCGAAGTGAGGGGTGATATGGAGGAAGGCCTCGCACACGACAATGAATGATGAGTTCTGGAGGATGGACTCCGGAGCTAGGTCGTGGAACTCCAGCCCGTAGTAAAACATGAGCCCCCTCACGAAGGGATCAATCGGGAAGCCTAGCCCCCGAAGGAAGTGAGATGCGAACACCACGCTTTCACCGGGCTGGGGAGCGGGAACGGCCTGCCCTTGAGCAGGCAGTCTATGCGAGATTTCGCCAGTTAGATACCTGGCATCTCTCAGCTTTCGTACATCTTCTTCTGTAATGGAGGAAGGCATCCACCGGCCTTGAAGGTCGGAGCCGGACATCGTCGAAAGTCCAAAGCGCCTAAAACTAGAGCTTTGGGTGTTGGAACTCGAAGCGAGGGGCGGATTTGATTGGTTTGAGAAGAAGGGAGTCGGGCCTTGGTTCCTTTATAAAGGAGGTGAATACCAAGAGCCCTCCCCGTGACCATTTGAGACTCACTTTCAATTAGGGAGTCATACCTAAGTCACGGTTGGGTTACCCACGCCCGTATTAATGAGAATCCCAGAATAAGGGGACACGATCTCTGCTTTGACAAGACGTGCCAAGCAAACCGCCTCGCTAAACGCGCTGAGGTGGAACAGTAAAATGAATAAAAGCCTGGCCGTGGCATGATGTCATGCTGCGGAATACGTCAGCAGATCCGATTGGTGCAAATATTATTCTCTCTACGGTGGAATGTGGAACTTATTTTGCAGAGCCGGACACTACCCTGGTGTTCAACATCTTCTATGGAATATTCGGAGGAGGAACCCGCCTTGCAATGTCGAAGACAACTTGCGCTCCGGATTCGTCGTCATTGAATCCTGGTTCAGGGGCTACTGAGGGAGTCCTGGATTAGGGGGAGTCCGGATGGCCGGACTAAGACCTTTGGTCGGACTCCCGGACTATGAAGATACAAGATCGAAGACTCCGTCCCGTGTCCGGATGGGACTTTCCTTGGCGTGGAAGGCAAGCTTGGCGATATGATATGAAGATCTCCTTCCATTGTAACCGACTCTGTGTAACCCTAGCCCTCTCCGGTGTCTATATAAACCGGAGAGCTTTAGTCCATAGGACGAACAACAATCATACCATAGGCTAGCTTCTAGGGTTTAGCAACTCTGATCTCGTGGTAGATCTACTCTTGTACTACCCATATCATCAATATTAATCAAGCAGGAGTAGGGTTTTACCTCCATCAAGAGGGCCCGAACCTGGGTAAAAACATCGTGTCCCTTGTCTCCTGTTACCATCCGCCTAGACGCATAGTTCGGGACCCCCTACCCGAGATCCGCCAATTTTGACACCAACACCCGCTGTGAGGTGCTACTTCTTGAGCTTGCGTTGGTTTTTCCCTTGAAGAGGAAAGGGTGATGCAGCAAAGTAGAGATAAGTATTTCCCTCAGTTTGAGAACCAAGATATCAATCCAGTAGGAGAAGAACGCACAAATCACCAATACCTGCACAAACAATCAAACACTTGCACCCACCGTGATAAAGGGGTTGTCAATCCCTTCACTGTCACTTGCAAAGGTGAGATTTGATAGAGATAGATAAACAAAAGATAAAATATTTTTGGGTTTTTTGGTTTATAGATCTGAAAATAAAAGATTGCAAAATAGTAGATCGAGAACTAATATGATGGAAAACCGCAAAGTTATGATGATATCCAAGGCAATGATTATGAAATATAGCCATCACGTCCGTGTCAAGTTGACCGACTCCTACTTGCATCTACTATATTACTCCACACATCAACCGCTATCCAGCATGCATCTAGAGTATTAAGTTCATAAAGAACGGAGTAACGCCTTAAGTAAGATGACATGATGTAGAGGAATAAACTCATGCAATAATATATAAACCCCATCTTTTTATCCTTGATGGCAACAATTCAATACGTGTCTCGCTACCCCTACTTTGTCACTGGGTGAAATCATGCAAGATTGAACCCAAAGCTAAGCACCTCTCTCATTGCAAGAAAAACCAATCTAGTTGGCCAAACCAAACCGATAGTTCGAAGAGAAATACAAAGATATCAAATCATGCATATAAGAATTCTGAGGAGATTCAAAAAATATTCATAGATAATCTGATCATAAATCCACAATTCATCGGATCTTGACAAACACACCACAAAAGAAGATTACATCGGATAGATCTCCAAGAACATCGAGGAGAACATTGGTATTGAGAATCAAAGAGAGAGAAGAAGCCATCTAGCTACTAGCTATGGACCCGTAGTTCTGAGATAAACTACTCATGCTTCATCAGAACAGCAATAGAGTTGATGTAGATTCCCTCCATGACCGAATCCCCCTCCGATAGGATGCCGGAAAAGTCCTCAAGATGGGAACTCACGGGAACAGAAGGTTGTGGTGGTGGAAAAGTGTTTTCGTGGATACTTCTAGAGGTTTGGGAATATATGTGAATACATAGGAGGAATATCTAGGTCAGGGGGGTCACGAGGGCCCCACAAGATAGGGGGGCGCGCCTGATAACCCACAAGTATATGGGATTGCAACAGTTTTCGAGGGTAGAGTATTCAACCCAAATTTATAAATTCGACAAGGGGAGCCAAAGAATAGTTGTCAATTCAACCACACCTGGAGATTAATTATCTGCAGCAAAGTGATCAGTAGCAAAGTAGTATGATAGTTTTGATAATAGTACCAGCAATAATAGTAACAGTAACAGTGATAACAGTGTTTTTGTAGCAAGTGCGATAGTGACAGTAGCAATAGTAACTTAGAAAGAACAATATGTAGGAAAATCGTAGGCATTGGACCGGTGATTCGTTGGATGATATTCATCATGAGACAGTCATAACCTAGGGCGATGCGGCACTAGCTCCAGTTCATAAATATAATGTAGGCATGTATTCCGTAAATAGTCATACATGCTCATGGAAAGAACTTGCATGACATCTTTTGTCCTACCCTCCTGTGGCAGCGGGGTCCTATTGGAAACTAAGGGATATTAAGGCCTCCTTTTAATAGAGAACGAGAATAGAGCATTAGCACACGATGAATACATGAACTTCTCAAACTACGGTCATCACCGGGAGTGGTCCCGACTTTTGTCACTCCGGGGTTGCCGGATCATAACACATAGTAGGTGACTATAACTTGCAATATCGGATCTATAACATGGATATAATGGTGATAACATAAACGGTTCATATCTGAAATCATGGCATCCAGGCCCAAAGTGACAAGCATTAAGCATGGCAGAGTCGTAGCAACATCAATCTCAGAACATAATGGATACTAGGGATCAGGCCCTAACAAAACTAACTTGATTACATGATGAATCTCATCCAACTCCTCACCGACCAGCGAGCCTATGAAGGAATTAATCACTTCCGGTGGGGAGGATCACGGAATTGGCGATGGAGAAGGGTTGGTGATGACGAAGATCGAAGATCCCATCTTCGGAGCCCCGAACGGACTCTAGATCTGGCCTCCCGATGAAGAACAGGAGATGACGACGGCTCCGTCTCGTGAAACGTGATAATTCTTTCTCCCTGTTTTTTCTAGAAGAACAGAATTTTATAGCGTCGGTTTTAGGTTCTGCGGGGCCACCAGGTGGGGGAAACCCATTTGGGCGCGCCTGGAGGGGGTGGCGCGCCCTGGTGGGTTGTGCCTACCCAGGTGCCCCCCTCCGGTGGTTCTTGGCTCCAGAAATTCTCTTTTATTGTATAAAAAATCCTCGCAAAGTTTCGTTCCATTCCGACAACTTTTATTTGTACGCAAAAACAACACCATGGTAGTTCTGCTGAAAACATTGCCAGTCCGGGTTAGTTTCATTCAAATCATGCAAATTAGAGTCCAAAACAAGAGGAAAAGCATTAGGAAAAGTAGATACAACGGAGATGTATCAACTCCCCCAAGCTTAAACCTTTGCTTGTCCTCAAGAAATTCAGTTGATAAACTGAAAGTGAAAAAGAAAAACTTTTACGAACTCTTTTGATCTTGTTTCCATAAATAAGCATAAACAACACCCAGGTTTTGAGCAAAGATTGTAACTAACCATGTCGACAATAACTCTTAAAAATAATATCAATTCATATCAATCAAATAATCAACTAGCGAGCAATAATAAGACATCTCACAAAGCAACACGTTGTCAAAACAACCATGATAGAATATGACAATATTGTTATCTCGCTAGCCCTTTCTGAGACCGCAAAACATAAATGCAGAGCACCTCCAAAGTTCAAGAAGCGATTAAACATTGTAATTCATGGTAGAAAAGATCCAGTCATGATGCACCCGACATTAGCTACACACAATGCATCAACATGACAGCAGTGCTCTCAGGTTCTGGCGCTTATTTGAGAAGGTGATGACACAACATAAAAGTAAATAGTAGTCCCTTCGCAAAGGGAAGTAGTGATTTGCAGAGGTGCCAAAGCTCAAGTTTTTAAAATAGAGGTAAATGAAATTTTGAGACATGCACCCTTCTTGTTTACTTCACGACCATCAGTTATCAATATCTTCCATGTTAAACACATTAGTAGCAAATCCCAAGCGATAAAGTAAAGGTTATTGCTCCATAGGAGTTTTTTTGTTTGATCATTTATAAGTTCTTTTTGCAGTTATGGACTGGGAATCCCTATTACCGCCCCTTTCTCGTGCAATGGTGAGTGAATAAAGTCCCATCCTGAGAATAACCCGCTTAGCATCGAAGATAGCAACTACCTCTTGTCGCTCTATGAACAATACATGCACACAAAAAGGATATTTATTTGAAGTTTTTAGAGGTGGCACATGAAAATTTACTTAGGACAGCAGGGTAATACTGCATATAGATAGGTATGGTGGACTCATCTGGAATAACTTGGGTCTTAGGTTTTTGATGTACAAGCAGAATTCCCACTTAGTACAGGCGAAGGCTAGCAAATAGGTTGAGAAGCATCCAACTTGATAGCAACAATGGCCATGAACATGCATTATGCATAAGTAACATTGGATACTAGCATGAGTAGGGTATGAACACCATGAACATAAATATCATAGATGCTATGTTGGTTTTGGTTGAACTACATTCATGAACATGTGCCAAGTCAAGCCACTCAAACATTCAGAGGAGGATACCATATCATCATACTACATCACAATCAGTTTAACGCAATGTTGACATCCAAGATAAATTCATTATCCACTCCTAGCTACTTATGCATGGCATGAGAAACTATAATCTCTAAATGTCATTGCAAACATGTTTGATCATAATAGGCTGAATCATGGATACTAGGTTAAACATATTTACAAAAATAGAACAAATCGAGTTCATACCCATTTCTCTCTGCCATGACCAGTTCATCAAATATCGTCATTATTTCCTTTCACTTGCACGACCAAACGATTTGAAAATAATAATAGTGCAAGAGTGTCGTGGACTAAGCTGGAATCTGGAAACATTTTATTCAAAAGGAGAAGACAAGGTAATAAGGACTCTTTGCCAGATTAACAATAATGCATATAAGAGCCACTCAACATTTTCATCGTGGTCTTCTCCTCGGTATGACTCAATAAAAATAAAAGAAATTCAGAGAAACACAGTGAAATATTTTTGGAGTTTTTCGGTTTTTCGCAAACAAGCAAATAAAAAGGGAAAAGCAAAAACAAGAAAAACTATTTACACGGGAAAGCTCCCAACAAGTAAAAGAAGAACAAGGAAATCTCTTTGGATTTTCTTTTTAGTGCTAGAAAAATTTAAACTAGGAAGAAAAATCAAAAAGAAGCAAGAAATATGTTTTTAGATTTTCTCAAAGTTTTTCAAACACACAAGAAGAAAGCGAGAATTTTTTTTAACATGGATGATAATGAAAAAGTGTGGACACCAACAACTAGAATGAAATGTGTGAACATGAATGTAATGTCGGTGGTAATACGTACTCCCCCAAGCTTAGGCTTTTGGCCTAAATTGGTAATCACCAGTCGTAGAAGCCATGGGGTCCTATGTTGAAGTGCTGGGGAGCGGGCACCTAAGGTTCCCAATACTAAGGCTCCTCCTGTAAGCAACAATATATGGTTTTACTCCCGGTTATATGGTGTGGACGTTTCATGGTGAGTCTGCCCAACATGCAAGAGCTGAGGTGTTCCATCGTTGCACCGACGAGCATGGTACCAGGGTGGATTACATGGTGCAACACTTTGATGATGGTCGGGATTCAGATGATGAGATGGAGGAATATGCAAAGGCCTTCAATGAAATGTTGGAGTCTTCAAAACATCCTCTCCTCGAGCACACTGAGATTTTTCATTTGGATGCCATCTCACAAGTAATTGCTCTGAAGGCTCAACTGAACTTGGGCAAAGAATGCTACTACGCGATGATGACAGTATTTGGACGCTTTCTACCGAAAGGCCATGTAATGCCTGCAAACTTGTACCAGTTGGACAAAATCCTGTGTGCACTTAAGATGCCCTATGAGAAGATAGATACGTGTGAGAAAGGATGTGCCTTATTTAGGCTTGAGTATGCGGACTTGAACTATTGTCCCATATGCAAGTCTTCCAGGTATGTTGTGGTAGACAATAGTATGGATGAGAAGAGGCAGACCAAAATCCCCATTAATGTTCTTTGGTATATGCCAATCGTACCAAGACTTCAACGTCTTTTCATGGTCGAAGAGACGTCCAGGCAGATGACATGGCACAAAATGGGCAAAAGAACCAAACTAGATGCAGATGGGAATCAGATGATGGTACACACATCTGATGGTTCTGCGTGGAAGCACTTTGATGCATTACATGAGCAAAAAGCGGCAAATCCAAGGCGTCCTCTTGTCGCCATCAGCACATGTGGGTTAAATGTGTTTGATCTGACGGCAACCCAATATAGTTGTTGGCCTGTATTTGTCATTCCACTCAATCTCCCCCCCCTCGGACAGATTATGCAAAGAAAGAACATTTTCCTAACGTTGATAATTCCAGGGCCCAACTATCCGGGGAAGAATATGAATGTGTACATGCAACCGCTTAAGGATGAATTGTAAGAAGCTTGGGATAATGGGTTCAAGACATACGACGCTGCTAGCAAACAAAACTTCATAATGCATGTCTAGGACATGTACTGGATGCATGACTTGCTGGCGTATGCACTATTCGTTGGCTGGTGTGTGCATGGAAGGTTCCTGTGCCCCCCATGCAAGGCAGCACTTCAGTTTCGTTGGCTGCAGGCGGGTCACAAGTTGTCTTGCTTTGACTTGCATAAACAGTTCCTGGATCCTCGACATTAGTTCAGAAAAGACAAGAAGTACTTCATCAAAGGTAGAGTTGTCAAAAACTCTGCACCACCTGCATAGATAGGCCAACTGACCCTAGATCAGTTAAACGCTCTCGATCCAGATCTAGAGAGTCCAGGGTATTTCAAGGGGTATACTTCGGAACACGCCTGGACTTACAAGACATGCTTGTGGAATCTGCCTTACTTCAAAGACCTCCTTTGCCCACACAACATCGACGTGATGCACACTGAAAAGAAAATCGCTAAGGCCCTTTTTGTACATTGTTCGGCACGGAGGGGAAGTCAAAGGATAATACTAAGGCTAGAGTCCAGCAAGAGGCGCTATGTGATAGGCCGTTACAAAACATGTAAGAACCGAAAGGAAAGTAGAACTGGACAAAGCCAAAGGCATGGTTCAATCTTGGAAGGCCAGCTATGAGGGAAATTATCTTGTGGGTGAAAATGCAGTAGATGTTCCCCAATGGGTATGTAGCGAATCTAAAGAGGGGAGCTAGTCTGGAAAAATTGAAAATATTTGGTCTCAAGAGTCGTGATTGGCACATATGGCTTGAGCGGGTAATGCTAGTCATATGTGCGTGGATTTATCCCTGAGGATGAATGGCTAGTACTGGCAGAGCTGAGCTATTCGTTCCCTATCTTTGTGCGAAAGAACTATCGCCTGGCATTCCAGAAGAAATGGAAGAGTTGGCGCCGGAGTTGATATGCAAGTTAGAGAAGATCTTTCCATCGGGCTTCTTTAATCCAATGCAGCATTTGATTTTGTATCTCTCGACCGAGGCAAGATCAGGGGGGCATGCAAAATCATTGCTACTACGCAACTATGGGGATGTAGAAGACGCTTCGAGCAAAATGTAAAAATAAACAAAGAACTGAAGCATCAATGGCCGAGGATTCATTACTGGGGAGGCAACAAACTTCATGACAGCACACTACGAAGCCAAAAATCATCATTTGCATAATCCGAAGGCTCGGTACAATGTTGGCGACCCTAAAAAAGGTGGATCCAACCTCAACCTATTCAAAGTGAAGCTCGCACCAGCCGGTGCTTCGAAACCAATATTGTTGGATGTCGAAGAATGGCAGACCATTTCGTTGTATATCTTCAACAACCTAACAGAAGTGTGGCTGTACATCGAGTAAGTTCTCGGTGCATTGTTTCGCAACTCTAATTCCTTTGAACTGCTCTTATTCCCGGATATTTGATACAGTCGACACATTGCCAAATTCTCAAATGGAGCGGTGATCCAAAAGGAATCCATTGAAGAGTATGAGCTTCGAGCAAAGCATGGAGACGGCTTTCCCGGTTTCATCTCTTGGTTCAAACAAATGGTAATTTCCGTTCGCACACAAACACATCACCATGTACCTTCAATGCCGAGGGTGATGCACAGTAGCTCACGCCAAAGGATACCCATCTAGAAGCGCGGTACGCAAGCAATCCGGCGGGCACTTTTGAGCACATGAAACCCCACGCACACAAGAGGGACCTTGTCTGGACGCGCGGCGGCTATGGGCTGCCCTAGTTCGGTTCGCCCGCCCCTAGAGCCTCAAGGATCGCTGCCCTTCAATAAGAAGAACGAACGAAGAACGAGAGAAATAGAACAAGGGAGAGATGTAAAACTAGGGTAAACAATGGATGGGTTTTGCGATTGTGTGTTGTTCTATCGGTCGTCACCTCTCACGTATATAAGAGGTGGCTGGTTTTCCCATCCAAGAAAGGAGTTGGATTCACGTCCAAATCCCTAATTTGACTCTAATTCGGATGGTTTGGGCTGAACTTTCTAAACTAGTTCGGCTAAAAATCCGACTACACCTTGTAGGTTGATTTCAAGGCAGTAAACGACCTCGGATCGAAATCACTAAAAAGCAAAGTTGTTCGTCTCAAAAAATGAAAAACTTTCATTTTATGTGTTTTTTCATTTGACTCCGTCCTAAGGCCTTAATCGTCCCCGTGCCAATCAGACTTACGACAACTCGTAGTCCTGATCTGGACCGGACTGTCTGGTACGAATAGAAGCTTTGGACGATTTTCACGATCTAGACCGGACAGTCTGGTCCAATTTCCGGACAGTCGGGCCATGTTCAATTTTTCTGCAGAAACATGGTTTTGGCTCTAACTTTTGCATACGACAACGGATCAAGACGATTTTTATATCAAAATCAACCGTTTGGACGAGACGCACAACTTTGATGTTGAAACATTTTCTGTCCGAAGTCATCTTGATTGGGTTTTGTGCATGCAAAAATCTGGTGTCAACAATTTCCATTAGACTATTTCATTTCTTCATCTAATTTGCAGCTAATGCAACAATCCTTTCGTATTAAACTTGTAAGCTAATTAAGAGTCTATGGACACCGAATTAAGTCAAGTTGCTAATGGTTTTGACTATAAGGTCTGTTCATTTGACAAATACGACATCAATGGGTATCACTTTCGTACCTTTCGCAAAGAGCTATCTATGGCCGACCGGAAGTCTACAAATTGTTGTGTCTCTGCTAGCGGCGAAGGAAGTACCGAGTATTATGGGAGAGTTGAAGCAATTTATGAACTTCTATTCTATGGTGAAAACCCACCGAACATCATACTCTTCAAATATTATTGGTTCTAACCGAAGGAGACTAGAAGGACTCATGAACATATAGGGCTAGTCAAAATCAAACAAAGCACCCATTTAGATGTTCCCGATGTCTATATTACGGCTGGTTTCCCCGTGGGCCTGCCAAACCGATCCAAATCTAAATGGTTGAGATGTCGTTTATGAAGTGCCGCCATGTGTTAGACCACCCCCCGATGAAGAGGATTATGAACCTCACATTAACCTAGATACATATGAAGGAGAATTCTTCCAAGAAACATGTTTTCCAAAAAAACATTTCAAGAACCGCTCTACTTCACCCCACAACATTGAAGTAGACAGTGACAGCGAATCTGACTTCACCCCTGAGCCGGAACAAGAAGAGGTTACTATTGTGGATGACCTATCAATGCTTGACCGATTACATAAAGGTGGCCTTCCACATGTTGATGCCGCTGAACCCGATGAGCACGTTATTCATGATAGTGATGATGATGATGCATTTATTGATCCTGGAGCATATATAGACGATCAGGATTATTATTAGTTCATGTCAGGTATTCGGTTTGTATTATATACATATATATTATTAGTTCATGTTAGGTATTCAATATTTTTATGTTCTACATGATTATGATACACTTAAGTTATATACATATTATTATTCATGTCGGTATTCAATTTACTTATGTTGTACTAATTTTGTTTACTCTTTGTCATGGCAGGTCTTGATAGATGGTGGGCGCGGGTCTAGAGCGCTCCGAGGCTCCATCTTCGTCGGCGCGTGGTGGGAGGGGTACTTCCATTCCAACCCCAGTCTCTCTGGAGAGCGTTGCTCGACAGTATGCAGACACCGGTGGGTGCTTCTTCATCCGTGTCATTTCACACCGGGAGAGGAGGCCGGGGAGGGAAGGAGAGAGGAGGTCGGGGAGGACATGGCTGCGGGAGAGGTAGGCAGCCTGCTATGCCTTCCTCACCGCCACCCCTAGCTAATTCACCCGAGCACATGACTGCTAGGGTGGAAACGTCTGAGGAGGAGGCTACGCGGATTCCGGTCCACGAGCCTCGGGTCGACGGGGCTTCGGCCTATGAGACTCTGGACCAGGATACGTCCTAGGAGACGTCTGGATAGGGTACTGATACATTCCATTTTGCATCATGCTTTTATATCAATATTTATTGCATTATGGGCTGTTATTACACATTATGTCACAATACTTATGCCTTCTCTCTCTTATTTTACAAGGTTTACATGAAGAGGGAGAATGCCGGCAGCTGGAATTCTAGGTTGGAACAGGAGGAAATATTAGAGACCTATTCCGCACAACTCCAAAAGTACTGAAACTCCACAAAAGTCAGTTTTGGAATATATTAAAAATATTGGGCGAAGAAA
Organism: Triticum aestivum; assembly: GCF_018294505.1. Classification (NCBI taxonomy): domain Eukaryota; kingdom Viridiplantae; phylum Streptophyta; class Magnoliopsida; order Poales; family Poaceae; genus Triticum; species Triticum aestivum. The sequence continues at coordinate 599,493,984 of NC_057798.1, read as the reverse complement.
GCACCAGAGGGGGGCCACCCACTGTCCACGCGGATGGAGGGCGCGCCCTACCCCTAGGCATGCCCCCTGCCTCGTGGGCCACCTGGCAGCCCCCCGATGCCCATCTTCTGGTATATCGTGTCGTTTGCCCTGGAAAAAATCATAAGGAAGCTTTCGGAACGAAGCGCCGCCATCTCGAGGCGGAACCAATCTAGGGCTCCGGCGGAGCTGTTCTGCCGGGGAAACATCCCTCCGGAAGGGGGAAATCGTCACCATCGTCATCACTATCGATCCTCTCATCGAGAGGGGGTCAATCTTCATCAACATCTTCACCAGCACCATCTCATATCAAACCCTAGTTCATCTCTTGTATCGGATCTTTGTCTCAAAACCTCAGATTGGTACCTGTGGGTTGCTAGTAGTATTGATTACTCCTTGTAGTTGATGCTAGTTGGTTTATTCGGTGGAAGATCATATGTTCAGATCCTTTATGCATGTTAATACCCCTGTGATTATGAACATGAATATGATTTGTGAGTAGTTACGTTTGTTCTTGAGGACATGGGAGAAGTCTTGTTATAAGTAGTCATGTGAATTTGGTATTCGTTCGATATTTTGATGAGATATATGTTGTCTCTCCTCTAGTGGTGTTATGTGAATGTCGACTACATGAAATTTCACCATTATTTGGGCCTAGGGGAAGGCATTGGGAAGTAATAAGTAGATGATGGGTTGCTAGAGTGACATAAGCTTAAACCCTAGTTTATGTGTTGCTTCGTAAGGGGCTGATTTGGATCCATATGTTTCATGCTATGGTTAGGTTTACCTTAATTCTTCTTTCGTAGTTGTGGATGCTTGTGAGAGGGGTTAATCATAAGTGGGATGCTTGTCCAAGGAAGGGCAGTACCCAAGCACCCGTCCACCCACATATCAAATTATCGAAGTAACGAACGCGAATCATATGAGCATGATGAAAACTAGCTTGACGATAATTCCCATGTGTCCTCGGGAGCGCTTTGCTTTATATAAGAGATTGTACAGGCTTGTACTTTGCTATAAAAAGGATTGGGCCACATTGCTGCACCTTGTTACGTTTGGTACTTGTTACCCATTACGAATTACCTTATCACAAAACTATTTGTTACCAATAATTTCAGTGCTTGCAGAGAATACCTTACTGAAAACCGCTTGTCATTTCCTTCTGCTCCTCGTTGGGTTCGACACTCTTACTTATTGAAAGGACTACGATATATCCCCTATACTTGTGGGTCATCAAGACTCTTTTTTGGCACCTTTGCCGGGGAGTGAAGCGCCTTTGGTAGGTGGAATTTGGTAAGGAAAATTTTATATAGTGTGCTGAAATTTACTATCACTTGTTACTATGGAAAATAATCCGTCGAGCGGCTTGTTTGGGGTATCTTCACCCTGACCAGTAGAGCAAAGAGTTGCTCCTCAACCTACTGAACCTATTGAAAATGTTTACTTTGAAATTCCTTCAGGTATGATAGAGAAACTACTAGCTAATCCTTTTACATGAGATGGAACAATACAACCCGATATGCACCTAATCTATGTGGATGAAGTTTGTGGATTATTTAAGCTTGCAGGTATGTCCGAGGATGTTATCAAGAAGAAGGTATTCCCTTTATCTTTTAAGGGGAAGGCATTGACATGGTTTAGTCTATGTGATGATATTGGATCGTGGAACTACAACCGATTGAAATTGGAATTTCATCAGAAGTTTTATCCTATACATCTAGTTCATCGTGATCGTAATTATATATATAATTTTTGGCCTCACGAAGGAGAAAGTATCGCCCAAGCTTGGGGGAGGATTAAGTCAATGTTATATTCATGCAACAATCATGACCTCCCAAGAGAAATTATTATTCAAAAAAATTATGCTCGACTTTCTCTCAATAATCGCTCCATGCTCGATACTTCTTGTACTGGTTCTTTTATGATGAAGACTATTGAATTCAGATGAGATTTATTGGAAAGAATTAAATGCAATTCTGAAGATTGGGAGCTCGACAAAGGTAAGGAGTCAGGTATAACACCTAAGTTTGATTGTGTTAAATCTTTTATGGATACCGTTGCTTTTTGTGAATTTAGAACTAAGTATGGACTTGACTCTGAGATAGTAGCTTCTTTCTGTGAATCATTTGCTACTCATGTTGATCTCCCTAAGGAGAAAAGTGGTTTAAATATCATCCTCCCATTGAAGTAAAAGTAGTAGAACCTATTAAATTTGAAGAAAAGACTATCACTTATAATGTTGATCCTATTGTTCCTACTGCTTATATTGAGAAACCACCTTTCCTTGTTAGAATAAAGGATCATGCTAAAGCTTCAACTGTGGTTCGTAAGAGTAATGCTAGAACACCTACACCCCCTGAGCAAATTAAAGTTTTGGGTAATTTCTTCATTACACAATGAAAAATCTTAAAATAGCTAGTTATTATACTAATCAATGTTGTCTCATTTGATTGCAGACCTTCTAGAGGTGTGAGGAGGGATACGAGGAGGCCGCGGCACAAGTTATTGATGCCGAGTGCAAGCGCCTACTACAAAACTTATGGCACAAGGCTTGGGTGCAGGCTGTTCAAGACTACTACACCTCACGTGGTATTAAGAAGTCCAAGCTGTCGTGTCGCGGAAAGTTTCTGAAGAAGGAGTAGTACATGAACGTAATTACCTATTCTTAAGGCCTTGTACTTAGTTTCCTTGATTTTATTAGTAGGCGTAGCACTCAAATTTCTCCTTACTAACATAGGTGCCCCCGAGATGGTGCGCGGATAAGATGGATTGTTGGGAGGCGTTGGTGGATGAGTGTTCCTCAGACCAGTGGCTAGCCCTCCACAACAATGCCAAGGACCGGTGTGCCCAAATGGAAGGTGTGCCACACCATCAAGGCAGTGCCAACTTATATCAGTTGGCAGTTCGAACGGAATTGGTTATGTGGTTTGCTTCATGATTCATGCAGTCCATTCTTCATGCTAGCTTGAGCCCTTTAATTACTAATTTAGTATGTTCCTCTCTTTTAGGCGTGACACAATAAGTCGGAGGTGCCAGAGGTGTACGTCCTCTAAGCCATCGCCCATACTGCCCCGTACAAGAAGGCCAAGGAATTCTCTCCGTCTGACCTCGATCATCTAGAGAACTTCACCAACATCTCCTCCCATAACAAGATCGTAAAGTACAAAGATGAGGGGATGGCTAGGAAAGCGGAGGACTTTAACCCGAGCTAGCAGTTTGATCCAGAGCTGGTGATGATATCTGTGGCGGGAGGTCCCATGGCTCGATACCCATTGGAGATGGACTTATATGTTGTCCTCGCACTCTCCCGGAGATCAAGGCGCGCCAAATGAGCTCATGTCCTGAGATAAGGCCTAATCCATGGACAGTTGAGCTCGCCTTCGAGGTTACTTATACAGACTCATATATATTTCCTCCATTACATTGTGTGTGCGGCCATCGACGATTACAATGCTTACGAGGAGTGGTGTTGCAGGCTGCTCTTCAGAAAGAGAGAGGCAACCCAAGTGCTTCTGCAGGAGGGGGACCGACAAGAGGCAGAGAAGGAGAGGGAGTTGGAGGAGAGGAAGGCTAGGTTGTTGGAGGAGGATAGGTCACGGAATGACGCGGCTCACCGGGCCATGTACGAGCTCCTCGTGGTAAGTTTTTTTTTTTGCATATTAGCCAAATCATGCACATAATGTTCATTTCATTAGTAACTAATATGACTGACTTGTTAAAACCAAATGTGCAGTCTATGTGCGAGAAGACCGGTCAAACCCATCTGCCGATGCTAGTCATTGCTCCGGGGACCATGGTGAGATTCATTTGAATGGTCATTAGTTACTAGTCTTAACATTTGAGTGTCATCATGCTAACGAGACATTGCAAATTATCTTTGTTGTAGCATAACTCCAGACAAGCCTCGCACGAACCTTCTCCAGATGTAACCGGCACGAGCAACCCCGGTGCTTCACCTCCGTGATGACGGTAAGTTTTCTCTAGTGTTTTGCTTAACAAATGCATAATGACCTATACTTAGCTTATTTAGTTCATTTATGACATGATTAGCTTACTTAGGTAAAAAATTGCATAATAACCTTAGTTAGCTCATAAATGTCATATACTTAGCTTATTTTCCTCCAAAAGGACATAATAAGCTTATTTTACCTAAGTTAGGTCTAAAATGACCTATACTTAACTTTGTGTGACGCCCGGATTATTAAGCTACAGTAAACCTCTGCTAATGATGCCATGTCACCTCGGTTACGGTTGATAAACTCACTTTAGTTCAAAACGATTAAAATTCAAATTTAAAATATTGACAAACAATAAAAGTTTTCAAAATGGTAAACTAAAATGTTCGGAGTGTGCCAATAAATGTCTGGGTAATTAGGATGAAGGAATCATGCTTTTATAAAAAGGCCTATATATTTAAAATGATTAAAAACAAGAAAGGATATAAAATTAAAAATAAAAAAACAAAGCTAAAAAAAGAGAAGCCCCCACTGGGCCAACCGGCCCAGCAGGCCACCAGGCCGGCCCACCAGCCGCGCCCATATCCCCCCACTGCTCCCGAAGCCCTAACCGGTCACCCCACTTCCCCCTCCCACTCCCTCGATCCACCTCTCCCCTCATCTCCCCCCCCCCCGATTGGATCGGAGGGGATGGACCCGTCGCCGCCGCCGGGAGCTCCACGCGCCTCCGCCTCGGTCCCCGACGCCTCGCCGCCAGACACCGCCTCGTCGCCGTCTTCCCCGCCTTCCTCCCCGAGCCCTACTGCCACTCCCCTACGCGTCGCCGTGAGCTCCTCTTCTCCTCGCATTCCCTCCGCTCTGCACGGTCACCGCACGCCCACTTCGTCGTGCACGCACGTCCCGCCTCTCCCCCGCTCTGGCCGAGCTGTAGCTCCTCGCGCCCACTCTCCGCCGGCCCCGCGCTCGCCATCCTCGCCAGCCCCGCGAGCGCACACCTGTGCTCCCCCGCCCCCGCACGCGCACGCCTCCTCTGCCCGCCGCTGCCTGCACCATGCCTCCGCCTGCCTCTGCCGCCTGCCCCACCATACCGGCCCCCGCTCGACACCAATGCCATGGTCGTCCTCCCTCCTCGACATCAACGCGCCACTCGGGCCTCCCCGCACGGCTGCCCCAGCTCCGGCGCCATCCTCACCCGACCGCGCCACCACGCCCACCCGGGGCCACCGTCGCCTCGGGCCCTTGCTCGCCGGCGCGCCCGTTCGGGCGGCGTCGTTCCCCAACGGGTGCCCACGGCCAAGCCTGCAACGACCCTGCGCCCAGCGCCCGCGAGCCCATTAGCCCCACTGGGCCACTGGCTAATGGGCCCCATGCCCAGAAAAAAGGAAGAAGTTAAAAAAGATTTTTAAAATAAATAAATAAATTATTAATTAATTAATTAATTCGTGACTTGATTAAGTTAATTAATTCTATTACTACCTAATTGAATCTAACTAAGCTAATATTTTAGTCAAAACTAATTAAGTCTGATTAGTCAAACTCTGACTATGACGAATGGGACCCACATGTCAGTTTGACTAAGTCAACTGACTGGTTGACTGCTGACATCACCCTAACATCATGCTAATGTCATCATTACATTTTCTCATTAAATTAATTCTGTTAATTCTAAAATGAATTAAACTTCGGAAATTAATATAAATTAAACTGTAGCTCAGATGAAAAAACTTTGTACATGAAGGTTGCTCAGATCGACGAGACGAATCCGAATATGCAGCCCGTTCTGGTTCACCTATCCGAAAACGCGAAACACCGGGGATACTTTCCCGGATGTTTCCCTCTTTTCGCCGGTATCACCTACTACCATGTTAGGGCACACCTAGCACTGCTCAGTGTCATGTCTTGCATTTTCATGCTTATGTTTGCATTATATTTATTGTTTCTTCCTCCTCTTCTCTCCGGTAGACTACGAGAGCGACGCCGCTGCTACCCAGTACGACTACGGAGTTGACGACCCCTCCTTCTTGCCAGAGCAACCAGGCAAGCCCCCCCCCCCTTGATCACTAGATATCGCCTATTCTTCCCTCTACTGCTTGCATTAGAGTAATGTAATATGTTACTATTCGGTTAATCCTATTCTGTTGCATAGCCTGTCATTGTTGCTACAGTTGTTGATACCTTACCTGCAATCCTAAATGATTAGTATTGGATGCTAGTTTATCATCCGTGGCCCTACATCCTTGTCTGTCTGCCTTGCTATACTATTGGGCCGTGATCACTCGGGAGGTGATCACGGGTATATATATACATATACATAATTTTCATATGGTGACTAAAGTCGGGTCGGCTCGTAGAGTACCCGCAAGTGATTCCGATGTGGGGGCTGGAAGGACAGGTGGCTCCATCCCGGTAGAGGTGGGCCTGGGTTACCGACGGGCCCCGACTGTTACTTTATGGCGGAGCAACAGGGCAGGTTGAGACCACCTAGGCGAGAGGTGGGCCTCGCCCTGATCGGCATTCGCGGTTACTTCATAATAACACGCTTAACGAGATCTTGGTATTCGATCTGAGTCTGGACACTGGCCTATACGCACTAACCAACTACGCGGGAACAGTTATGGGCACTCGACGTCATGGTATCAGCCGAACCTTCTTGACGTCAGCGACTGAGCGGTGCACGCCGGGTTGGACCGCGTAACGCAACTTCCTTTGTAATGGAGATTGCTAGGTCTGCTCACCGGCCGCCCTTGCAACGTGCAGGTGTGCAATGGGCGATGGGCCCTGACCCCTACGCGCATAGGATTTAGACCTGCGTGTTGAACTCTCTATTGTGCCTAGGTGGGGCTGCGACGTGTTGATCTTCCGAGGCCGTGCAAGACGTAGGAAAGTGTGTCCGGCCAAAGGGGATCGAATGTGTTGGGTTATGTGGTGCACCCCTACAGGGAAGTTTATCTATTCGAATAGCCGTGTCCCTCGGTAAAAGGATGACCCAGAGTTGTACCTTGACCTTATGACAACTAGAACCGGATACTTAATAGAACACACTCAGACAAGTTCCAGAGACAACCCGGTGATTACTTTCCCACAGGGCGACGAGGGGAGGATCACCGGGTAGGATTATGCTATGCGATGCTACTTGGAGGACTTCAATCTACTCTCTTCTACATGCTGCAAGATGGAGGCTGCCAGAAGTGTAGTCTTCGGTAGGACTAGCTATCCCCCTCTTATTCTGGCATTCTGCAGTTCAGTCCACCGATATTGCCTCCTTACACATATACCCATGCATATGTAGTGTAGATCCTTGCTTGCGAGTACTTTGAATGAGTACTCACGGTTGCTTTGCTCCCTCTTTCCCCCTTTTTCCTCTTCTTCTCGGTTGCCGCAACCAGACGTTGGAGCCCAGGAGCTAGACGCCACCATCGACAACGACTCCTACTACACTGGAGGTGCCTACTACTACGTTCAGGCCGCTGATGACAACCAAGAGTACCTGCGCCTCTTTCGATCTGTATCCCAGTTTGTGCTAGCCATCTTATGACACCTTGTTTAACTTATGTTTGTACTCAGATATTGTTGCTTTCGTTGACTCGTTTGTATCGAGCTTATGTATTCGAGCCCTCTGGCTTGTAATATAAGCTTGTATTATTTTAATTTGTGTCTAGAGTTGTGTTGTGATATCTTCCCGTGAGTCCCTGATCTTGATCATACACGTTTGCGTGTATGATTAGTGTATGATTAAATCGGGGCGTCATAAGTTGGTATCAGAGCCGACTGCCTATAGGAATCCCCCTTCCACACTCCTTGGCCGAAGTTGAGTCTAGACATTGCAAAGCTTTTTACTAACTTGGATGCGTGGCTTATGGGCCAACGTCGCCATTGGGTGGTATTAGGATCTTTTTACTCCTCGTCTATACTCTAGGACTATGATCTCTCTTCTATTCGGGGTAAATGGTTTTGCTAACTCTAACTCTAGGTTCTCGTAACTATTTCTCCCGGAGAGCCCTTATTCCGGAAGATCACATGCTTCGTCAGAAGATTCTGAGGATATCCCTCGATATTTTCCCGAGACCCTTGTGCTCATCACCTTTGCAATTCACTGCCACCGAAATATCCCTATGGATATCTGCTTGCACTTGTCATTCGCATGATCATTTCTCATCGCTCTTGATGTTACAAGATGCCTCGAACTATTCTCTGTTGTCCCGAGAATCCTTTGAGTTTACTGTCTTGTAGTTTATTTCGCATGAAAACCCTTGCGGTTTTTTTCTCACGTTTATCGAGGATCATGTCTTCTCAATTGTTCATGTGTCTCACAAAATCCTTCGAAATACCTTTCAATCTTTTGAAAATCCTCTGCAGCCTGTTATTCTTGAAATTCTTGCCTGCTTGCATTATGGTTAAGTCCATATGACTAGTAGTCCTCGATAACATCCCTTGTCTTAGTCATTTTGAGCCTATCGATTCAATATGTGCGTACGCACGCAGTCATCAGGTTATCCTTTTTAAAATTATCTTCCGACTCAGACGTCATTCCGGACATGAGTTGGTTCTCGGCAATTCAAACCTTTGTTCATTGTCCAACTAAGTGTTTTCAACTTATCCATCCTTGATCAGAGCATCCACTTCTGATCCATCGTTTTGGAAACCATAATTTCTTTCTATTTAAGCATCAGACTAATCAGGTGATTCTTGAATCTGATGCCTCTACATTCTTTTTTCCTTTGAGTGAGTACCGATACTCACATTAGCTCCGTTGTGGATCACCCGATCCATCGTTGGATTCTTGTCTGACAGTTATTCAATCACCTTGTGAGTTCTTCCCCTTATACATAGTGCTTTTGGTAAATTGTATCCTCTACTTGGCCAACCATGCTCTGCTTTCGAGCTTGTGTATTTACTTTTGAAATTTGTGGTATATATTCCTAAGGGGCCCTGATGGGTTGAACCTATGCCTTTTCTAATCTTTTGAACCCGGAAACTACTCTGGGTCATAATCTACTGATGTTATGTCAGATAAAATTTCAACACTACAACTTCGTCGAAGGCGAGAAGTGAGTGAAAGGTTATGCATAAGAGAAGTGGGAGTCGACCTTGAACTTTTTGTTCATGCCCATGGACACGATGTAGATCCTATCATGGAAGCTTCTTGTAAAATAATAACTATTTCCTTAATAAATAGCATCTGGTATCTGTGAATTGAACCTTTGCAATCGTGGTTCCGACCATGATTGCTCTTCTTTGATCCATTTCTCGGACAAGTTAAAGCACTTGTCTTGTACAGATTAATGCGTTGGCCCAACCTCTATTAGGATCTACCTTCGAGTATTACCCCTGGTATCTTGAGGATATCATGCCATTGAACTACATCTTATGAACTTTTGATGTAGTACTAACTTTCCCTATCATTGTCACTTCATGGGTTCTGGGTTGTATGTCAACCGAGAACACCAATAAGTGAATCAATTTCACACTCCGATTCAATAAATCTAAGTAATTTTTGTTGCTGACAAGTTTAATAATCCTTCAAGTCATTCCTAGACTTATCGGCTATATCATTATTGTGCTAAATTTTAACTGTGCTATCTGGTCCTTCCCGGAGCACAATCTTTGACGATGAGCTAACCTTACGTCGATCTTCCTCATCATACCATTTCTCCTTGAATAGCAAGCTTGATTTCGAGTTTGTGTCTTACCCTTGGTTCCAATAACCTTTTGCTTCATTATTCCCTTGACTTGATGTTATCGCCGGCTGATTACATCTTCATGAAACCTCTCGACAAATGTGTCTTGATCGTCATCAATATTCTAAGCTCTTCCAAGATATCAATCAAATTCATGATTATAAGTGCCTTCTCATCCCTTGGTAATTTGAGTTACCATCGACAACATCCTTATCTTCCTTTCATCACAAACTTGTTCATGTTATGGATGCAACTTTCTATGTAGCGTGTATTATGTTCTACCTGGAAGTATTCCTGACTTTATGTCAAGAATGTGGTGAGGATTGCTCCAGCTCTTAAGAATTCTTGGTGTAGTGATACTTCTCACCGTCACCATTCTTTCTTTGTCCCCATGTTGATTCTAACCGGGTTACTGACAAGTGAATGGTGATGTTTGGATTCTATACTTCTAGCAACCCTATTGCTTTGGAGTTAATGGTCGACATTTCATTCTTAGACCATTGGTTATCGAATCACCATTCTAACATTGATCATGCTACCTAAGCCCATATTCGGGTGCACCTTTCAACCAATGTTTAATTGGGTATGTTTTCCTCGAGCATACCTCATTATATCATTTGATCTGACAAATGTTATCTCCTTGTTCACATATTTGCGGAAATCCATCTTTTGGAATTCTTGATGAATTATCGCTGAGTTCATCAGCCACCTCCTTATCCTCTCCTTGGTTTAATGATGAACTCATGATTTAGAACTCGCTTCCATAGTTCATCCCCCCGAGAATCTTCCAACATCATCTCGATAATTTGTGCCACACCTTTTTCTTCTCAGGCATCCTGACCCTTAGGTATCCTGACACCAATCAGATTTGAATCTTGGTCAAATATGATAGTTGAAACATAATTCCATGAGATATAACATTGGTCTTTATATGTCCTGGCAAGGAGATTTCATGCCTAGCAAATCTGGCCGAAGAACCTATGGTTATAGTTTCCATTTTAGCAAGGTTATCCATTCTTCCAGGAGGAAATTGTAAGACATATTCGACCAGTTGTTCCTGATGGATCCTTCGTGCATCCGAGTATGACCTTTGCTTGAAAACCATGTCAATGCTATCTCGAAGCATGTCTATGGTACTCCGATCTTCAATAAGAACATTTGAAGCACAATGCTAAATGTTTCTTTCTCAATTATCCAAACACCGTTGTATGGGTAATGTCATGGATTTTCTCTAGCCTTACCTACAGGGTTTTCTACATTTTATCCTGTCAGGGATATCATGCTCTGCTTGTCCTTGGGAAGGATATACCCCTGAAATATGTGTTTAAACACATGTTCCTTTCCATTGTTCTGTTTAACCTTTCTTGTGATTATGGGATCTAAGCAGTAATAGTTGCCTGCTCATGTAAACTCCTCGGTGTGCAATTTGTCAGTAAGACCCTGTTATTATTGTTGTTGACATTCCGGTAACCATCGATGGACGAGAACTTTGCATATTGGCCCACCTCATTTCAACGAGCAGGAAAAGGGTTCTCTTCGTCCCTCGCCCTTGGTACCAACGTTGTTGTCTACATAACTAACAGTCTATCCTCTGACATGCCTTGCTATCATAACCAGGCAATATGTCCTTGCTCCTCTTACTTTTAACCCACATGGTGGGCCCATAACCCACAGTTCCACAGGATCGAAACATGACTCTCCTGTACACCCCCGTCGCCAAAGTTATTCCTCGCGCTTGACTTCGTATGTAATTCACGGGGTGACTTTCCTAGTAATCTATTCTAGTATCAGACGCAATACTTATTCACGTTGCCCTGAAACCCTTTCACCTTCTGACTAGGCATTGAACGATTGCCTGGCTACTTGAAACTTCTTATTGTACCTTCAAACTTTACTCTCATTGTGTTTTATTTGTTCAACTCGAGAGGTACTCATATGCTCATTCATGGGTTAATCCCTGATTATTACCCTTATAGCATTATGTCGTTGCCGATCTGCCCTGTTACCTATTCGTAAGTACGACGGAACCCCCGAAGAAAGGATGACGACTTCCTAATGATGACCTGAAGCAGTGGAATGAAGACAACAATGTAATGGATCGACCTCCTTGAGAAGAGCAACCAAGACCGAGAAGAATCGTTAGAATTTCATAACCTATTCTTCCCCCTTACTCCCCTCTTAAATCTCGGGACGAGATTTCTTATAGTGGAGGAGAATTGTGACGCCCGGATAATTAAGCTACGTAAACCTCTGCTAATGATGCCATGTTACCTCGGTTATGGTTGATAAACTTGCGTTAGTTCAAAATGATTAAAATTCAAATTTAAAATATTGACAAACAATAAAAGTTTTCAAAATGGTAAACTAAAATGTTCGGAGTGTGCTAGTAAATGCTTGGGTAATTATGATGAAGGAATCATGCTTTTATGAAAATGCCTATATATTTAAAATGAATGAAAACAGGAAAGGAAATAAAATTAAAAAGAAAAAAACAAAGCTAAAAAAAGAGAAGCCCCCCACTGGGCCAACCGGCCCAACAGGCCACCAGGCCGGCCCACCAGTCACGCCCATATCCCCCCCCCACTGCTCCTGAAACCCTAACCGGTCGCCCCACTTACCCCCTCCCACTCCCTCGATCCACCTCTCCCCTCCTCTGCCACCCCGATTGGATCGGAGGGGATGGACCCATCGCCGCCACCGTGAGCTCGACGCGCCTCCGCCTCGGTCCCCGATGCCTCGTGCCAGACACCGCCCGTCGCCGCCTCGACGCTGCCGCCCCGTCCCCATCTTCCCCACCTTCCTCCCCGAGCCCCACTACCACTCCCCTACGCGCTGCCGAGAGCCCCTCTTCTCCTCGCACTCCCTCCACTCTGCATGGTCACCGCACGCCCACTCCATCACGCACGCACGTCCCGCCTCTCCCCCGCTTTGGCCGAGCTATAGCTCCTCTCGCCCACTCGCCGCCGGCCCCGCGCTCGCCGTCCTTGCCGGCCCCACGGTCGTCCGTCGCCTGACTAGTATGGCGCACCCATCAGCTCCCGGAAGTCTGACATTTATCGGTCGTCCGGTAAACTCTATGACCCATATAAAAACAGGGGATGGGATCTGAACGGGCCGTTACCCTATCTTTTCTCCCCCTCCCCATCATGTTCCTCTGTCCGCTGCGGCGCTGTCTGGGTGCGGATTCGTCGTGCCGCTGCAGGGGAGTCACGCTGTCGCCAAAGTCCAGCACCGCTGGAAGGATGATCCGTCGATCTGATCCTCCCTCTCCTTGATCCGGTCCGGTACCTCCTCTGTCCATCTTATTTTCCTCCCGTCATTCGTTTCCGCGCACTGGGGTGATCCCCTTTTCAATCTTGGATGATTCATTAGGTGTGGTTGACCGAACGATACCGAAAATCAAGCACACCGCTCACAAAAATACCGGGGGCTTGTCGGCTCGCGGTAATATTTTTGACACATTCATACCCTTGTGGTCTCACATTCCATGGTTACATCATTTCCTTGTGGTAATTAGTATCCCCTGTTCATGCCGTTTTTCAGCGTCACGTCGTGGTGGCTCGGATGACTCGCAAGAGCATCTTTGTCAGGGATATACCCCGCGGTGTGACCCGGCCGGAGTTATAACCTGGCTGGGACTTGGTAAACTGGCAGCAGATAAACCAGATGACAGTCAAGACAGGTGGCTAAGACAGATGGTAAACCGGCGGGTGATAATCCGGCTGACAGTTAAGACAGGTGGCTAAGACAGACGGTAAACCGGTAGGTGATAAATCGACAGATGTTAAACCAGATGATAAACCGGCAGATGTTAAGCCAGATGATAACCCGGCAGACAGTCATAACCCACAGACAATCATAACCCGGCAGACAGTCATAAACCGGCAGATGTTAAGTCAGATCATAACCCGACGGATGTTAAGTCAGCTGATAACCCGGCAGATGTTAAGTCAGATGATAACCCGGCAGTCGTTAAGTCGCCTGGGGTTAATACGTCCGAGACATTAAGAAGCCCAAGATGTTAAGAAGCCCATGAAGAGAAGTCAGGATAGTTTAAGTCTTAGTCCGAGATGGACTCTACATGTAACCCACCCCTTCAACTTATATAAGGAGGGGAAGGGCACCCCAAGAGGGGGGGAGATAATCTTAAAGGTTAGACATAACTAGGAGAGCCGGTTTACGGCGACTCCCTCGCGATGATAATAATACCTAGCCAAAAACAGCATGTAGAGTTGTTACCGGATGATGTTTCCCGGGGCGCGAAGCTTTCTAAATCCTTGCCTTCTGTTGCGTCTCTCGATTCCGCCCAACCCCTCTCAAGCTACCACATAGATGCATTGGCCTCACGACTAAGTCCCCACACTAGTACATCTGACGTGACAATTTCATGACGGTTGGCGCCTACCGTGGGGCCTGCGCACGGTGGTGTTGAGTTCTTGGAAGGATCTCTCCTAGGGATCAGAAGTTCGCAATTTTTTCAGATGAAGAGCCAGTTTAGTTGTGATATGTTCACTGTTGTAAGTCGCCAAGAGATCAACACCCGGGTCTGATTGCTACTATGTCAGCATCAACGGTTGTTAAGGGTTAAATCCCAAAGTTGTTGGTCAAAATTTTCTATTGTTATTTCCGCACTAAGATTCACCGATTCACACAGAGAAGATTGGACAAGTCGCTGCTACTACTACTCATCACATGACGAAAAGAAGAGGCAATCTGCTACTGTGTTGAACCAAGTAGTGTTTTTTGCTACATCTCACATAAACTGCGGTCAGATTGATTATCTGTGATTATTAAGGATTGGATTGACAAACAAAAAGGGGAAGAAGAAAATTGGCAGCGGCGATTGCTGTCCCTAGCACGACATCAACTGAGGCATGCATCATATAAAAAAGAGAAAAAGGAAGTGGAGACAGGCACGAGCCGGAACTGGATACAGCATTGACCCGGCTTCCGCGCTGCCTCCCTGGGCCGGCGTCGCCTCTGATCTGCCGTCGTCGACCCCTCTGTGGCCTTCTCCCGCAGCCTCTCCGCTCCGCCCGCCACCGGAGCATCGCCGGTCCGCCCCTCCGCCGCAGACTCGTCGGGGTCCTCCAAACCGTCTCCGTTGCTGACTAACACCATGACCACCTCAAGCTCCATGGGCGTCAGGCTATCCCTGTTTCATCAAGTTGCCGCCCGCCGCTTTGCTGCAGCCTGAGTCGCCGACCCGGCCGAGTCACCGTTGGCTGGCCAAATTGCCGCTCGCCTCAAGATGTTTCGCTCCCTCGCTGTGACGAGTTGGTCGTCCGCCCTTGAGACGATAAACCGCCGCACTTTGGGTCGCCGGGGGCCTCTTCATCTGCGACCGCCACCAAGCCGCCTTCTCCTTGGTCTCAAGATGTCGTGGACTCAGGGTCAACCACCCCGGTTCATCTCCGCCATGGGCACCCGGCCTCAAGCCGTTTTCGCCAAGTCGATGGTGAGTCACCTCCGACCTCGTTCAGACGCCTTTACCACGGCCGGTTCAGGACCCAGCTGTCATGTGCCTCCTCAGCCGTGACCCGCCGTCGTCGGCTTAGAGCCATCCCGCCTCGTTGCCAGGAGCTCGCCTCTACCGTAGAGTCGGCCCTGTCATGTCCACAGCGGCACATAGAGCCAGACACACCTCCACTCCCGTGGCCTCGGTAACCCGCCGGCCTTGAATCACTGCCTCCGCCATCGCACTAAAGCGTTGTGGCTCAAATTGCCACCCACAACTCAGCGCCGGCCGCGAGCCAGCCTCTCCTGCTATGGGACGTGGGTCACCTCCTGTCCGAGTCGCCATTGCATCTCGCCTCCTTTCCGAGTCGCTGTTGGGCCTCGCTTCCCGTTTGAGTCCTCGTCCGCGACCACGACACCGACCAGCCGCCTCCACCTCCGAGTCAAGCCGGCCCTTTTGCCACAACTCGCCACCGGATCAAGCCGCCTCGTCACATGTGACTTGCCGATGAGCCGACATATCACTGCAGAGCCGCCGTATTTGCATGTGTCAAACCGACACTCCTACAGCCTCGAGCCACCACGGCCTTTAAACCGCCTTGGGTCGCCCCCATGGTGTACTGCCTCAAGCCGTAGAGCAAGCATTTTTCGCTTTCAGCACGTTGTCGGTTCAATGCCGCCGTCCGGGGCACCCTCACCAATGTCGTCGGGGGCAACAGCATCCTCGGATGGCCGCGACTTGCCTTGCCATTTCTGTGGTTTTGCCAGCGCTCACAAGTCACTGTTGCGGCTGCCTGTTCCTAAATCGCCACGCGGCTCCGCTTTGATGTTGTTGTACTGCTACCCCATGTGCATGTATGTGCACAGCGATCCGGCCCGCCTCTGCTGCTACCTGCTTTAAACCACCATTGCTAAACCGCTGGACGATGTTGTCACCGCAGCCCTGCCACCTTGGCCCAGATGCCGTGCTCCACCTCACTGGGGGCCTTTCTCAGCCGCCCCGCACTAAGTCGCCAGACTCTGCCTCGCTTCTGCCATAAATCGCCGGGCCCCTCTGCCAGGTCGCCGCGCCCCGCCTTGTCCGCCCAGCCAGTTCCACCTGGCGTGCCGCGGGCTGCCTTGTCCTACCGGAGCCTCTGCTGAGTCCCCGCCCACTTGTGTTGCACCTTCGTTGGATATTGCATGGCCATGGTTCTGCTCTCCGATTCTCTCCTAGGAGCGACTCGCCTGTTATGAGCAAAATCAACTGTTGAACACATAATTTCTGCATAGGTGCACAGAGAAAGCAGCAGAAGCACTGGGTCTGGCGGGTGTCGCAATAAAATATGTTGAATTTCTGAATAAAGGTTTGGACTTGTGCTTAAAGAACCTGACAAGGTCATAGAGATGTAGTCAAGCGATGGGAAATCAGATGCTATAGCAAGTAGCAAAAGGTTTGTCCATGCCCTTCGCAGAAATATGACTGGCATATGGAGCTTGCTAGTTCAAAAGAAATTTTCTCCAAATATATCAGGTGACATCCATTTAAGTCTATTTCATAAGCACATATTGTTTTTTGTCAAGGAACAACTACTCTTGTCCGCGATATATTTTGTGCAGGACAATGATTACCGAAAAAAGGGTGGTGCCATGCTGTGCCTATGGAGCGTGCGTTAGCATTATCACACAATGGCATCTGCACCCGCTCGCTGTTGAACGGGTGTGCGCAAGCCGCCACCCATGCAGCTCGATCTACGTCAACTCGCCGAGATCGCGTCTGCGGTTGACTTGTCGTCCGCACCGGCTACAACACCGCGGTTGATTCATCTGTCTGAGCCACCTCTAATGTTGTGGTCATTTTTTCCATCCACCTCTCGCGGCCTGGTCTACATCAACACACCGGGCCGCACCTGTCTGCATGAGCTATATATTGAGTATGAGGAAGTCGCTGCTTGGGTAGCCTGGTTTTCTTCCAACAAATTGGAGGCAAATTATCATCAGCCACCGTCTGCGTTGGATGGTTCAATCGATATGCGCACAAGTCGCTGCCACTACAGTTTCATCAACTTCGAACAGCCAGTTGGAAGGAACCATTGGCCGAGTTGCTGACACAGCTCATACGGGATCATTTATAACCGGCCACAGTAACCTCAACCTTCTATGGGTTAACATCGCGTTATCAACACCAATGATATACACCTTATGCTATGGTTAAATATGAAGAATCTCAATACAACTCCTCGAGTCGTCTTAAGACTCGAGGGCTGCGATGACATGACTCAGCAAATCTTGCTAGTTTCAGAAAATTTAAGAACCCCAGGACGATGGAGGGAAAGATAACCCGGTCCTGGAGGCTACTGCTATATTGATGAAAATTTAAAGGCCGTCAGAAAATTTCTGGCTTAAAAAGTATATGACAATTACAAAAACCAGGTTCAATGAAGAAGTTCCAGGTCATCAGAAAGGATTCCGGTTCAAAATCCAGTTCAAGAGACATTTCTCTCCCATAAAGCGTTGAAGCTGTCAAATATCCGGTTTAAAATCTGGCTCAAGGGAAGTCAGTCTCACTGTAGCTCTCAAATATTCGGTTTATAATCTGGTTCAAAGGAAATATATCTCCCACAAAGCTCTGAAACTCTCAATGTCCAGTTTTAAAATTTCGGCTCAAGAGGAATATTATCTCTCGCAAAAGTTCGAGTTCTCAGAAAAAGTTAAAGGGACCAAAGAGAGTTTGTTGCAAAAGCACAACTCAAACATAGGTGCCCCTTGAGGACAGCTCAAAATATTGCTTGGGGGCTATTTCTGTTCTAAAGGACAAGAGTTGCTATAACACTTGTGATAGGCTATAAAAGCCAGGCTTGGAAGCCAGGTGTATTCACCTAAAACCCCGGGTTATCCAGCCTATATGCCGGAAGCTCCTCCATCGGGTAATCCTGATTGACCCGGCGAACACTTAACAGTCAATCTTTTTCAGCAAAGACCCTGAACTTCTTAAGGTTAAAACGCCGGTCTGTCATGAGAGGGCACAGTTTATGGATAGCAAGGAGAAGCTCAGGCTGTTAAAGCCGCCTTCCTTGAAACTTGGATAAATCGTCCTGTGATGCTTGATGTACTCTGACACCGCGTACTCCTGATAAGTCTATCTTTAAATAAGAATTGAAATTATCTGGGTTAAAATATTGAAGTGGTAGTATGAGGGCCAGCTCACGGAAAGTGCGTACCTTCTAGTGGTTAATACTAGTTTCATTGAAGAAGATATTTTGGCTCGGCGGCCTATGAAAGCCTTGGATTTTTTCTGTTGATTTGCTTTGAACACTTTTTTGCGTTTTTTCTTTTGTGACATAGTAATTCTCCGGTGTTTATTGACCCGGCCTGGCTTTGACTATAAGTCGCCAGTATGAGATAATTCTCTGGTGTTTATTGACCCGGCCTGGCTTTGACTATAAGTCGCCAGTATGAGATAATTCTCCGGTGTTTGTTAACCCGACCTGGCTTTGACTATAAGTTGCCAGATGAGAGAATA
This sequence comes from Triticum aestivum, assembly GCF_018294505.1. Taxonomy (NCBI): domain Eukaryota; kingdom Viridiplantae; phylum Streptophyta; class Magnoliopsida; order Poales; family Poaceae; genus Triticum; species Triticum aestivum. Next base: position 599,475,373 of record NC_057798.1, on the reverse strand, counting down.
TCCGGTGTTTATTAACCCAGTCTGGCTTTGGATGTTAAGTAGCAAGTATATATTTGGATTACACCATTGGAATCATGCGCTCATAAATCATTGGGTTATATTATTCAAATAGCCAACATGGCTGGATTTTTATTATGGTTATCAATAACCAATATCATGGTTGAGGTTTTCAAAGTCGCTTTAGCGCAATGGATATTATTTTATCAATGGGTTTGATTTATTCTACAAAGGAATAGTCCCACATCGCTGCAGGCTTACGACCCGACACTTGGGGGCTACATTATTCAAGTTGAGATTACATCAACTATGCAAGTCTCATGTCGTTGCAAGCATCCACCATGACACTTGGGGGATAATGCAAAGTCATTTTACAGGCCTTATTGAAGACCCGATTCATTACATCATAATGAGCCGGCACTTGGGGGCTACAAATTACTCCTGTCAACAATTCAAGGTACACAAGTCTTAAATCCATTATATTGAAAGGTCCACTGCTCGTTTGGTAAAGCACAAAGCTCTTAACCTCGTGGACATGGGTTCAAGCCCCATGATGGGGGTTACATCATAAGATGTTCTTTTTAAAGAAGTATATATAAAGTCCCAACTCAATATTATCTTACTGAGCCGGCCCTTGGGGGCTACACGTTGCTGTTCAAGTCTACATGATCATATTTATAAAGTCCCTGCTCATTATTGCATAATGGCCCGGCACTTGGGGGCTACATATGTGGAATACTCAGTTTATGACTCGTGACTGAGATGAACAAATCGGATGTTTTCAAGGTTGTGACATTTATATTGAAGCAAGTCTTAAGCTGTTGCTACGCTACCTTCTTAAGACTTGGGGGATACAAGTGATAGGCATATAAGAGGTATATTTTCAAGCTTGATGTTAACTACAATTATGACCCAGTGCCGTCAATATTTATAAACCGGCAATTTTGGTATTGATAAACTGGCATGTTCTACATCCTTAAGCCGGCTGAAGATCAGATGAGTATTTCAAGGACCAATATTTTTGTTTAGCATTGGGAGCTGAGTCAAATGAGTTATTCTTTGTAATATTTCTCCGTGACAAACCAATGTCAGCAAATTGATTATGAAGCTGGCCTATTGACCCGGATTTTCTAGAAGAAGGAAATAACAAGGACTTAAGGATGATCATGGTCAGTTTAACATGGATAAATCCAAATTAAACTGGGGGCTAATGTCGGGGATATACCCCGCGGTGTGACCCGGCTGGGACTTGGTAAACTGGCAGGTGATAAACTGGCTGACAGTTAAGACAGGTGGCTAAGACAGACGGTAAACCGGCGGATGATAATCCGGCTGACAGTTAAGATAGGTGGCTAAGACAGACGGTAAACCGGCAGGTGATAAACCGACAGATGTTAAACCAGATGATAAACCGGCAGATGTTAAGCCAGATCATAACCCGACAGACAATCATAATCTGGCAGACAGTCATAAACCGACAGATGTTAAGTCAGATCATAACCCGGCGGATGTGAAGTCAGCTAATAACCCGACAAATGTTAAGTCAGATGATGACCCGGCAGACATTAAGTCACCTGGGGTTAATAAGTCCGAGATGTTAAGAAGCCCATGAAGAGAAGTCGGGATAGTTTAAGTCTTAGTCCGAGATGGACTCTACATGTAACCCGCCCCTTTAACTTATATAAGGAGGGGAAGGTCACCCCAAGAGGGGGGAGAGATAATCTTAAACGTTAGACATAACTAGGAGAGCCAGTTTACAGTGACCCCCTAGCCACAAACAGCATGTAAGGTTGTTACCGGATGATGTTTCTCGGGGCCCGAAGCTATCTAAATCCTTCTATTGCATCTCTTGATTCCGCCCAACCCCACTCAAGATACCACATAGATGCGTTGGGCTCACAACTAAGTCCTCACACTAGGACATCTAACGTGACAAATCCACGACAATCTTCGTCCGTGAAAACGGGATGGGAAACAGCCTGTCTACGATGATACTACTTCACTTGAAGGGTCAGACTATGAAGATGAGATGGAATACGAAGAACGGGCAGAAGATGTCGTTGTTCGTGCAAATGTTCCAAAGCCTGGAACACAGAAGCCCTCCTACATGCCTCCTCCGCCTCCGAATCAGCCTCCCGGTGATGCTCGCCGCATTTGTTTTGAGCCTCCTCCATCTCTAGGTCGTGAGGTCAAGGATTTCACTTTAGTTTCCAAACCTACCTACCATAAGTTTCATCATGATGTTGACCAGTTCTCCATTGAGCATGACTCAATGGATTCCCGTTTTCGTACACATGTTCAGGTAGACATTTTCACCATTGTTATTGTTCCTAAGGGTCTGTCTGTTCACCACTATGTTGACTCAGAGCATATCCGGTCTCATCCTATGAAATTTCCAGGAGCCATTGAACTCATTGAGTCCTCTGGCCTTGCTGCTCTATTTGCTTTTCACCATGATTTGAATTATGTTGCCATTCCACCAATTTTATGCCACGTGTTTCTTTTGTCCTGACAAGACCGTCACTTGGATGACTTCTGACACCAAGGTCACAACCTCCTATGTTTAGTTTGTTGCCGCTCTTGGGTTTCCTGACACTGGGTTCAAAATCCATAAAGTCGACCCAAATCATGCGCCCAAAAACATTGAGCTATGCGTCTATCTCCTCAAACCTCTTAGTGAGCTTGATGAAGTTGAAAGGGGCAAGGATCTAAATCAGGTATCTATTTGGCGATCTCCCTTCTCCATTATCTATCAGTGTGTCATTCGCACCCTCTATCCCGATATGGGTGACAAGGGGTCCTATAACGGGTATTGTATTGATCTCATGTATCAACTTTTTGAGCATCCCAACGGGAATATAAATGTTCCTCACGTTCTGTGGCATGAGATTCGTCTTGCGAGTCTTCAGTACAAAAATTCCTTTCCTCATGATCCTTTTCTTCAGGCTTTCATTGAGAGTATCGCTCCTTTTCCCATTGCTCGGACTCATCTATATCCGCGGTGGGTCATTCCACCTCATATGGCGGATGATTGGGCTCCCAAGAAATCCACCTCTGTCACTACTCGACGGTCTGCTGCTTAGCCTCGTCCTGCTCCCTTTATCTCGAGGTCTTTCGGTTGCATTGCTCGCTTTCTCGGGAAGGGCCATTCTGCCATGATGAAGGCCTTCTCCTTTCGCTATTCACAAAACCATGATGTGGTCACTCGCATGGTCTCCACTAAGAATGCTTTGAAGGCTCGTCTGAGAGCCTCTGGAGCCACAGATGTGAGTGAGGATGAGTGTCTTCCTGAGGCTCCTTGAGGGAGTCCTGGACTAGGGGGTGTCCGGATAGCCGAACTATCATCGTCGGCCAGACTCCAAGACTATGGAGATACAAGATTGAAGACTTCGTCACGTGTCCGGATGGGACTTTCCTTGGCGTGGAAGGCAAGCTTGGCGATATGGATATGTAGATCTCCTACCATTGTAACCAACTCTGTGTAACCCTAGCCCTCTCTGATGTCTATATAAACCGGATGGCTTTAGTCCATAGGACGAACAATAATCATACCATAGGCTAGCTTCTAGGGTTTAGCCTCCTTGATCTCGTGGTAGATCTACTCTTGTAATACCCACATCATCAATATCAATCAAGCAGGACGTAGGGTTTTACCTCCATCAAGAGGGCCCGAACCTGGGTAAAACATCGTGTCCCTTGTCTCCTGTTACCATCCGCCTAGACGCACAGTTCGGGACCCCCTACCGAGATCCGCTGGTTTTGACACCGATATTGGTGCTTTCATTGAGAGTTCCTCTGTGCCGTCGCAATCAGGAGGGATGCCTTTTCCCGTCTTTAAAGACGGCGCCGTCGCCATGGGAGCTTTGGCCACCGGCCAAACTATCCAGCTTGGTGGTTTTCTTATGACTGCCTGTTCGGCCACCGCTCCGACAATGACCTCTCAGGTCATCAAAAGCGATCTTCACGTCAACTCAGAATTCGCCGAGTAGCTAGATCCGATGGAGCTCTCCTCCGTGAATGAGCTCTTGGATCGCATCGCCGCCCTGGGAGTCGCTACAGACTACGATCAGATTGGGCTTAAAACCGATCTGAGAGAAATTAACTCTCCCCAGGCTACCCACCACATTACTGTGATAGAGGAACAACGCGGCGACTCTTCTTCTATGTTAAAGACCAGTTATGTCCGGATTCCCGATCCCTCCATGCCGGATTCCCATGGAGGGACGGATGTCAATCAAGTACTGAACCTAAAGTCAGGCATCGGACTAGATTTGTTGGATAACATCCAGCAATCCAAGCTTCCAAATCCGGAAACTTCTCGGCCTTTGAGCCTCGGATTGGGCGGGATTCCGAATTTAATTCCGCCCGCCCACCCAAACATAAGTGATCTATCTCAAATACGGCAAGAGCCCGATGAAACAGTACATCATTACTGGGCCAGATTCCTCCTGGTTATGGACAAGATAAAGGACTGTCGTGAGGAAAGCTCAATCTCAATTTTCTGCAATAATTGCACGGACAAGGGAATCATGAATGCCATAAGTCATCGCGAAGTTACACGCTTCCCCGACCTGGCGACCATAGTACAAAAATACTATGCAATGGAGAGTGCCTGGAAAACCGAAACCAGGTTTTGGGACAATCCGGCCCTGAACATAACCCTAGTTCGAAATAAAAGGGTGCGTCATACTCAAGCACCTGGGTCAAAAACAAAAAGCAAAAAACCCCTAAAGGGCACGGAACCGTACTGGAGGGATGGCTCAACGGACCCTGTAAAATCCATAGTACAGAGGGCGCCACTCCAACACATAGCCTTCGAGCATGTTGGATACTACGGCAGGTGGCCAAAAGTGGCGAAGGTTTTCTAGCCCCGGGTAACCAGCCCAATAGTACCAGTACGGTATTAACAGTCTTCGAGACTTTCGCATCAAATAATATGTGGAAACAAACAATTCGCAGCCTCGCCGAAGTCTACCAAGTAGCAACAACAAATCCATGGAGCGACACGGCTATCACCTTCAATGCCAGCGACGAACCTAAATTCCGAACAGCCCGAGCACCAGCCGCATTGGTCCTCAGTCCGATAGTGGACGGCTTCCGTCTTACCAAGGTACTCATGGATGGAGGCAGCGGATTAAACCTCATCTACGAGGAAACCCTCCAAAAAATGGAAATAAACTGGAACCGCATTGAGCGAAGCAGCACAACCTTTAAAGGAATAATCCCTAGTCGGGAAGTACGCTGCACAGGAAAAATCACACTAGATGTAGTGTTCGGCTCACCGGACAATTACAGGTCCGAGGAGGTCACGTTCCAAGTGGCCCCGTTCGGCAACGGATATCACGCCTTGTTAGGGTGAGAGGCATTCACAATTTTCCAAGCTATACCCCATTACGGGTACATGAAGCTTAAAATGCCCGGGCCCAATGGAATCATCACTCTTGTCAGTGATCCAGATATAGCACTCCGCACTGAAAATAAGACAGCCGCACTAGCCCTAGAGGCACTATCTGAAGCCCTAGCGGCATAGGAACTCACTGCGCTGCGCTCAACGGTGAATAGGGACGATGTGATACTCGATAAGAGATCTAAGTCCACCTCTTTTAAACCAGCAGACGGAATAGTCAAATTCCAGGTCCATCTAACGGACCCCACAAAGACGGTCTCCATTGGGGCACAATTAAACCCTGATGTAGAAGCCGCACTACGAGAATTCCTTCAGGAAAATTGGGACATTTTTGCCTGGCACCCTTCAGATATGCCAGGAATCCCACGCAGGCTGGCAGAACACAGCCTAAATATCCTAAAAGGATTCAAGCCAGTCAAACAAGCTCTTCGGCTATTTTCCGAACCCAAAAGACAGGCAATGGGAGAGGAGCTAGCCAAACTCTTAGAAGCCGGATTCATCAGAGATATAAAACATCCGGACTGGCTAGCAAACCTAGTAATGGTACCAAAAAAGGTCAAATCCTGGCGCCTTTGTGTCGATTTCAAAGACCTTAACAAGGCATGTCCAAAGGATCCTTTCCCCCTCCCCCGCATCGACCAAATCATTGATGCTACCGCAGGGCATGATTCATTGTGCTTCCTCGACGCATACTCCGGATACCATCAAATCAAGATGGCAGAAACAGACCAGGCCGCAACGACATTCATTACTCCATACGGACCATTCTGCTTCAACACAATGCCCTTCGGACTCAAAAACGCCGGCGCAACATATCAGCGCATGATTCAGACATGTCGGGCTACCCAGATAGGCGAAACAGTGGAGGCATACGTAGACGATGTGGTCGTTAAGACCAAACACGTCGAAACTCTATTAGACGATTTGAGGCTTACATTCGACAACCTCCGAGCATACGACATTAAGCTTAACCCGGAAAAATGTGTTTTCGGCGTACCAACCGGAAAGCTCCTGGGCTTTATTGTATCCGGTAGAGGAATTGAAGCAAACCCAGCCAAGATCCAAGCTCTGTCACAATTGGATATCCCAAAAGACCTCAAACAAATACAAAAACTAACTGGATGCATGGCGGCTCTAAGCCACTTCATCTCCCATTTGGGAGAGAAGGCACTACCCCTCTATCGCCTCCTCCGGTGCACCGAACACTTCGAAGGCACTGCCCCATATTGGCAACAAATCCGGTCCTGGTCGCGCCCAACCTGGGCGAACCGATGTTATTATATATCGCGACAACACATCAAGTTGTCAGCGCGGTACTCGTCGTCGAACGAGAAACAGAAGGGCACAAATTCCCTCTTCAAAAACCAGTGTACTACGTATCCACTGTCTTAACTGCATGCAAGTCCCGGTACCCACATTATCAAAAGATAGCGTACGCAGTGTTCATGGCATCCCGGAAGCTGCGACACTACTTTCAAGAGTGTTCCATAACAGTGGCCTCCGAAGTACCTCTCAACGACATTATAAACAACCGCGACGCGACGGGCAGGGTTGCAAAATAGGCCATTGAGCTCTTACCATTTGACATAACCTACAAACCATGGCGAGCTATAAAGTCGCAAGTTTTGGCTGACTTCATCGCCGAATGGACCGAAGCCGAACTCCCTAAAGAGTACGGCGCATACTCCAATTGGATCATGCATTTCGACGGCTCCAAAATGTTGGCCGGCTTGGGGGCTAGCATCGTCTTGACGTCCCCAACCGGAGACACAGTCCAATACGTACTTCAAATAATGTACACAGACTCCAACAATGCAGCCGAATACGAGGCCCTTCTACATGGTCTCCGGATGGCAATCTCCATGGGTATTCAACGCCTAGAGGTGCGCGGCGATTCAAACCTCGCAATATCCCAAGTAAATGGAGACTTTGACGCCAAGGATCCGAAAATGGCAGCCTACCGTAACGCCGTCCTAAAAATGTCAGCTCGGTTCGGAGGACTCGAATTCCACCATGTAGCCCGGGATAATAACCAGGCAGCAGACGTGTTCGCACGCATCGGTGCAAAACGCGACGCCGTCCCTCCAAACATCTTCCTGGAGCGGCTCTTTAAGCCATCCGTATTATGGGAAGAGGAGTCCGGAAATAACAACCCAGAACCAACTGCACCACCCAACACGGAACATTCTGACACAATCGGTGGCTCAGCCAACGAAATAACACCTTCAGCCAAATAATGGCAGTAATTGCCCCGTGGACGGAACCATTCCTGTCCTACTTAATTAGGCAGGAACTTCCCGAAGACCAAAATGAGGCCCGCTGCATCGTTCGGCGATCTAAAGCCTACAAGGTCCAGGAGGGAGAACTTTATAAGAAAAGCACAACCGGAGTCCTTCAAAGGTGTATCTCCGAAGAGGAAGGGCGAAATCTCCTGGATGAAATTCACACCGGACTCGGCGGGCACCACGCCGCAGCCCGGGCCCTTGTTGGCAAGGCCTTCCGTACATGATTTTATTGGCCGACAGCCCGGGCAGATGCTCAGGACTTAGTCCAACGATGCATCGGTTGCCAGCTCTTTGCTAATCAAAACCACATGGCACCCACCGCCCTCAAAACTATACCCATCACTTGGCCGTTCGCGGTCTGGGGGCTTGACATGGTTGGACCCCTTAAAGGGGGAACCCACAAGCAAAAATACTTATTGGTCATGGTGGACAAATTCACCAAATGGATAGAGGCCAAGCCAGTTAAAACGGCAGAATCCGGACCCGTGATAGACTTCATATCTGGGGTAGTACACCGTTTTGGCGTCCCCCATAGCATCATCACTGATAACGGCATGAATTTCACGGCCGACGAGGTTAAACTCTGGTGCAAAAACATGGGCATCAAGCTCGACTACGCTTCAGTCTATCACCCTCAAACTAACGGTCAAGTCGAACGAGCAAATGGTCTAATCATGAGCGGCATTAAACCCAGATTAGTGCGGTCCCTCACGGAATCTAACATGCACTGGGTAGAGGAGCTCGACTCCGTACTCTAGGGGCTGCGGACCACGCCAAACCGCACTACCGGATTCACACCATTTTTTATGGTATACGGCGCAGATGCAGTTTTGCCCTGCGATATAATTCATGACTCACCTCGCGTGCGCATGTACGAAGAAAGAGAAGCCGAGTTGGATCGGTAGGACAGTTTGGACGCCTTAGAGGAGGAGCGCGACGTGGCAAAATCCCGTTCCGCATTCTATCAGCAGCAGGATCGAAGATATCAAAGCAGAGAAGTACGGGCCAAAACTTACAATGTTGGCGAGCTAGTTCTACGCCTGCCGGACAAGAAAAAGGACAAACTTAAGCCCAAATGGGAAGGTCCCTTCATCATCGACCAAATCCTTACCGGCGGTGCATACCGTCTACGCAACGCATCTGACAACCGACTCGAGCCAAACCCATGGAACGCAGCCCGTCTCCGAAGATTCTACGCCTAGCGCCGGACTCAGAGTTCGTCTCCTTCCTCCGTCCACCTTTCATATTTTTTCGCTGTCTTTTGTTTCCCTCCTTTTTCCTCCCTCTTTCAATAAAAGCCTTTGAGGGCTGATCTGCGCATTGTTCGCACACACTTGCTGCGCTACTCGCACTCGTTATACCTGGGGGCTTCTTTAACAGAAGCTTATTTATACGGGCTTCATGCCCAACACATGTGTCATACTTCCGCATGTACCTTTTACTCACCATTATATGCATCGATATGACTTAAGTTTTGGCCAAGCTGGGTTGCCTGGCTCCTGTGCTTACCCCTACGTTCCCGATTGTTCGGCTAGGAGATAAAGGGAGCACCTCTGCGATTGTTACTGCCGGGTCAGCCGGATGTGTACCTCAGACTGGGTGAAGCCGAAGGCTAGCGTTCTTAAGGGAATATTCGGTCGGTGCTTGAAAGATGATTTATTACTTATTTATTTATCTGCCCCCAAATGCTTTTTCTGCTCTTTTCGCAGTCCGGACATGCACTTTAGGGCATGCCTCCCAGGGAAAGGAACCCCTAACGGAACTATTCTCCCTGGAAGATGTTTCTTACTAACCATGTAATATAACATAGCTAGTTGGGCACTTGTATGATAAAGCACTTATGACCCCTACGCCTGGTCTCCATGCATGCCCTGGTTTTTGTATAACCGTGAGAGTATTCGGACACACTGCGGACTGTTGGGTCCCGAGGTTGAAGGAAAAGGTCTACAAAGACAAACGATCTACAATCCGGCTAGAAGGTATTTTACATGTCATTTTCAATTACATCGTCAAACTGACTGATTGTACTCCTCTTCAATCCCATCTAACAGGCTGTCTAGTTTACAGTCCCATTGGGAATATTTCGCGGCCAACTCTACTTGGCCGTACATCAGGCTCACAGGGATCTCCTTCCCATCGGGCCCCACAAGTCCGACCTCGGCCATGTGGTTTGGATCAGCCTTCGTGTATCGCGTCTTCACCATGGCCCAGGCCTCCCTGGAGCCTTGACGGTAGGCCGATATCTTCCGCAGACGGAAGCGCTACCGTACTCCTTGAAGCTTCTCAGCAAGCCCTCCAAGACCCTCGGGTAGGGAGACGGACGGCCATAAGGCCTAAACGACGCCGCTCATCGCCTGCCGGACATGTTTGTGCAGTTGTTGCAGCTTGGGAAGAAGGTCACCCGTGGAACCAGGCATTTCCTCCGCCGGACAACCCGTGAGCACACCTACAGACACATTTCTGTCAATCGACTTCCTCGCCAAACTCTTCTTTTCAAAAGAGTTTGCTCAAGCACTTACTATAAATGCCGCGACGAAGCCGCCGATTCTCCTTTACGGAGTTAGACAGCTGGACCCGAACATATTTTAGTTCTTCGCCCAGCTGGGTGTTGGCATCTTGGAGTTTGTTCCTCTCCTGCTGCACCCTGATAAGCACCTTCTCGCCGGCCTTCAGCTGGCGCAGCAGATGTTGCTTGTCCGGATCTAGTCTGGCACCCTCTGCAATATTATTGTCAGACTAAACGCACACGCCGCACTTCATAAATGACTTATCTTTTTGAAATATGTATTACTAGAGGGGGTCTCTGTGGCTCCCCCGGCGGCGGCTAGTGCGGCCTCAAGTTGGGCCTTGCATTCTTGAAGCTCCTGGGATAGGTGGGTATTCTTCTCCGTAAGATCCTGCATAACAAATGATCCTTAAATCAGTTAGTTTAACTATTTTAAGTCTCGGGGGCTACTGGCATATATAACTATTAAAATTCCTCACCCGTATGTCTTTCACATACTGCTCCATGGCTCTGGTTAAACCATCTTGAGCAGCACGGAGGTGCGCGTCTCCCGCATTAAAGGCATTCAACGCCTCTGGGGAGAAACACGCGTCACGAAGAACTGTTCGACGGCGCCTGTGATTCATGGCGCTCTCCACCTCAGACCTGGTGGCGGACAGCCTGTCGGCATCCTCCGTTGGAGGAGCATCCGGCTCGTGCCTTGCGCTCGCCTCCCCATCCGGACCAGGTGTTGGAGCCTGGCTGGTGGAGGCTTGGTTAGCAACCTCTCCGGGCGCAGTCCGGCGAGCGCTCTTTCTCCTGGAAGAATCATGAGCATTAATATACCTCCCAGGAGTCTTTCCCTTAAAGACAAGGGTGCGCCATACCTTTGCGGCGATGTTTCGATTCGCGCCGCACTCTTCCGCCTGCTGGGCCGCACTGACCCTGGTTGGTCAGTCGCCATGGGCTCGGCTTCCCGCTGCAAAGGCACCTCCCGCGAAGCACCGTTGGTATATGGTGGTCAGAAATAAGCATTAAAAAAGTAATGGTGTCAGGACTTCGGTCATACTCACCTGGGAAGCCGGAGATAAACCAGGGTAGTCAGCCGTAATGGCGACTAGAGCATTGTCTATGCTGAGTTGGTGGAACACCCCGTCAATCAGCTCCACCTTTATGTCCGGATCCTCTCCGGAGGCTGGATCAAGGGATCTTCCCGGATCCTCGGGTTGTGGAGTCGGGCTTTGTATGCCCTCCACATCCCGGCGCAGTTCCTGCGTCGAAATCATAAAGTAAGACACTTAACTTTGAAAGCACGGATCGGATATATAAACGTCCGCTTACCCAGATCCGAGGGTTATTCATGGAGAATCCATTCAATGGACTCGTGCGGAGTAAGTACTCCTTCTCCCCCTTGTACAAACCGGACAGGATCTTCAGCAGATCGGCGGTCGATCCCGGCCCCTTGCGGCCATGACGGGTGGCGTCATTCTCCCCGTTGAAATCCCACATGGGGTGGCCCCTATATTGAAGCGGCTGCACCCCTCCCATAATGCATGTGGCCATGACTCCAATCATGGTCAATCCGGAATGGGCCAGTAACCTTATCCGTCCCATCAGATATTGGACACTCCTATCATCTTCCCGTTGAGGGCTCCGCGGATGCCAACTCAGGCGTTTCTTCAGAGGAGCGTTACTAAACTCCGGGAGGCTAATCCGAACTGGATCCGGCAGCGGGGCGTCTTCCATATAGAACCATTCTGAAGGCCAGTCTTCGGACGCCTTCTTCGGGGTTTCGGATAAATATCCGGTCCCGGCGATGCGCCATATTTCGGCTCCGCCCACTTGATATATCAACCCCTCGTGAGAACGGGGTACGAGGCAAAACAATCTCTTCCACAGCGCAAAATGGGGATCGATGCCCAAGAACAGCTCGCAAAGAGCTACAAAGCCCGCGATGTGCAAGATGGAGGCAGGTGTGAGGTGGTGAAGTTGGAGTCCATAGAACTCCAGGAGCCCCCGGAGAAACGGATGTATGGGAAATCCGAGTCCCCTTATTAGGTAGGGGACGAAGCATACCCGCTCTCCTTTGGAGGGATTGGGGACGCTCTCCGCCTGCTTCCCACCCTTGTAGGTGGCCAGTCCGGCTCGAATCGGAACCATAAAGGCTAACAAAAAAAGGAAAGGTTCATAGAATTTTCTTCCCCTTCCCCTTTCCCCGAACTAAATCGCCCTAAGACCATTACCATTAATTCATATCCCTCTGCTTGGAGCGTCACTAACTCGTTGTGCGGGACTGAACATCTCCTCCAATCTCCTGGCTGAGGACTGGGAGCGCGAGAGGAGGAGCCGCGTCGACTGTCCATGTTGGAATGGATTTTTGTCAGATGCGCTTCGATGAGTACTTACGGAAGGAGGATGGTGTGATTCGGATCTGGATCCTTGCCTCTCTTATAGGCAGCTTATTCGCGCATCTAGGGGGTAAAACATAAAAATACCCTGGCTTTTCGCATTCATTTGACACATGGAAGAGGGCCATTATTGGACGTCGAAGCCAAGGAGCGCAACATTTATAAGGAAACCGGACACTATTTGGCAAACACATGGAATATGGAGGAGAACCCGCCTTGCAAACACTGAAGACAATATACGTGCCGGACTCGTCGTCATTGAAGCCTCGTTCGGGGGCTACTGAGGGAGTCCTGGACTAGGGGGTGTACGGATAGCCGAACTATCACCGTCGGCCGGACTCCAAGAATATGGAGATACAAGATTGAAGACTTCGTCCCATGTCCGGATGGGACTTTCCTTGGCGTGGAAGGCAAGCTTGGCGATACGGATATGTAGATCTCCTACCATTGTAACCGACTCTGTGTAACCCTAGCCCTCTCCGGTGTCTATATAAACCGGATGGCTTTAGTCCATAGGACGAACAATAATCATACCATAGGCTAGCTTCTAGGGTTTAGCCTCCTTGATCTCGTGGTAGATCTACTCTTGTAATACCCACATCATCAATATCAATCAAGCAGGACGTAGGGTTTTACCTCCATCAAGAGGGCCCGAACCTGGGTAAAACATCATGTCCCTTGTCTCCTGTTACCATCCATCTAGATGCACAGTTCAGGATCCCCTACCCGAGATCCGCCGGTTTTGACACCGACACTCCTGCTTCTGACTTTGGTTTCCCTTCTGGCCCTGAATGGGCTGATTTCTTTAATGAGGCAGGAGGCAGTGGCATCCATGGCGATGACGATGACAGTGATGATATCTGATTGTGTGGTTTCTATCTTGGTGCCTTCCCCTTTTGGGTACTTGATGCCAAGGGGGAGGAGATTATCATAGACTTGTTTACCACTCACTATTTATGTATGATGAACCATTATGTTTTAATAGAACCAATATGTCGTGTTATATGTGTTCTAAACATTATGCTACTATGCTATCTATATATGATGAGATGAGCTCTATCATGTATTATTTGTATGATGCCATTTTGAGCTATGAAATATTTTATGTGCTATTTACCAAGTTACTGTGAGCTCATGACCATATTCAGTTTCACTATGCATACAGTAAGGGGGAGCTATGTTACAAATCTCTCAATAAGCTTCATAAGTCTATTTATTTTGAGATCTATATGTATGTTGTCATCAACTACCAAAAGGGGGAGATTTAAAGTGCAATCATGCCCTTAATCATATTCTAATATTATTGACAACATACATATAGGGACTAATCATTTTCTATCAACTGCATCTTAGATTTTTGTTCCCACAAGATTTTAGTGTGGTTCATAACTGACATATTCAAGATACTCACAGGAAGGAGAAACAAGACACAAAGCTATAGATACTTCTCAGTTTTCCTTCTTTGAGTATAGAGATCCCGCACTATTATGAGGGGATCACTTGTTCTCGCAAAAGACTTGCTCAAAATCTAGGAAAAATATCTTAGGAGGACTTCTTATCTTAGCTATGTTATTTGGCCTCTGCTTTGTCGGGACGACCGGTGCTTCCCAGTTCTCCGGTTGTTCGTTGTTATCCGGACGTCTGGTGGCATACCACATAATAGAAACTCTCAGATTTCAGGTCATTCGACGACCGGCTTTCAAACGTATGTGGGTGACCGGTCATCCGGTGCCACTTCACAGAGCCAAAATTAACAAAAGTTTGTCTTCTCCGGACGACCGTGCACTGGACGACTGACGTTCTCAGACGTCCGTTACCTGTGCTCCTTTCCTCTCCATTGTTGCACTAGACCACTGCATTTTCTGATTGCCGGATGACCGAGGCCTGTCGAACGTCCGGTCCAACTTTTCTGTCTGGACATCGACGTCCGGTATCTGTCGGACGCCCGGCGTCTGTGCAACATAAGTGACCTCCAATGGCCACTTTTTTACTATGACTATAAATATCCTTCCTCCACCTTGTGTGGGGGTTGTCCAACAGAGTGCAAAGATTCCAAGAACACCTTTCTCTCTCACTCTCTCTTGCCTTCAGAAAATCCTAGATCCCAAGAGCATTTGTGAGGATTCTTGAGTGTTGTTCCAATCAAAAGATAGATTTTCCCTCTCTCCTCCTCTCAACCAAAAGAATTCGTGATTTGAGCAAGTTTTGAGTGGTTCCCTTGATCTTGTTACTCTTGGAGGTTGGAGACTCCTAGGAGGTAGGAGTTCTTCGGTGAGGAATCAAACCATTATGATTACCCCCAGAAAGTTTGTGAGGGTTTGGAGACCACCCCAAGGTCTACCACTAGTTATTGAGAATTGCCTTCGTGATGATATCTCAAAGAGAGAATAGGGTGAGCCTTCGTGGCGTTGGTGTGCCTTCGTGGTAACACCCACCTCTCTAAACGGTGACATAGCTTCCCTCCAAGGAAGTGAACATCGGCATACATCCTTGTCTCTCGGAGTTGCGGTTATCCCTAACCCTAGCTTCCTACTTGTGGCAAATTGTCTCTAAGTATATACTTGGATTATATTGTGCTTGCTCTCATATACTTGTTGATCTTGTGTACATCGCTTAGCTCATGTATCATCTTTGCAATTGTTAGGCTTACCTCCATATTCCGCATTATTGCCTAAAATTGCTAAGTCACAATTAAAATTTGTAATTGTATCTATTCACCCCCCCCCCTCAAGGTCCATCTTGATCCTTTCACCCTCTTACACGCTGGGTTGCAAGTTTTTGTTATTTGTGTGAAGGTACTGCTTACATAGTTTGGTGGATCCTCCTACTGGATTGATACCTTGGTTTCATAACTGAGGGAAATACTTACCATTGTTATGTTGCATCATCCTCTCCTCTTCGGGGAAATAACAAGCACAGATATATACAAGCAATCGGGCACCGATCAGAAATCTTGGTGGCACCGGCCTGTGTAAAAGATATGAACATTAGGAATCTCGGTGGGACCGACACGAACAACTCCGAGGGATTGGCATGCAATGGCTAGGGAAATCCTCGTCTTTGTGGCACCGACTACATCATCTCGGTGAGACCGAAGTGAAGCAATAAGGCAATAGAGAGTTGCTCAAGCCATCTCGGTGGGACCGATTACAATTCTCGATGGGACCGAAACAATTGCAACTAGCAACAGAGAGCTGGCAAGGCCATCTCTCTGGGACCGAGATCCATGTTGGTGGATCCGATTTGTTAGAGTTTTGGCAGTGGCTAAGTCTAGATGAACTCGGTGGCTCAAGATAGGAAATATCGGTGGGACCGAGTTGGAATGTAGGGTTTGTACATATTTGGATGAAGAAAGTGGTTGAGGATTTTGGAGCAATGTCATTAAGCACTTTGAGCAAATAGATCATTAAGAAACACCTCGTCCCCTTTTAATAGTATTGGCTTTCCTATGGAGTCAATGTGATCTTGGATCACTTAACCAAAAATGTAGAGTCTTGAGCTTTTGCCAATCCATTTCCTTAGCATTTTGAGGGGTCCACATTCACTAGTCCTTGACATGCCAATCATTGAATGTCCTGAAATATTTATCTTAAATGTACATTAGTTCAATGAGATATATGTTGTTATGAATTACCAAAACCACCCGGGGATTAGTTGCACTTTCACATGTGTACATTGAGTGACCCTACCTCCAACGATCATTTCAACCCTTGAGATTGCTCCCGGCTATAAATATCCACATACCTCCAACCGTTTGTGGTTGACTGTTCTGAGTGGTTTGACAAGTATTGTCTGAGCAACCCAAGAGGCTGAAAGAATCATAAGTGAGAAAAACATAGAGCCCCAAAACTGCTAAGTGACCGAGCATCACCAAAAAACTTGATTGAAGCTGAACTAACCTTTTACTCTTGAGGAATATGCATCCTCTAGACGCTTAGGTGTCCGTTCTAGAGCCTCCAAGAGTAATTATGGGCTGCCGAAGAACAAGTTTGTGAAGGTATGAAAGATCACATTGAATATCCACCACGAATGTTTGAGCAAGGTCTAATTTATTTTAGCTCAAGGAGAATAGAGTGAAGATGAGTTCGTCTTCTAAATTTAATCCCAGCCTCTCGAACCTGACATGGAGTTGTGCTAACAAATCAAAGTGGATCAATAACCGCATTGTCTTCATCATGCTTACGGGTTCTATCTCTTTGCTCCACTTTACATTCTGTAATCTGTGTGTGGCTCAAAGCACTTCCATGTATTCTTTCTCTATGATTGATTGGAAGACCTTGCAGTGAACTACCTTACTTTGTTACTTATACCATGTTTGGTTATGTGTTCGCACTTGTCGCTCTCAAGGTTGTATGCTTGTTTGTGAGACTTCAGTACCTCTACTGCTACTTAGTTATTTCTTTTATCTAGTTTGCTCATGCCTCTGATTTAGTCATTCTATTTTATTTCCTCTGAGTTATTTGTTGTGTGTTAGATTTACATCTATCCAGTTCTATTACAATTAAGTTATTTAGATAATTTTTTTTGAAATAAAGGGGTTTCCGCCACCTTATTAAAATGAGGCAACAAAAGCCAACCAAGAACTGTATACATTGGTTAGCCCGAAGTAGCTGAGCGAGAACCTAAAACCCGATACATGCCATGAAGACCTGTGGTAGAAACAAGGCAAAAATTCATTTTTTCGAAAAGGGGCGCTTTATTACTTAAAAGGTTTAAGCATTACACCCGGCCTCTGCATACTATGATGCACACAGTCAAATAAATTCTTCTCGCACAAACGAAAAATAAAAAGGCGAAATACAAAGAAACATGTAGAGTATGTATAATGCCGAAAACGGAGGTGGGAAAATCCTAAGATCATGCTGCCACCCATGTTGGGTAAAAGTAACTGAGGGAGTCCTGGATTAGGGGGTATCCGGACAGCTGGACTATATACTTTGGCCGAACTGTTGGACCGTGAAGATACAAGACTCAAGGCTTCGTGCCGTGTCCGGATGGGACTCTCATTTGTGTGGAAGACAAGCTTGGCGATCCGGATATTATATTTCCTTCTTTGTAACCTACTCCATGTAAACCCTAGCCCTCTCTGGTGTCTATATAAACCGGAGAGTTTAGTCCTTAGAGAAAGGATCATAATCATCATCGGCTAGCTTCTAGGGTTTAACCCTACCCTCTACGATCTCGTGGTAGATCAACTCTTGTAACATCCATATCATCAATATCAATCAAGCAGGAACTAGGGTTTTACCTCCATCGAGAGGGCCTGAACCTGGGTAAAACATTGCGTCCCTTGCCTCCTGTTACCATTAGCCTTAGACGCCAAGATCGGTACCCCCTACCCGAGATCCGCCGGTTTTGACACCGACATTGGTGCTTTCATTGAGAGTACCTCTGTGTCGTCGCTGTAAGGATCGATGGCTCCTTCAATCATCAACAACAACATGGTCCAGGGTGAGACTTTTCTCCCCAGACAGATCTTCGTGTTCGGTGGCTTCGCACTGCGGGCCAATTCGCTTGGCCATCTGGAGCAGATCGACAGCTACGCCCCTGGCCACCAGGTCAGGTTCAGAAACTTGAAATACACGACCGATATCCGAGGAGACTTGATCTTCAACGGATCCAGGCCTGAGCTAGGAGCGCCGGAAAGTCACAATGAGCACGACTTACACCTGTTGTCGGACAATGCTCAGGATATCGCCCCTGCAGGAACCCCAGACCTAAATCAGGGGCAGATTGCGTCGCTCGAGGACGGGTGGATGGACCCCACCCCGGAGGCCGCATGCCCATCGGCGGTAGATCCGAATACAGACTTCACCCCCAAGGAAGCCTGTGACACCGGACCCCCGGACTCGTACCCGGTTGTAGGTTCCAGTCTGCGCACTCCCGAGCCCGCCGAATCCGGGTGGGCTCCGGTAATGGAGTTCACAGCTGCAGATATTTTCCAGCACCCGCCTCTTGGCGACATGCTAAACTCGTTAAAGTACCTCCCTTTGTTAGAAGACTCTTGGTCAAACTATGTACGGCTCGAGTGGGAAGCTGGCGACGAGGGAATTCGTTGCCCACCCACCACTTCATAGCCATGATCGATGATTTAACCGACGTGCTTGACTTCGACTCTGAAGACATCGACGGTATGGACGACGATGTAGGAGAAGAATAGGAACCACTGCCCACGGGGCGGTGGATAACCACCTCCTCATATGATATATATATGGTGGACACTCCAAAGGAAACCAATGGCGATGAGGCAATGGAGGATAACCCCTCAGGGAAGAAAGCAAAGCATGGGCGTCGTCAGCGCTGCTCCAAGCCCCGCCACAGCAATACCGACACAGGAGATGAAAACAATCCAGATGGTGCCAAAGATGAATACAACCCCGATCAGCCTGCCTTCGAGCAGGCTGAGCAGGAAGACGAGCAGGTCAGCCCAGACGAACAGGCGACGGATGGATATCCGGAGGAGGACAACTACATGCCCCCTCCGAAGACAAGATTACCCTCGGCGATGACGAGTTCGGCGTGCCTGAGGACCCTGTGGAGCAGGAGCGCCTCAAGCGCCGGCTTATGGCCACTACGAGGAGCCTGAAAAAGAAGCAGCAACAGCTCTAAGCTAATCAAGACCTTCTCACACACAGATGGACAGAAGTCCTGGCAGCCGAGGAATATGGACTCGAGCGCCACACGGCTGACCGGCCACCTCGTGGCCGGGATAAAACGGCATATCAGCCCAAATACCAGCCCGCACCCCCACGCCAGTTCACTACGGCCCGGGGCAATATGCAGGACCTGCAAGACATATTGGAAAACAACGCAGGACAACCAAGGTCGATCTTCGGATCACGTGGGCGCGCCACAGCACATGACGATGACCGTCATGCCGGATACACTAACAATAAATCCAGTCGGGCCGAACACAACCGACCAGACTTAGTCGGACGGCGTCGCGACATAGCCCGGCACAGAGGCGCCGCACACCCCCTCTGCTTCACTGATGAAGTAATGGATCATGAATTCCAAGAAGGGTTGAAACCCGTAAACATTGAATCATACGATGGCACAACAGACCCCCGCAGTTTGGATCAAAGATTTCCTTCTCCACATTCACATGGCCCGCGGTGACTATCTACACGCCATAAAGTATCTTCCTCTTAAACTCAAAGGACCAGCCAGGCACTGGCTAAATAGCATGCCAGGAAATTCCATTGGCAGTTGGAAAAACCTGGAGGACGCTTTCCTCGACAACTTCCAGGGCACATACGTGCGACCACCGGATGCTGATGACTTGAGCCACATTACCCAACAGCCTGGAGAGTCAGCCAGAAAATTCTGGACTCGGTTCCTAACTAAAAAGAACCAAATTGTCGACTGTCCAGACGCTGAAACCCTGGCAGCAATTAAGCATAATATCCGCGATGAGTGGCTCGCCCGGCACCTCGGCCAGGAAAAACCAAAATCCATGGCGGCCCTCAAGACACTCATGACACCCTTTTGTGCAGGTGAGGATAGCTGGTTGGCTCGCAGCAGCACCACGCCAATAAACTCCAGCACTTCAGACATCCGCGACAATAACGGCAAGCCACGGCGCAATAGACATAAGCGTCGGAACAATGGCGACAACACTGAACACACGACAGTCAACGCCGGATTCAGTGGCTCAAAATCCGGTCAGCGGAAAAAGCAATTCAAAAGAAACAATCAGGGACCGTCCAATCTGGACCGCAAACTTGATTGCTCATGCCAAATTCACGGCACCACGGATAAGCCAGCAAATCACACTAATAGAGACTGCTGGGTGTTCAAGCAGGCCAGCAAGATAAATGCCGAGAACAAGGACAAGGGGCTGCACAGTGACAATGACGAAGAGCCCCGGCGTTCGAACATGGGGGGACAGAAGAAATTTCCTCCCCAGGTGAAAACGGTCAACATTATCTACGCTACCCACATTCCCAAATGGGGACGAAAGCAAGCACTGAGGGATGTCTATGCGATGGAGCCAGTCGCCCAAAAATTCAACCCATGGTCGGCCTGTCCGATCACCTTTGATCGTAGGGATCACCCTACCAGCATCCGTCACGGCGGTTCGGCCGCGTTGGTATTGGACCCAAACATTGACGGATTTCACCTCAGAAGAGTCCTTATGGACGGAGGCAGCAGCCTGAACCTGCTTTATCAGGACACAGTGCGCAAAATGGGCATTGACCCTTCAAGGATCAAGCCCAACAAAACTACCTTCAAAGGTGTCATTCCAGGGGTAGAGGCCCGTTGCACGGGCTCCACAACACTGGAGGTGGTCTTCAGATCTCCGGATAACTTCTGAAGCGAGGAGTTAATCTTTGACATCGTCCCTTTCCGTAGTGTCTATCATGCACTACTTGGACGAACCACATTCGCTCGATTCAATGTGGTACCACACTATGCATATCTTAAGCTCAAGATGCCAGGACTCGCAGGGTCATAACAGTCAACGGAAACATGGACCGCTCTCTCCGTACAGAGGAGCATACTGCAGCCCTCCCAGCAGAAGTACAAAGCAGCTTCCTCTGGCAAACCACCAATCCGGCGACAACAACTCCGAACACCGTCAAGGGAGTCCGAAGTACCCTGCAACAGGATCATCAGGCACGCCAAGAGCACGACTAGCAGTCCGGCCTTCGCTCAAACCCCGTTAAGGCAACATTCGTGCCGCGCGTACACAATTACGCACTCAAAATACCATGGGTATAGGCGGAGGCGCAATAGTGGCACAGTCAACAGTGCGGTTCAGCCGCAACATACTTTAATAACCCTCTTTATATTTCAGGACCTTGCTTTCGGGCAGCCTCTTCAGAAGAGCCGGATTGTCGGACTTCCATAGGAGAGAAATACAAGGAGGCAAAAGGCGTTGTGCACAAAGGAAATACCCATGTGGAATCTATTCACGATCGTTATACCTATTTTATATACCTACATGCGGCCCGCCCTTGGATAGGACATGTCAAATAGTCCTAATTACCTCTGCTTAACGCATTCATTGTAAACATATGCTTAGACGTATTATTCATCAATGGGAGATTATACATAGCGTCCGCTTATTATTCATATCTGCACATTTTTTATATAAATGTTCATTTACTATTGCATACGTACACTTTGGTACGCTCAGTTTGCTAGGGGCTTCTTACGTCGCCCCTTAATATGGCAAGACAAGTATGAACACTTTCAACAGTGCGGCACCCCGAACTTATAGCATTATATGCATCGGCTCCGAATCATGTCTTGGGTCAATAGTTGGGTTTTCCCGGATCCCTTGTTTTGGTACCTTATGTTATGTTATATCGGCTAAGGTAGCGCAGGGAGAACTACTGCGATTGTGTCCCGGTTCTTCTGGACGAGCACCTCAGTAGAGAAAGCCGGAAACTGACCGGCATGATGTGGCAAGAGCTGGTCGTTGCTGGAGAGGTCTTAAAATCCTTAAAGATTTTTTCCGCTTTAGGCGAGGAATCAGCCTCGTACAATTTAGGCGTATATAGCGCCCCAATTTGGCTTTCCGAATTCTAGGGGCTTCGCCAAAATTTAAAATTGTAGACTTCTGTGGCTAAGTGAAATTTATAAAGCCGCATAGTCTGATTGCCTTGTTCGCTCCGCCAAACACCTCCTTCAGGGACCAAAAATTTGGATGAAGAGTGTCTGGGTTTTTTCCAGGATCACCCCGATACTAGTTATGTGGGGGTGGAAGCCGACGACTAGCCTACTTTCAGAATTTTATAAACAGCCGCACAGAAGGTAATATTTTAAATCAAAAAGCGCTATATAGCGCAAGAAACTTCGTCTTTATATTACAAAAATGACAGAAGTACATTCACTCCAAGATAGTGTCCTTGGTACATTCATCGGCCACGAGATGAGCGCCTTTCATAACGCC
Source organism: Triticum aestivum (assembly GCF_018294505.1). Lineage (NCBI taxonomy): Eukaryota > Viridiplantae > Streptophyta > Magnoliopsida > Poales > Poaceae > Triticum > Triticum aestivum. Next base: position 599,452,890 of record NC_057798.1, on the reverse strand, counting down.
ATCATAATATTTTTCGGGATGGTGATGCGCCTTGCCCTCTGGAGGTCCATCCTTTACCAGCTTTTCCGCGTCCAGCTTGCCCCAATGCACCTTCGCACGAGCAAAGGCTCGGTGGGCACCCTCAATGCAAACGGATCGCTTGATCACTTCAAGCCGCGGACAGGCATTTACCATCCGCTTTATCAGGCCCAAGTAGCTAGCGGGCAAGGGCTCACCAGGCCACATCCGGACTATGAAACCTTTCATAGCCACTTCGGCCGCCTTGTGGAGTTCAACCAGTTGCTTTAATTGGTCACTCAGAGGCATCAGATGTTCGGCTCCAGCATACTGGGACCAGAACATCTTCTTCGTTGAGCTCCCCTCTTCGGCACGGTAGAACTCCGTGGCGTCTGATATGCTGCGTGGCAGATCTGCGAATGCCCCTGGAGAGCTCCGAATCCGGGTAAGTAAAAGAAACGTCTCCTCCACATGCTTGCTTTGCATAAAGAATGTCTTACCCTCCGCTATCTTCTTGGCCGCCTGGATTTCCTGCTGGGCCTTTTCGGCTTCGGCTTTGGCGTCTTTCATACTGGCAAGTTCCTTCGCAAGCTCAGACTCCTTCGTCTTGAGGTCACGCTCCAAGGACTCAAACTTCCTACCGAGCTCCTGGAGCTCTTGCTGTACCTCGCCCACCCTAGCATTCTACTTTTCACGCTCAATGCGCTCCATGGCCGCCTTGTCTTCGGCCTTGGACAGCGCTTTCTTCAAGGACGCCACTTCGGTTGTGGCCCCTATTTCAAAGTCATGACGCTTTGTCGTTAGAATCACCAATTTTGTCTATTCTTTATGATATGTGAATGGGGTATCACTCACCTTTGTTCTCTTCGAGTTGCCTCTTCGTGAGGCCGAGCTCTCCCTGTGCCTGCTCCAAGTCCCGTTTAAGTCCGGCGACCTCGGCCGTGCGGGCAGCAGCGGCAAGCAGCACCGCCTGTTTATTCACATAGACAACTAATATTAGACTCCTGTGAATTGAAATTGACCCTCCATTTGGCTTTTCTTTCCAAACACCAAACAGAGTGTCAGGGGCTACTGTCTATAGGGTGATAATTTCACACACTTTTGATTACTTACCTCAAAACCCATCAAGAGGCCGGTGCAGGCTTTGGTCAATGCGCTTTTGGCGGACCGAACCTTCTGAATCACCGCACTTATAAAAGTACGGTGCTCTTCATCCATGGAAGCGCCGCGAAGCGCTTCCAGCAGACCGTCCGACGCCTCTGGCGTAACGAAAGTCATTGGCACGGACGGCCCGCCCTCCATAGAGAGGGGCTGCCTGCCCAAATCTGGAACCTTTGGAGGTTCCGGTATACTGTCCGGCTGGGAGCCCGACTGGCTGTGGCTCCCGTTGGCACAATCCGCGGGGACCTGGCGCCCCGTGTGCCCGGCGTCTAGAATTTCGCCTTGAGGCGTCTCTAGAGTCACCTCCCCTTGCTCAGTGAGCCTTTGGGACAACACCTCTGTGTCATCTGCAGGCTGAGGGGAAGTGGCCGTTGGGAGTGAATTCATCGCCGAATCGCTCAAAGACCCATCCGAAGAAGATACCTCGGGATGGGCCCTGGCCGGACTGCATATGCGTGTTCGGCGTTATAACAGACTATGAAGCAAACTCGCACTAAAATACAATAGAAGCATGGATACTTACGATCTTACTAGGGGCTTCCCCCTGGGCAGCCACTCCTCCTTGCTGTAGGCGGCCGTAGTGGAGTAATCCGGAAGGGATGTCTTTCCCTTCTTGGGCGTCTTAGCCTCCCCCTCTGGGGCTATTTTCCTTTTCTTCTCCTCCCCAGTGCGGGGAGGTGGAATTTATTCATGATCCTCCCCGCCTCCGCGGGAGGAATCTGCCTCGTCGTCCTCGGACGACGAGCCTATGACGGCCTTGCGCAGGGGACCTTTCCTGGTCCCCTCAGACGCCCTCTTAGATCCTTCGGCCTCCCCGGATGGGGCGGCCCTTTCCTTTTCCTTCTCCTCCTCCCCTTCGTGGGAAGAGTGTGCCTCGTCGTCTCCGGACGAGGCGCCCGGTACAACCTTACGCCGGAGACCCTTCCTAGTCCCCGGGGCCTTCTTTTCGACCATCTTCTCCGGCACCTTATAGGACGCCAGAACTAGCATCTGCGTCAGGAGAGCGGTCGCTGGACCTTCTGGCAATGGAGTCGGACAGTCGATCTGCTCCGCCGTCTCTATGTACTCCTGATTAAGTACACACGATGACTTGAGATCCTCCCATGAGTATGCTGGGAAAACTACATCCGGTAATGGTTAGAAAACTCACCGGATGGGGGGGCCACGCGGCGTGGAGTCCGCGGTCCTTGGACGTGGGAGGAGGTGTTTCGGAGCCCTTGAACAGCACCTTCCATGCGTCCTTGAGTGTCGTGCCGTAGAGCTCTCGGAGTGTCTGGTGTTCGGTCAGGAAGAACTCCCACAGATTAAAAGCCTGTCTTTGGCATGGAAGAATTCGGCAGACGAGCATGACCTGGACTACGTTAACAAGCTTGATGTTCTTGTCAATCATATTCTTGATACAGTTCTGAAGTCTGGTCAGCTCTGCAGGCTTGCCCAGGCCAGCCCCTTCTTTTCCCAGGAGGTGAGCCGCATGGGAATTCCGGATCGGAATTCGGGGGCCGCTGCCCAGTTGGCGTCGCGCGGCTCGGTGATGTAGAACCACCCCGATTGCCACCCTTTCACGGTCTCCGCGAAGGAGCCGTCAAGCCAAGTAATGTTGGGCATCTTGCCCACCATGGCGCCTCTGCACTCCGCTTCCTGGCCGCTCACGATCTTCGACTTCATGTAGAATATTTGTAGCCACAAGCCGAAGTGAGGCTTGATGCGGAGGAAGGCCTCGCACACGACGATAAACGCCGAGATGTTGAGAATGAAATATGGGGCTAGATCATGGAAATCTAGCCCGTAGTAGAACATGAGCCCGCAGACGAAGGGATGAAGTGGAAATCCCAGTCCACGGACGAAGTGGGCGAGAAACATGACCCTCTCGTGGGGTTCCGGAGTTGGAATGATCTGCCCTACGTCCGGTAGCCGGTGCGCGATGTCTACGGCCAAGTATCCGGCCTCCCGGAGCTTTGCAATATGCTCCTCCTTCACGGTGGAGGCCACCCACTTTCCTCATGCTCCGAACATGTTTGGCTGTGCGGAGAAGGCGTGGACTAGGGCGTTGGAGCTCGAGGAGGCAAGAATGGATTAGTGAAGGAGGAAGAAGGCGTGGGTGAAAATGGGGAACCCTTATCCCTTTATAGAGGCGACGAAAGCGGTGCGCCTCCCCACTTGTCCATTGAGGGTTGCTTATTTCCCAAGCGCCGCGATTGATGGCGCGGTTGGGTTACCCATACCCTTATTAATGGGAATCCCGTGATAAGGGGACATGATCTCTGCTTTGACAAGACGTGCCGAGGAAACCGCCTCGCAATATGCGTTATGGCTGGTTGTAGGAAAATGGTTCAAATAATGACCCAACCATAGTGTCGTGTCACGTTGTCTAAAGTTGTCAGTAAATTACATTTGTTAAATATCATTCTCTCTACGGTGGTATGTGAAGATCATCTTGCAGATCCAGACACGGTTTAAGTGTTCGATAATTACTTTGGAGTATTCAAAGATGGAACCCGCCTTGCAATGCTGAAGACGTAACTGCGCGCCGGACTCACCATCATTGAAGCCTGGTTCAGGGGCTACTGAGGGAGTCCTAGATTAGGGGGTATCCGGACAGTCGGACTATATACTTTGGCCGGACTGTTGGACCATGAAGATACAAGACTCAAGACTTCGTCCCGTGTCCGGATGTGACTCTCCTTTGCGTGGAAGACAAGCTTGGCGATCCAGATATTATATTTCCTTCTTTGTAACCGACTCCATGTAAACCCAAGCCCTCTCCGGTTTCTATATAAACTGGAGAGTTTAGTCCTTAGAGACAGGATCATAATCATCATAGGCTAGCTTCTAGGCTTTAGCCTCTATGATCTCGTGGTAGATCAACTCTTGTAACACTCATATCATCAATATCAATCAAGTAGGAAGTAGGGTTTTACCTCCATCGAGAGGGCCCGAACCTGGGTAAAACATTGCGTCCCTTGCCTCCTGTTACCATTAGCCTTAGACGCACAGATCGGGACCCCCTACCCGAGATCCGCCGGTTTTGACACCGACAGTAACCCTCGCCGTATCCTCCAATTGTGTACACACCTCTGTAAACAGGTCTCGATTCTCCACGCGTTGTAGAGAGGACCATAAACGAAGAGTCTTGGTACATCTATAGATAACCTGCATCAGAGAAGTACTTTTATCATTAAAAACCTTATCATTACTACATAGCCAAAGCGACCAAATAACGGCAAGCGCTCCCACCCTAAGAAGAGTTCTAAACCTGTGATCAATCCCATGTAACCAGTTGCCAAATACATTAGCAACACTACAAGGAGGATACAAGCCAGAAGCTATCTGGATGACTGACCATATAGAATGAGCCAATTTGCATTGGAAGAACAAATGTTTTATTGTCTCATCATGGTGACAAAAGATACATTGTGGACTACCATGCCAATTTCTCTTAATAAGGTTGTCATCAGTAAGAATGACTCCGCGACGAAGATACCATGCAAAGATTTTATTCTTAAGAGGTATCTTCATCTTCTAGATCTTGTTATTACCAACTGGCACATCAGACTGGAGTAACGCTCTATACATTGACTCCACCGAGAATTGGCCATTCCTATGGAAGTTCCATTGGAAATCATCAGACCCATGTGACAATTGCATCGTGGACAACCGCTGGAGCAGGATGTTCCACGATTGTAGTCTGGGTCCAATTAAATCTCTTATGAATGTCACATTTGGTGGAAATGGTTCCATTACCGTGGCAATAGTATCACCCTTGTGGCACACAATGTTGTATTGAGCTGGATATTGTTCCCGGAGTGTGGTATCTCCTAGCCACTTGTCCTCCCAGAATCTAATTTCCGAGCCGTTCTTAATTGAGAAGGATCCATAGCCAAAGAAATATTTCTTCTTAGCCATTAGACCCGCCCAAAAATGGGAATCCCCAGGATTCCAGTATACCTGGGATACCGCCTTGGAACCCACATATTTCCTCCTTAGGAGGGTTTGCCGTACACCATCTTCCGTCAGTAATTTAAACAACCATTTACCAAGGAGGGCCCTATTCTTAACCTCAAGGTCATGAATTACCTGTTGGAAATATGCCCTAGAGGCAATAATAAGATGCTCATTATTGTATTTCCTTGTTCACGATAATTGTCTATTGTTCATGCTATAATTGTATTAACTGGAAACCGTAATACATTTGTGAATACATAGACCACAACATGTCCCAAGTGAGCCTCTAGTTGACTAGCTCGTTGATCAATAGATGGTTATGGTTTCCTGACCATGGACATTGGATGTCATTGATAACAGGATCACATCATTAGGAGAATAATGTGATGGACGAGGCCCAATCCTAAGCATAGCACAAGATCATGTAGTTCGTTTGCTAAGAGCTTTTCTAAATGTCAAGTATCATTTCCTTAGACCATGAGATTGTGCAACTCCCGGATACCGTAGGAATGCTTTGGGTGTACCAAATGTCACAACGTAACTGGGTGGCTATAAAGGTGCACTACAAGTAGCTCCGAAGGTATCTGTTGACTTGGCACGAATAGAGACTGGGATTTAACACTCGTATGACAGAGAGGTATCTCTGGGCCCACTCGGTAATGCATCATCATAATGAGCTCAATGTGACTAAGGAGTTAGTCACGGGATCATGCATTACAGAACGTGTAAAGAGACTTGCCGGTAACGGGATCGAACGAGGTATTGGGATACCGACGATCGAATCTCGGGCAAGTAACATACCGGTGGACAAAGGGAATTGTATATGGGATTGATTGAATCGCCGACATTGTGGTTCATCCGATGAGATCATCGTGGAACATGTGGGAGCCAACATGGGTATCCAGATCCCGCTGTTGGTTATTGGACGGAGAACATCTCGGTCATGTCTGCATGGTTCCTGAACCCGTAGGGTCTACACACTTAAGGTTCGGTGACGCTAGAGTTGTTATGGGAAATAGTATGTGGTTACCGAAGGTTGTTCGGAGTCCCGGATGAGATCCCAGACGTGACGAGGAACTCCGGAATGGTCCGGAGGTGAATATCGATATATTGGACGAAGGGTATTGGAGTCTGGAATTGTTCCGGGGGTACCGGGTGACGACCAGCGTATCCGAAAGGGGTTTCGGAAGCCCCGGCAAGCGTTGGGGGGCATTATGGGGCAAGGGGAGGGGGCACATCATCCCACTAAGGGGCTGAGCGCCCCTCCCACCCCATCTCACATAACCTGGAGAGGTGGGGGCGCCTCCCCTAGGGCAGCCACCCCTCCCGGCTTGTGGGACAAGTTTCCTAGGGGTGGGGGCACCCAAACCCATCTAGGGTTTCCCTTGTGGCCGCCGCCCCTCCCCTAGGGAAACCCTAGGGCGTCTCCTCCTTCCTCTTCCCCCTATATATAGTGAGGGAGAGAGAGGTTAGCCACAACCCTTCCCTTGATGCATCCCCTCCCTCCCCAACACCCCCTCCTCCTCCGTAGAGCTTGGCGAAGCCCTATAGAAAATCCACAAGCTCCACCACCACGCTATCATGTTGCTGGAGCTCTCCCTCAACTTCTCCTCTCCCCTTGCTGGATCAACAAGGAGGAGACGTCCCTGGGCTGCACGTGTGTTGAACGCGGAGGCGCCGTCCGTTCGGTGCTAGATCGGATCTTCCGCGATTTGAATCGCCGCGAGTACGACTCCATCATCCGCGTTCTTGTAATGCTTCCGCTTAGCGATCTTCAAAGGTATGAAGATGCACTTCCTCTCTCTCTCTCTCTCTCTCTCTCTCTCTCTCTCTTGTTGCTAGAATCTTCTAGATTGATCTTGGTGATACGTAGGAAAATTTTGAATTATATCTATGTTCCCCAACAGTGGCATCATGAGCTAGGTCTATGCATAGATTCTATGCACGAGTAGAACACAAGTAGTTGTGGGCGATGATTTGTTCAATTTGCTTACTGTTACTAGTCTTATCTTGATTCGGCGGTATTGTGGGATGAAGCGGCCCGGACCGACCTTACATGTACACTTACGTGAGACGGGTTCCACCGACTGACATGCACTTGTTGCATAAGGTGGCTAGCGGGTGTCTGTCTCTCCCACTTTAGTCGGATCCGATGAAAAGGGTCCTTATGAAGGGTAAATAGCAATTGGCATATCACCATTGTGGCTTTTGCATAGGTAAGAAATGTTCTTTCTAGAAACCCATAGCAGCCACGTAAAACATGCAACAACAATTAGAGGACGTCTAACTTGTTTTTGCAGGGTATGCTATGTGATGTGATATGGCCAAAAGGATGTGATGAATGATATATGTGATGTATGAGATTGATCATGTTCTTGTAATAGGAATCATGGCTTGCATGTCGATGAGTATGACAACCGGCAGGAGCCATAGGAGTTGTCTTAATTTATTGTATGACATGCGTGTCATTGAAAACGCCATGTAATTACTTTACTTTATTGCTAACTGTTAGCCACAGTAGTAGAAGTAATAGTTGGCGAGACAACTTCATGAAGACACGATGATGGAGATCATGATGATGGAGATCATGGTGTCATGCCCGTGACGAAGGTAATCATGCCGCCTCAAAGATGGAGATCAAAGGCGCAAGATGATATTGGCCATATCATGTCACTTTTATGATTTGCATGTGATGTTTGCCATGTTTACATTTTATTTGCTTAGAACGACGGTAGCATAAATAAGATGATCCCTCACTAAAATGTCAAGAAAGTGTTCCCCCTAACTGTGCACCGTTGTGAAAGTTTGTTGTTTCAAAGAATCACGTGATGATCGGATGTGATAGATTCTAACATTCGCTTATAACGGGTGTAAGCCAGATTTACACATGCAAACCACTTAGGTTGACTTGACGAGCCTAGCATGTACAGACATGGCCTCGGAACACAAGAGACCGAAAGGTCGAACATGAGTCGTATAGTGGATATGATCAACATGAAGATGTTCACCGATGATGACTAGTCCGTCTCACGTGATGATCGGACACGACCTAGTTGACTGGGATCATGTATCACTTAGATGACTAGAGGGATGTCTGTATGAGTGGGAGTTCATTAAATAATTTCATTAGATGAACTTAATTATCATGAGCATAGTCAAAAGGTCTTTGCAAATTATGTTGTAGCTTACGCTTTAGTTCTACTATTTTAGATATATTCCTAGAGAAAATTTTAGTTGAAAGTTGACAATAGCAATTATGCGTACTGGGTCCGTAAACTAAGGATTGTCCTCATTGCTACGCAGAAAGATTATGTCCTTAATGTACCGCTCGGTGTGCTGAACCTCGAGCATTGTCTGTGGATGTTGCGAACATCTAACATACACGTTTTGATGACTACATGATAGTTCAGTGTGTAATGTTAAAAGGCTTAGAATTGAGGCACCGAGGACATTTTTGAAATGTCGCGGAACATATGAGATGTTCCAAGAGCTGAAATTGGGATTTCAGGCTCGTGCCCACGCCAAGAGGTGAGAGACCTCCAACAAGTTTCTTAGCCTGCAAACTAAGGGAGAAAAGCTCAATTGTTGAGCATGTGCTCAGATTGTTTGAGTACTACAATCGCTTGAATCGAGTGGCAGTTAATCTTCCAGATGAGATAGTGATGGTTCTCCAAAGTCTCTGCCACCAAGCTACTTGAGCTTTGTGATGAACTATAGCATATCAGGGATAGATATGATGATCATTGAGCTATTCGCGACGTTTGACACCGCGAAAGTAGAAATCAAGTAGGAGCATCAATTGTTGATGGTTTGTAAAACCACTAGTTTCAAGAAGGGCAAGGGCAAGAAGGGATACTTCATGAAACAGCAAATCAGTTGCTGCTCTAGTGAAGAAACCCAAGGTTGAACCCAAACCCGAGACTAAGTGCTTCTGTAATGAGGGGAACAGTCACTGAAGCAGAACTACCCTAGATACTTGGTAGATGAGAAGGTTGGCAAGGTCGACAGAAGTATATTGATATAGATTATATTAATGTGTACTTTAATAGTACTCCTAGTACCACCAGGGCATTAGATACCAGTTTGGTTGCTAAGTGTTAGTAACTCGAAATAAAAGCTACGGAATAAACGAAGACTAGCTAAAGATGAGATGACGATATGTGTTACAAGTGTTTCCATGGTTGATGTGATCAAACATCGCATGTCCCCTCTACCATAGGGATTGGTGTTAAACCTAAATAATTGTTATTTGGTGTTTGCGTTGATCATAGAAATGATTGGATTATGTTTATAACAATATTTTTATTCATTTAAGGAGAATAATGGTTACTCTATTTAATTGAATAATACCTTCAATGGTCTTGCACCTAAAATGAATGGTTTATTGAATCTCGATTGTAGTGATACACATGTTCATGCCAAAATATATAAGATAGTAATGATAGTACCACATACTTGTGGCACTACCATTTGAGTCATATCGGTATAAAACGCATGAAGAAGCTCCATGTTGATGGATCTTTGGACTCACTCATTTTTTGAAAAGTTTGAGACATGTGAAGCATGTCTATTGGTATATACGCATGAAGAAACTCCATGCAGATGGATCGTTTGGACTCACTTGATTTTGAATCACTTGAGACATGAAAATCATACCACATGGGCAAGATGACTGAAAGGCATCATTTTCAGTGAGATGAAAGAAGAGAGCAACTTGTTGGAAGTAATGCATTTGATGTGTGCAATACAATGAGTGCTGAGGCACGCAGTGAATATCGTTATGCTCTTACTTCACAGATGATTTGAGTAGATTCTAAGTATATTTACTTGATGAAACACAAGTCTGAATTATTGAAAGGTTGAAGTAATGTCAGAGTGAAGTTGAAGATCATCGTGACAGAGAGGATAAAATGTCTATGATATGATCATAGAGATGAATATCTGAGTTACGTGTTTGGTACACATTTAAGACATTGTGGAAATTGTTTTACAACTAATACCGCCTGGAACACCATAGTGTGATGGTGTGTCCGCACATCATAGCTGCACCCTATTGGATGTGGTGCATACCATGATGTCTCTTATCGAATTACCACTATCGTTTATGGTTTAGGCATTAGAGACAACCGATTCACTATAAATAGGGCACCACGTAAATCCGTTGAGATGACACCGTATGAACTGTGGTTTAGAGAAACCTAAGCTATCGTTTCTTGAAAGTTTGGGGCTGCAACGCTTATGTGAAAAAGGTTTTAGCCTGATAAGATCGAACCCAAAGCGGATAAATGCATCTTCATAGGACACCCAAAACAGTTGGATATACCTCCTATTTCAGATTCGTAAGCAAAAGTGATTATTTCTAAAAACGGGTCCTTTCTCGAGGAAAAGTTTCTCTCGAAAGAATTGAGTGGGAGGATGGTGGAGACTTGATGAGGTTATCGAACCATCACTTTAACTAGTGTGTTGCAGGGCACAAGAAGTTGTTCCTGTGGCGCCTACACCAATTGAAGTGGAAGCTGATGATAGTGATCATGAAACTTCGGATCAAGTCACTACCAAACCTCGTAGATCGACAAGGATGCGTACTACTTCAGAGTGGTACGGTAATCCTGTCTTGGAGGTCATCTTACTAGACAACAATGAACCTACGAGCTATGGAGAAGCGACGGTAGACCCGGATTCCAACGAATGGATCGAGGCCATAAAATCCGAGAGAGGATCCATATATGAAAACAAAGTGTAGACTTTGGAAGAACTACTTGATGGTCGTAAGGCTGTTGGGTACAGATGGATTTTAAAAGGAAGACGGACAATGATGGTAAGTGTCACCATTAAGAAAGCTCGACTTGTCGCTAAGATGTTTTCCGACAGGTTCAACGAGTTGACTATGATGAGACTTTCTCGCTCATACGATGCTAAGAGTCTGTTGGAATTATATTAGCAGTTACTGAATTATTTATGAAATCTTACAGATAGGATGTCAAAACATTGTTTCCTCGACGATTTTCTTGAGGAAAGGTTATATATGATACAACCAGAAGGTTTTGTCAATCCTATAAGATGCTAACAAGTATGCAAAGCTCCAGCAATCCTTCAAAGGACTGGAGTAAGTATCTTGAAGTTGGAATACACACTTTGATGAGATGATCAAAGATTTTGGGTTTATACAAAGTTTATGAGAAAATTGTATTTCCAAAGAAGTGAGTGGGAGCACTATAGAATTTCTAATGAGTATATGTTGTTGACATATTGTTGATCAGAAATGATGTAGAATTTCTGGAAAGCATATAGGGTTATTTGAAAAGTGTGTTTCAATAAAAACCTGGATTAAGCTACTTGAACAATTAGCATCAATATCTGTAAGGATAGATCAAAAACACTTAATAGTACTTTCAAATAAATACATACTGTGACAAGATTTTGAAGGAGTTCAAAATAGATCAGCAAAGAAGGAGTTCTTGGCTGTGTTATAAGGTGTGAGTATTGAGTAAGACTCAAGACCTGACCATGGCATAAGAGAGAGAAAGGACGGAGGTTGCCCCCTATGCTTTAGACGTAGGCTCTATAGTATGCTATGTTGTGTACCGCACCTGAAGTGTGCCTTGCCGTGAGCCAGTCAAGGGGTACAAGAGTGGTCCAGGAATGGATCACAATACAGCGGTCAAAGTTATCCTTAGTAACTAGTGGAATAGGGAATTTTCTCGATTATGGAGGTGGTAAATGAGTTCGTCGTAAAGGGTTGCGTCGATGCAAACTTAGATACTAATCTGGATGACTATGAGTAGTAAAACCGATTCATATAGTAGAACAGTTATTTGGAATAGCTCCAAATAGCACGTGGTAGCTACATCTACAAAATGACATAGAGATTTGTAAAGCACATGCAGATCTAAAAGGTTCAGATCCATTGACTAATAACCTCTCTCACAACCGAGATATGATCAAACCCCATGGGTGTTGGATTCATTACAATCACATACTGATGTCAACTAGATTATTGACTCTAGTGCAAGTGGGAGACTGTTGGAAATATTCCCTAGAGACAATAATAAAATGGTTATTATTGTATTTCCTTGTTCATGATAATTGTCTATTGTTCATGCTATAATTGTATTAACTGGAAACCGTAATACATGTGTGAATACATAGACCACAACATGTCCCTAGTGAGCCTCTAGTTGACTAGCTTGTTGATCAATAGATGGTTATGGTTTCCTGACCATGGACATTGGATGTCATTGATAACGAGATCACATCATTAGGAGAATGATGTAATGGACGAGACCCAATCCTAAGCATAGCACAAGATCGTGTAGTTCGTTTGCTAAGAGCTTTTCTAAATGTCAAGTATCATTTCCTTAGACCATGAGATTGTGCAACTCCCGGATATCGTAGGAATGCTTTGGGTGTACCAAACGTCACAACGTAACTGGGTGGCTATAAAGGTGCACTACAGGTAGCTCCGAAGGTATCTGCTGAGTTGGCACGAATCGAGACTGGGATTTGTCACTCCGTATGACGGAGAGGTATCTCTGGGCCCACTCGGTAATGCATCATCATAATGAGCTCAATGTGACTAAGGAGTCATGGGATCATGCATTACAGAACGAGTAAAGAGACTTGCTGGTAATGGGATTGAACGAGGTATTGGGATACCGACGATCGAATCTTGGGCAAATAACATACCGGTGGACAAAGGGAATTGTATACGGGATTGATCAAATCCCTGACATCGTGGTTCATCCGATGAGATCATCGTGGAACATATTGGATCCAACATGGGTATCCAGATCCCGCTGTTGGTTATTGGCCGGAGAACGTCTTGGTCATGTCTGCATGGTTCCCGAACCCGTAGGGTCTACAAACTTAAGGTTCGGTGACGCTAGAGTTGTTATGGGAAATAGTATGTGGTTACCAAAGGTTGTTCGGAGTCTCGGATGAGATCCCGGACGTGACGAGGAACTCCGGAATGGTCCAGAGGTGAAGATCGATATATTGGACGAAGGGTATTGGAGTCCAAAATTGTTCCGGGGGTACCGGGTGACGACCATCATGTTCGAAAGGGGTTTCGGAGGCCCCGGCAAGCGTTGGGGGGCATTATGGGCCAAGGGGAGGGGGCACATCAGCCCACTAAGGGGCTGAGCGCCCCTCCCACCCCATGTCTCGTAACCTGGAGAGGTGGGGCGCCTCCCCTAGGGCAGCCACCCCTCCTGGCTTCGGGGCAAGTTTCCTAGGGGTGGGGGTGATACGTCTCCAACGTATCTACTTTTCCAAACACTTTTGCCCTTGTTTTGGACTCTAACTTGCATGATTTGAATGAAACTAACCCGGACTAGCACTGTTTTCAGCAGAACTGCCATGATGTTGTTTATTGTGCACAAAACAAAAGTTCTCGGAATGACCTGAAAATCCACGGAGATAAGCTTTGGAAAATATAAAAAATACTGGCAAAAGATAAAGACCAGGGGACTCACACCCTGTCCACGAGGGTGGGGGGCGCCCCCTCCCCCTGGGCACGCCCCTATCTCGTGGGCCCCCTGGAGCTCCGCCGACCTCAACTCCAACTCTATATATTCCGTTTCGAGGAGAGAAAAATCATAGAGAAAGTTTCATCGTGTTTTACGACACGGAGCCGTCGCCAAACCCTAATCTCTCTCGGGAGGGCTGATCTGGAGTCCGTTCAGGGCTCCAGAGAGGGGGATTCATCGCCGTCGTCATCATCAACCATCCACCATCACCAATTTCATGATGCTCACCGCCGTGCGTGAGTAATTCCATCGTAGGCTTGCTGGATGGTGATGGGTTGGATGAGATTTACCATGTAATCAAGTTAGTTTTGTTAGGGTTTGGTCCCTAGTATCCACTATGTTCTGAGATTGATGTTGCTATGACTTTGCTATGCTTAATGCTTGTCACTAGGGCCCGAGTGCCATGATTTCAGATCTGAACCTATTATGTTTTCATGAATACATGTGAGTTCTTGATCCTTTCTTGCAATTCTATAGTCACATATTATGTGTTATGATCCGACAACCCCGAAGTGACAATAATCGGGATACTTCTCGGTGATGACCATAGGTTGAGGAGTTCATGTATTCAATATGTGCTAATGCTTTGTTCTGGTTCTCTATTAAAAGGAGGCCTTAATATCCCTTAGTTTCCACTAGGACCCCGCTGCCATGGGAGGGTAGGACAAAAGATGTCATGCAAGTTCTTTTCCATAAGCACGTATGACTATATTCAGAATACATGCCTACATCACATTGATGAATTGGAGCATGTTCTGTGTCACCCTATGTTATAGCTATTACATGAGGAATTGCATCCGACATAATTATCCATCACTGATCCAATGCCTACGAGCTTTTCACATATTGTGCTTCGCTTATTCACTTTTCTGTTACTACTGTTACAATTACTACAAAACTATTATCTTTACTTTTGCCACTGTTACCATTACTATCATACTACTTTGATGTAGATACTAAGTTATCCAGGTGTGGTTGAATTGACAACTCAACTGCTAATACTTAAGAATATTCTTTGGCTCCCCTTGTGTCGAATCAATAAATTTGGGTTGAATACTCTACCCTCGAAAGCTGTTGCGATCCCCTACACTTGTGGGTTATCAAGACTAATTTCTGGCGCCGTTGCCGGGGAGCATAGCTCTATTCTTTGAGTCACTTGGGATTTATATCTGCTGATCACTATGAAGAACTTGAAAGATGCAAGAACCAAGATTTTGCCCTCAACTACGAGGGGAGGTAAGGAACTGCCATCTAGCTCTACACTAGATTCTCCTTCCGTTATTAGTATGTTTGCGACACCTAAACCTTCTACTGCTATGAATTCTGATATGTCGCATGTTATTGATGATGCCACATCTGCTATGCATGATACTCATGATGAAACTACTTCTGTGCATGATACTACTGTGCCATTAGGTGAATTTCTTGACGAACAACTTGCTAGGGTTAGAGAGAATGAAATTATTGAAGATGCTATTACTGATGATAGTGATGATGAAAGTTCTCCCCCTGATTATGAATTACATGTTGTTCCTGAGGGTTATGTTATGAATGAGGAAGCTGCTAAAGCTATTTTTTCTTGCAAAGATAGATATGATCTTGAAAAGTTATTAGCTAAATGGAAGCAGCAGTCCCTTAATGCTAGAATGAAACCTGACCCTGCTTTTGCTACTTCACCTATCTGTGTTACTGATAAGGATTATGAATTCTCTGTTGATCCTAAAATAATTACTTTGGTTGAAACTGATCCTTTTTATGGCCTTAAATCTGAAACTGTTGTGGCACATCTTACCAAGTTAAATGATATAGCCACCCTGTTTACTAATGATGAGAAGTCTCGCTATTATTATATCCTTAAGATAATTCCGTTCTCATTAAAGGGTGATGCTAAGACTTGGTTTAATTCCCTTGATCCTGGTTGTGTGCGTAGTCCCCAGGATATGATTTATTACTTCTCTGCTAAATATTTCCCTGCTCATAAGAAACAAGCTGCCTTGTGGAAACATATAATTTTGTGCAAATCAAAGAAGAGAGTCTCCCACAAGCTTGGGGGAGGCTTCTCCGATTACTTAATGCTTTGCCTGATCATCCTCTTAAGAAAAATGAAATACTTGATATCTTTTATAATGGACTAACCGATGCTTCCAAGGACTACTTGGATAGTTGTGCCGGTTGTGTTTTCAGGGAAAGAACAGTCGACCAAGATGAATTGTTATTGAATAATATGTTGACAAATGAAAATAATTGGACTCTTCCTGAGCCAATTCCTGAGGCAATTCCTGAACCAATTGAGCCAACTCCTGAGCCTATTCCTAAACCTACTCCCAAGAAGAGAGGTGTTCTATTTCTCAGTCCTGAAGATATGCAAGAGGCAAAGAAATCAATGAAAGAAAAAGGTATTAAAGGTGAAGATGTTAAGAATTTACCTCCTATTGAAGAAATACATGGCCTTAATATACCGCCTGTTGAAGAAACACATTGTCTTGATAACCCGACACAGTTGTAAAGGTAAATTCTCTCTATAGATATGATAAAGTTGAAATTCCCTCTACTAAATTTCATAGCCCATGCTTAGATGAATTTGATGACTTTATGGCTAGACAAGAAAGTTTTAATGCTTATGTTGGTAGAGAATTAAAGAATAATTCTTTCGAGATAGGATGCTTGAGTGATTATATGGCTAGAGTTAAAGGTGAACTTAAACTCATTAGCAAATATGCTTCTATGGTTACCACTCAAGTTGAGCAAGTACTTAAAGCTCAAAGTGATTTGCTCGATGAATTAAATAATAAATATGATTTTGCTGTTAGAGTGGCTACTAGAACTGGTAGAATGACTCAGGAACCTTTGTATCCTGAAGGCCACCCTAAGAGAATCGAGCAGGATTCTCAGAGAAATAATTTAGAGGCACCTAGTTCTTCCAAAAAGAAGAAAAAGAAAAATGATAGGACTTTGCATGCTTCTAATGAACCTGTTGTAGACACACCTGAGAATCCCAATGATATTTCTATTTCTGATGCTGAAACACAATCACGTGATGAACATGAACCTAGTGATAATGTTAATGATAATGTTCATGTTGATGCTCAACCTAGCAAAAATAATGAAGTGGAGATTGAACCTGATGTTGATCTTGATAACCCACAATCAAAGAATCAACGATATGATAAGAAAGATTTTGTTGCTAGGAAGCAAGGTAGGGAAAGAGAACCATGGGTTCAGAAGCCCATGCCCTTTCCTCCTAAACCATCCAAGACAAAGGATGATGAGGATTTTGAGCGCTTTGCTGAAATGATTTGACCTATCTTCTTATGTATGCGCTTAATTGATATGCTTAAATTAAATCCTTATGCTAAGTATATGAAGGATATCATTACAAATAAAAGAAAGATACCGGAAGCTGAAATTTCCACCATGCTTGCTAATTACACTTTTAAGGGTGGAATACCAAAGAAACTTGGAGATCCAGGGGTACCAACCATACCATGCTCCATTAAAAGAAACTATGTTAAAACTGCTTTATGTGATCTTGGAGCCAGTGTTAGTGTTATGCCTCTCTCTTTATATCGTAGACTTGAATTGAATAAGTTGACACCTACTGAAATATCTTTGCAAATGGCCGATAAATCAACTGCTATACTTGTCGGTATTTGTGAGGATGTGCCTGTTGTGGTTGCCAATGTCACTATCTTAACGGACTTTGTTATTCTTGATATTCCCGTGGACGATAGTATGTCGATTATCCTTGGTAGACCCTTTTCGGATACTGCAGGGGCTGTTATTGATTGCAACAAAGGCACTGTCACTTTTCATGTTAATGGTAATGAGCATACGGTACACTTTCCGAGGAAACAATCTCAAGTTCATAGCATCAATTCTATTGGAAAAGTTTCAACTATTATTATAGGAGGTTTTGAATTTCCTCTTCCTACTTCCAAGAAAAAGTATGATATTCTTATTATTGGGGATGCCCATATCCCCGTTGAGGTAACCTAGTGTTATTCGAAATTTTCCGGTTCCGTGTTATTCGGAATGAGTTTGTTAACAAGACTTGATCAACCTTGTTAGTGGATTCATTTTGATGATCATGAGATGGATGAAACTAGAAGGCACAACCTTCTGTACCCTCTTTTTACTTTCTGTTATTTAGAATAAATAAAGCAAAAATAGTATTATCTGTCTGTTTTCTGAATTATCCGTGCAATAAAAAATATCCAGAAAATAATAGTGCTCCAAATGCCTTGCAAATTTAGTATTGTTTTTTATGAATTATTTGAGGATTTTAGGCACTGAAAACACTACAGGAGGGGCAAGCACCTGGCCACGAGGGTGGAGGGCGCGCCCACACCCCCTGGGCGCACCCCCTGTCTCATGGGCCCATGATGACCCCCCCTCCACTTATTCCTGCACCCACACACTCCATCTTCTTCCAAAAAAAATCCTCATCCAGCTCAAGCACGAGTTCTAGCTTGTTTTGCTGCGATTTTCGATCTCCTTGCTCAAAGCTCCATTCACAAAACTGCTTTGGGAGATTGTTGCTTGGTATGTGACTCCTCAATTGCTCTAATTAGTTTTTGTTCTAGTGCTTTATTCATTGCAAATTTTTGTTGCATAGGTGACCCTGTTCTTGAGCTTGCATGTCAAATTTATGAGGTCCAAGTGATTCTAATCCATGATATAGGCTCTAGGCACTTATAGGAGTAGTCGCTACCAATCTTGTTTAGTTTTATTCACTTTTAATTTGAAGTTACTAAAATTTTTAGAAATTTTCAGAAAAAAATATGTCTAGGAGAATGTACCAAGGTGGTTCCTCAACAAAGAGAGGACCTAGGCGTGCTATGCGTGAGCAAGACAATGAGCTACCAAGGGATGCTGAAGTGCGAGCTTGTGAGTGGCCATCAGACGAGTTTATGGTCAATGCAGGCATCAAGGATGAATTTGACGCATATGTGCGTAATGCCGATCGTGAGGACTTCTTACAAGATAAGTGTCCTCAGTACTATCAATTGACTGATTCATTCGTAACAAGGTTTAAATATGAATCTTCGCGTAATTCTCAGAGTGTCCTGTTTGATATTTATGATAAATCTTATACCATGGACTTAGAAGATTTTACAACTGCTTGCAAACTCCCGCGGTGGGGCAATGTTCATGAACCCCACAAATCTGAATATAAAGACTTTCTTGCTAGTATTACTGTGGGAGAATTAGGGACATAGCACAAGCTACCATAGGGAGCATTCATTTTCCTGCTATACATTATTTTGCTCTCTTCATTGGTAGATGCATTAATGGTAAAGATGAAGCATGTCATATGTGTGTCCCTAATCTTTGTGTCCTCAAGAGAGCTGTGTTAGGTAATAAAGATTACAACTTGGGGGCAATAGTCGCACGTAGGTTGCATAAGAACGGTATGTCTGGAGATTTATTTGGGGGTATTTATGCGACTCGTGTTGCTAATTATCTTGGTATAGCCCCACGAGAGGAGGATATGGTGTTGCCTCCTGCTTATTTAGATTATGACTCGATGGTCAAACATCGTTTTCTTTTGAGCAATGAACAGTTTCTCCATTATCGATTAATCTTTGATACGTAGCTCTGTCCATGTTACTCTCCCTGCTCATTTCCTTTTTGATTACCAGGCAAAACGAAGATATGTTGTTACCAGGGAGGAGGCAGCTGAACACGAGGGGAGAGCGGAGGCGGCTCGCCAACATGTTGCAGCTCAGGATGCAGTTGCTGCTGCATCTCAGTACGACCCCAATTACAACTACGAATATCAACCAGGTTACCCTTGGCATTAGACCAACTTAGGCCAAAAGCCTAAGCTTGGGGGAGTACGTATTTCTCACCGACTTTACATTCATGTTCACACACTATTCTAGTCGTCGGTGCTCATACTCTTTCATTGTATTATCCATGTTAGTTTAATTTTCTTTTTCTCGCTTTCTTCTTGTGTGTTTGATAAACCTTAAGAAAAACCAAAAAAAATTAGTTAGTTTACTTTCCATTGCTTGTAGTAGAAATTAAAATGAAAACCCAAAAAGATTTCTCGTTCTTCTTTTACTTGTTGGGAGCTTTCCCGTGTAAGTAGTTTTTTTTTCTTTTCTTTCTTTTGGGGGTCGAGAGTAGAAGACCATATTGAAAATGCTTAGTGGCTCTCATATGCATGATTGTTGATTTAACTTAGGGCTCATATTGTTTTGTCTCCTCTCTTGAGTTGAATGCTTGTAGATTTCAGCTTAGTCCAATGCACGTGCACTATTATTATTATTATTATACACATCGTTCGGTCGCGCAAGTGAAAGGCAATAATGACGATATATGATGGACTAATTGAGATGACAGAAGCTAGTATAAACTCGACCTCTCTTGTTTTTGTAAATATGATGAGTTCATCATTCCTGATTCAGCTTATTATGAAGTAAACATATTTGCAATGACATTTAGAGATTATAGTTGCCTGTGCCATGCTTAATTAGCTATGAGTTATAATGGTTTACCTTGCGTGCCAACATGCTATTAAAATGATTATGATGTGGTATGACGGGATGGTATCCTCCTTTGAATAAATTGAGTGACTCGACTTGGCACATGTTCACGCATGTAGTTGAAACAAATCAACATAGCCTTCACGATATTTATGTTCATGGTGGATTATATCCTACTCATGCTTGTACTTGGTGTGATTTAGTTTTAATGCATGTTCATGACTGTTGTCGCTCTCTCAGTTGGTCGCTTCCCAGTCTTCTGCTAACCTTCACCTGTACTAAGCGGGAATACTGCTTGTGCATCCAAACTCCTTAAACCCCAAAGTTGTTCCATATGAGTCCACCATACCTTCCTATATGCGGTATCTACCTGCCGTTCCAAGTAAATTTGTATGTGCCAAACTCCAAACCTTCAAATGAAATTTTGTTTTGTATGCTCGAGCAGCTCATGTTTCAAATAGGGCTGCATGTATCTTCCATGCTAGGTGGGTTATTCTCAAGAGGAGTGGACTCCGCTCCTCACTCATGAGAAAGGGCCGGTAACCGGGATGCCCAGTCCCATGATCCAAAAAGATCAAAGCAAATCAAAATAATTAAACAAAACTCCCCCAGGGTTGTCATTAGTTGGAGGCACTCGTTGTTTCGAGCAAGCCATGGATTGTTGCTTGTTGGTGGTGGGGGAGTATAAACTTTTACCATTCCGTTTGGGAACTGCCTATAATGCATGTAGTATGGAAGATATAGCCATCTCATAGTTGTTGCATTGACAGTAAAAGTATGCCACTCAAAATGTTATTTATCTCTATTTTAAAACCGAGCTTTGGCACCTCTACAAATCCCTGCTTCCCTCTGCGAAGGGCCTATCTATTTACTTTTATGTTGAGTCATCACCTTCTTATTAAAATGCACCCGCTGGAGAGCACACTGTTATTTGCATGTATTACTATTGGTTTATATTGGGTATGACTTGACTGGATCTGTTTTACCATGAATTACAATGTTTAGTCAGTCCTTGATCTTTAAAGGTGCTTTGCATTTATGTTTTGCGGTCTCAGAAAGAGCTAGCGAGATACCATCTTGTTATATCATATTATGAATGTTTTGAGGAAGTGTTGTCATCCGAGTTTTATTATTATTGCTCACTAGCTGATTATGCCATTGATATGAGTAAATGTGAGACCTAAGTGCTATTGTGAGTATGGTTAGTTCATAATACTTGCTGAAAACTTGAATGTTGGCTTTACATATTTACAACAACAAGAGCAAATAGAGTTTGTGAAAGTTTTTCTTTATGACTTTTAGTTTATCAACTAAATTGCTTGAGGACAAGCAAAGGTTTAAGCTTGGGGGATTTGATACGTCTCCAACATATCTACTTTTCCAAACACTTTTGCCCTTGTTTTGGACTCTAACTTGCATGATTTGAATGAAACTAACCCGGACTGACGTTGTTTTCAGCAGAACTGCCATGATGTTGTTTATTGTGCAGAAAAACAAAAGTTCTCGGAATGACCTGAAAATCCACGGAGATAAGTTTTGGAAAATATAAAAAATACTGGCAAAAGATGAAGACCAGGGGGCCCGCACCCTGTCCACGAGGGTGGGGGGGCGTGCCCTCCCCCCTGGGCGCGCCCCCCTATCTCGTGGGCCTCCTGGAGCTCCGCCGACCTCAACTCCAACTCTATGTATTCAGTTTTGTGGAGAAAAAAGTCAGAGAGAAAGTTTCATCGCGTTTTACGATACGGAGCCGCCGCCAAGCCCTAATCTCTCTCGGGAGGGCTGATCTGGAGTCCGTTCGGGGCTCCGGAGAGGGGGATTCATCGTCGTCATCATCATCAACCATCCTCCATCACCAATTTCATGATGCTCACCGCCATGCGTGAGTAATTCCATCGTAGGCTTGCTGGACGGTGATGGGTTGGATGAGATTTACCATGTAATCAAGTTATTTTGTTAGGGTTTGATCCCTAGTATCCACTATGTTTTGAGATTGATGTTGCTATGACTTTGCTATGCTTAATGCTTGTCACTAGGGCCCGAGTGCCATGATTTCAGATCTGAACCTATTATGTTTTCATGAATATATGTGAGTTCTTGATCCTATCTTGCAATTCTATAGTCACCTATATGTGTTATGATCCGACAACCCCGAAGTGACAATAATCGGGATACTTCTCGGTGATGACCATAGTTTGAGGAGTTCATGTATTCACTATGTGCTAATGCTTTGTCCCGGTTCTCTATTAAAAGGAGGCCTTAATATCCCTTAGTTTCCACTAGGACCCCGCTGCCACGGGAGGGTAGGACAAAAGATGACATGCAAGTTCTTTTCCATAAGCACGTATGACTATTTCAGAATACATGCCTACATTACATTGATGAATTGGAGCTAGTTTTGTGTCACCCTATGTTATAGCTATTACATGAGGAATCGCATCCGACATAATTATCCATCACTGATCCAATGCCTACGAGCTTTTCACATATTGTGCTTCGCTTATTTACTTTTTCGTTACTACTGTTACAATTACTACAAAACTATTATCTTTACTTTTGCCACTGTTACCATTACTATCATACTACTTTGCTATTAAATACTTTGCTGCAGATACTAAGTTATCCAGGTGTGGTTGAATTGACAACTCAACTGCTAATACTTAAGAATATTCTTTGGCTCCCCTTGTGTCGAATCAATAAATTTGAGTTGAATACTCTACCCTCGAAAGCTGTCGTGATCCCCTACACTTGTGGGTTATCAGGGGGCACCCAAACCCATCTAGGGTTTCCCCTGTGGACGCCGCCCCTCCCTATGGAAACCCTAGGGCGTCTCCTCCTTCCCATTCCCCCTATATATAGTGAGGGAGAGAGAGGGCAGCCGCAACCCTTCCCCTGGCGCAGCCCCTCCCTCCCCAACACCACCTCCTCCTCCATAGAGCTTGGCAAAGCCCTGCAAAAAATCCACAAGCTCCACCACCACGCCGTTGTGCTGCCGGAGCTCTCCCTCAACTTCTCCTCTGCCCTTGCTGGATCAAGAAGGAGGATACGTCCCCGGGCTGTACGTGTGTTGAACGCGGAGGCGCCGTCCGTTTGGCGCTAGATCGGATCTTCCGCGATTTGAATCGCCGCGAGTACGACTCCATCATCTGCGTTCTTGTAACGCTTCCGCTTAGCGATCTTCAAAGTTATGAAGATGCACTTCCTCTCTCTCTCTCTTGTTGCTAGAATCTCCTAGATTGATCTTGGTGATACGTAGGAAATTTTTGAATTATTTCTATGTTCCCCAACATGCCCAACCGCCTTGGTCTTTGGGACGGCAAACCACACTCCACACACCAACATTCTAACTCTCAGTTTATCCTGATGGTGATTCGAATACTAGATACTTCCATGGGGTTGCCAATGGCAGACACAGGAAGAAAATTATTCACTCCCTACAATAGGACGAGAGCGCAATTGAGGGGCATGAGCAACTGAAATCTTATATCACTAATTATTGTAAAAATCTGTTCGGAGCCCCGCAGGAAGGAAACTTCTCGATGGATGAGTCCCGAACAGATGACATCCCCCAGGTCTCTGATGAGGAAAACAGCCTTCTAACAGCCTCATACTCGGAGGAGAAAGTTAGAAAGGCAGTTTTTCTAATGGAGCATAACAAAGCCCCAGGTCCAGATGGTTTCCCCACTGAGTTCTATCAGAACTTCTGGGATGTCATCAAACTAGATCTCCTTCTTTTGTTTAGCGACCTTCATGCTGGCCAACTTGAATTGTTTCTCTTCAACTTCGATGAGATTATTTTACTACCTAAGGTTAATGAGGCTAAAAGGATACAACAATATAGACCTATTTGCCTTCTTAATGTTAGTTTTAAAATATTCACGAAGGTTGCGACTATAAGGCTAAATTGGTTGTTGAACATGTGGTTCGACCTTCACGGACTGCTTTTATGCAAGGCAAACACATCCTAGATGGAGTTGTTATCTTTCATGAAACAGTCCATGAACTACAGCGGAAATAGCTGAATGGGGTGGTACTCAAAATAGACTTTGAAAAAGCTTATGACAAAGTCAAGTGGCCCTTTCTTCAATAGACTCTCAGAATGAAAGGACTTTCTGCACAGTGGCGCGCCATGGTCCATAACTTCGTTTCTGGAGGTAGCGTTGCCATTAAGGTCAATGATGACGTCGGGCACTATTTCCAAACGAAGAAGGGATTGAGGCAAGGTGACTCGTTATCGCCCATGCTATTTAATATAGTGGTGGATATGCTAGCGGTCATGATTGAGCGTGCCAAGGTTGATGGCCAAGTTGCTGGGGTAGTAAATCACCTAGTTGATGGTGGTCTCTCTATACTTCAATATGCCGACGATACGATTCTCTTCATGGATCATGACCTCGAGAAACCGAGAAATATGAAACTGATTTTATCAGCATTCGAGCAATTCTCGGGTCTCAAGATCAATTTTCATAAAGTGAATTGTTTTGCTTTGGCGACGCTCAAAACGAGGCCCACCTTTACGCTGAACTACTCGGATGTAGGTTGGGCGAATTTCCGATCACATATTTGGGGATACCGATACATTATAGGAGACTCAACAATTCTGAATGGAAACACGTCGAGGAGAGACTGCAAAAAAGACTTAGCAGTTGGAAAGGTAAACTGTTGTCTCTGGGTGGAAGATTGGTCCTCATAAATTCAGTACTAAGTAATATGGTACTATATATGATTTCCTTCCTCCAGTTGCCGAAAAGAGTCTTACATAGATTGGATTTTTGATCAAGGTTCTTTTGGCAAAGAGATAGCGAGAGAAGGCAAAAATTCATAGTACTGCAGAGAGGAAAAGGCATAGTTATGCTATCTATTCAAATTTTCTTTCAAGATGCATTTCTGAATAAATTACAATATCTTCCATTTAACCTCCTCTAATCGATATTTGACCTTACATAAACTAGCCAGAAGAGAGAAGAGTCAAGTGTCCAAACCAAATTATCCACATCTTCTTCGTCTGGATGACCCCCCTACAGTCGTCTTGCATTTGTTGCCACAAATCCTGCCTAGAGTTTACACGGAGTTTGATAAGATTTAGCATGGCAAAAGGAATTGGCCGAACACATTTGACCTGTCGGGGGAGGTTGTTTTTCGCGAGGTTTGCGTCCAAAAGGTTGGCCACTTTGCTATAAGAACAACAGTAATAACAGACTAACTCTGTCTCCGCCCCAGAAGTTAGGGTTTCTACCTCCCGCCGTCGCCGCCGCAGGTCCGCCTCCTCTCCGGTGGCCCTAGGGCCATGGGGGCGCGGTGGATCTCGGCAAGGGCCGGCGGGAGGGCTCCGTTTTTAGTCGTTTCTTTCAGTTTTGCTAGGGTTGTGTCCTGCTCAGGAAGACGAGACGGCGGCGGCTCCTTGAAGATGGAATAAAGGTCTCCTCGCCTAATCCCCGTTCCGGCGGCGCATCTAGCACCGTTGGTGGGCGTGTGGAGGTGTGTCTCCGGCGGATCTATCTTTGGTGGATTTGCTTGGATCTCATCATTGTTCGTCTACGTTCGCGTGTCTTCGGATTGGATCTTTCTGATCTACATTATTCTTCATCTGCGGCGATTGCTGTTCTGGTGCGTTGGTCCTACGGGGTCTTAGCACGACGACTTCTCGACTGTCTACTACAACAAGTTGTGCCGCGATGACGGCGCGGCGCGCCTTCGGCTCGCTTCAGTGCTGGTAGTCGTCGCTAGGTGGTCTATGGATGTGGATGTAATTTTTATTATTTCTGGTATTCGTTGTACTCCCATGATTGAAGATGAATAGATCGGAAATTTTTTTGAAAAAAAAAGGTTGGCCACTTTGCTGGCCAACGATGGCAAGGAGTGAAGAACTCCTCTTCCCGGCGGTTAGTAAAGCTTAGCCACATCGTTGTCTTTTCATGTTCCCGCTCCATCCGTGACCGCGTCTAGTTTTGCAAGGTGCGTGGGTACTATGTATGGATCATCTCATCCGTTGGGAGGGACCCGACGAGACTTCTGCCCGATCGCACTAGTGTAGCGCCATGCGTCATCTTGTATGATTGGCAGTATGTGTGTATATACCGTGTACTTATTTTGGACTGTCTGAAAAGTGAAACCCACGCGGTGTTGTCTGGATATCAGAATATGGGTCTCACGTCCGAGCAAGAGCAATGGCTAGGTGCAACAAATAAAAATAGCCCCATCCCGAGCCAGTGGGCAGGCCGAGATTAGACGATCGCGTCATCCCATACCAGTGCGCTCGTAGTATACGCACAGAAAAGATAATACTGTGTGTGCTCTACAAGTAGTATTACGTAAGACTGTGCAAATGCTGATGGTTATGGCACCACAGAAAAGGAAAAGACCATGAAAGGGACGTGGCTGCTCGGTTCTCCTTCCTACTACAGACCGCTCACCAATCATCATGCCTTGCCCTGTCTCTGTGAAATGTTTAGTATATAGTCACATGGCCGCATACACAGATCCTCCCTAGAAAGTGACGTGTAAGATATTAGTACGAACTGATGCCAAACAGGTGCTTAGAGACTAGAGTATTCAGAACCTCAACCCGTTGCATTGCAATTGCAACCGAGAGTTGAACAGTTTCAGTCAAGATGCATTGCAGTTAACGACAGCCTTGCATGGTGCGCACGACGGCTCGAGGAGTGATAAGTAAACTAGCCACCATCTTAATTAAGATAAAACAATCAGCTGATCTTTTTTAAGCGAGATAATCCACACATCGCAGTCGTAGTGGGAGCCTAAATGGAAAGCTAGTCGCACGCTCGAACAGAGAACGTATCCAGCCGGAGGAGGGTATCGAAAGGTGATCTAGGAGGTGTAATAAGTGCTCCCGCGGCGGCGTCTTGTGCGAGAAGAACGAAATCTGTTGGTTGCCTTCCCACCATCTCAGTCTAGGCGGCGTCGCATTCGGCTGGCTGGCTGCCAAATCCATTCCATCCGGAGCCCGTTTCCTTTGCCGTTTCGCGTCCATTCCGTCGACCGTCGGTCATATCGCATCATGCAGCGCCTGGGAATGTTGGTGCAACCCACAACAATACTTTTGGCTTCCTATACTACTACATATTCTTGCTCCCATTAGGAAATTTGATAATTAGTAAACATCAGGTAAGCGTGCTGCTTGGTCGCTGTCCGTGTCCACTCCCGCGGTCCACTGTCTCCGAGGGAATTATAAGTGCGCACATTCTTTGTCGTATGGGAGGGCCTCTGCCTATGACGAGCTTTTGTCAAAATCATTCTTCAAATGACACATGCATGACCAAAAACCCAGTGATACAGCTTGTGAGTGGTCAAACTCCTTTTTTAGGTATTAATGGTCAAGCTACATACATAGTAGTGCTCTTAGGGCATCTCCAACGCCGACCCGCAAATTTTCTTCCACATCTGTCCACAGACTGGGGGGACAAGTCCGCGGGCACGAATACAGGAGACGGCCATCCAACCCCGCCCGCATACATTTCAACTATTCTTTGAACAATCCAGCCAAAATACATGCACACACGGCGGATTTTATACAAACTAGACCAAAATCATTACATTTTGATATATTTTTAATTAAAAGTATACCGGACTAAGATAAAACTAATCTATGGCCGGCGCTGGCGGATATCAATTCCGACGACATGGATACCCTTGACTAGTCTACTGTCGGCCGCAACAGAACTCCATTGTCGTCTCATGTCTGACAGTCGTGAGCCGCGGAGGTATATGCTTCAGTACAAAGGGTGGCTCGCTTCCCCCACCGCTAATCAAAGTGGAAGCGCTAGCTGATGCTTCAACCCGTGACGGCCTTGTCGTAGGCACGAGAGACGCGGTACGACACAACATCGTCCACGACAGCCGCGTTGCCTGTGTCGTGCCCCCCTGCCGACCTGGAGCAACTCGCCGCTCCTCGACGAGTTGAACCATGCGCTGGCTTGGAGCATTAGCCTCCGCGAGCTGGCCTGCAGCGGCCTGGAATGTCGACAGAGGTGGAATGGATAGTTGCCTGGCTCATGACCGGCGGGTTCGACGGGCCACCCAGCCGACTTTTTATGCTAGGGAACTTTTCTTCCTGCTACACCCCTATTATTAAGCTACAGTGATATCTGACTAATGATGCCACGTGACCACTTTTTGTTAAGCTTAATTGTCTCTTAGTTGAAAACCAATTCAAATTCAAATGCAAGTCAAATAATTCAAATTTTCAAAGTGTAAAATAAAATTGTGAGATGGTTTGCAAATATTCACCAACTATTTGTCATGTATTAACCAATATTTTTCAAAATATTTAAATGCCCCTAACCTATTTAAAGCTGATCCAGTAGCACTCAATTAAACCTATATAATTTAGAATAAATTTGTAAACTATTCAAAATATTTGAAACTTATTGTGCTAGCTCATCACCTCTCCTAGTATTTATGTGCTAAGTATTGGGATCAACTAACTTCATCTATTGTAGAAAAGAAATGCAAAACAGGTAAGGATAAAAGAAAAAGAAAAGAAAAGGAAAGAGAAAAAGAAAAAGAAACACAGCAAAGTGCTACTGTGCTCACGGCCCAGCCGCACACAGTAGCCGGCCCAGCCCACTCCCCCTATCTTCCCTTTCACCTGCTCATCATGGCGTGCTACACGCGCGCACCGCGTCCATGGTCGTGGATGTCCATGTGCCAGCCATCTGCGACTCCCCGACGTCCTACAAGTCGCAGTCGGCCCCCATGGCCAAACCCTAGCCCCCACTCGCCCAATTCCCCCTTTCCCGCGTGCCTCTTCTTCCCCAGCGCGTACCCGCCACCGCATCACCATGGCCGTCGTCGCCCTCGCGTCCACCGTCAACCCCATGCCCTGCCATCATGTCCAGTACACGCGTCGGCCTCGACTACGTCGTCTACACCCTCGGCCTCGTGAGCAAAGCCCCTATATCGACGTTGACGTCATCTTCTTCCTCCTCTGACGCCACCGCCATTGTCGTCGATCCACCGCCTCTGCTGATTCGTCCACTCACCGGGCCATCTGTGCCTCCACGGTGAGCATGCGAACATTTCCCCTCTGTCCCCCCTCTGTTTCCGTGCCTGTAGCCATCGTTGTCATCGTCGGTTGGCTCGAGGTTGCAGGCTACACTACTGCTCGTTGTCCTCTTTTGCCACCTGGGCGTCAGCTTCTACACCAGAGTATCCACGGACTGTAGGATCCTTCCGTGGAGGATTTCCCGACTCGTCACCAGCAGATGTCAGGATACACTCACTTTTGTAGCTCCCTCTGGGACTGATGTAGCCTTAGCTATTAGTATCACATACATTCGTCGCGTGCCTGCATGCCGCCTATGATTTCACTAATCCATGTACTAAATTATATGTATGGCCCCTTTTGTAAGATAAGGCTACTACTAAGTATTCTATTGCTTTCCCCGTACTTTTCTGTCTTACTTGCCTGCCTTTATAATTGTTGAGCGATCCATGTTATTCTATTCAGAATGGCCGGGAAAGGTAACCGTGGTTGTGGTCGTGGTCGTGGTGATGAAAACCCACCCCCTCCACCATATGTTGTCGCCTTGATGTCATAGTTTGACCTGAACAGTTAGTTCATAACCGGGATCATGAACCAGTTCTCCAACCTCAACAATCAGCACCATCATGGACAAGTCACACTTCAGGACTTTACGTGCCTCAACCCAGCTATCTACCGCACCTCAACGAACCCACTTGATGTTTTTGACTGGCTTCATGGCATCACATTTGAGTTGGAATCTCTCGGCGTTGCCCCTGCCAATTACGTCAGCTTTGCGGCATACCATCTAAAGGGCCCGGCTACACAATGGTGGGACAGCCACATGCGTATGTTGCCTGTTGGTACTGTCCTCACTTGGGAGGAATTCCAGGTTGCCTTCCGGGCACGTCACATTCCCCTGGGGATAATGGATAGGAAGAAGAAGGAGTTCCGCAACCTCGTTCAGGGTAGGATGACTGTTGATGCATATCAACGGGAATTTCTCAACTTGTCTCATACACAGAAGACGATGTCTCCACTGACACATGCAAACAGGAGAAGTTTTGTGATGGATTAAACCCTGACCTGAAGCTAGCACTCTGCCTCTATGAGTTCACCAACTTTGCCACTCTTGTCAACAAGACCATTCAGGCTTAGACTAGTCGTATTGAGCACCAGGAGACCATCAAGCGCACTCGTGACATTGGCTCATCTTCGGGCCCGTCTGCTCAGAAGCGCCGAGTGTGGATTCCCCACAATGTTTACCCGCAAGCTATCCCAGCACCAAGGCCTTCCTATGTTGCACCTCGTCTGCCCCCCCCCCCCCACCAAGACAGCCTAGAATTCAAGGTGGGCAGCCCAATATATGGCTCCTCGTCCTAATGACGGACTATGCTTCAAGTGTGGATAGCCAGGTCACCATGCTAGAGACTGCAGTCTGAACCAGAACTAGCTGTCACTTCCTTCCACTGGTCATCGAAATGGTCATCACAACAACCATAATGCCATGCCGCCTGCATTTGGTTGTGGTCATGCTAACCATGTTGACGCTGAAGAAGCTCAGGAGGAACCGAACATCGTGATGGGTACCCTTCCTGTTAATCCAGTACTCGCTTTTGTTCTTTTTGATACAGGAGCATCGTATTCATTTATATCTGAAGCATTTGCACTCGTGCATGACATGACACTTGAAAAATTGCATTCCCCCTTAGTTGTTAGTACCCCCGGATCCAAATGTCAAACCACCAACGTGATCTCTAATGTTTCCATTGAAATTGAAGGACTAGAGTTCTTTGCCTCTCCCATCGTCCTCTAGTCTTCAAACATCAATGTCATCCTTGGTATGGATTGCCTGAAAGCTTATTGTGCTTTGATTGATTGTGCCACTAAAACAGTCTAACTCTTACACCCCTCCAACCACATAGTGAGCTACTCAGCTCGAAAGATCCAAAATGCTGAAGGCCAGATATATGCGATGAATTCTTTGAATGCATCACTGCTGCTTAACATTGAGAACATTCCGGTCGTTTGTGACTTCTAAGATGTATTTCCAGAAGAACTTCCAGGAATACCCCTTGCTCGAGCTGTCGAGTTTGTCATCAAGTTGAAACTAGGCACCCTCCTATTGCCAAGCGCCCATACAAGATGCCACCACATGAACTTCTCGAGATTAAGAAGGAAATCGAAGAATCACTTCGCAAGGGCTTCATTCGCCCCAGTTCTTCTGATTGGGATGCCCCTTCTCTCTTTGTTAAGAAGAAGGATGGAACGGATCAATTGGTTCAAGATTATCGGCTATTAACTAGGCGGCAATTCATTACAAATATCCAGTTTCCAGAATCAGCGATATTTATGATCAACTCGCTAGTTCCTCCGTATTCTCTAAACTTGATTTGAGGTTAGGATACCATCATCAGGGTCCGTGAATAGGACATTTCAAAAACCGCTTTCGCTACTCGTTATGGTTCATACGAGTACACCGTCATATCCTTTTGCTTAACCAATGCTCCAGCCACCTTCTCCCGGTTGATGAAATACATCTTCATGGATTACCTCGACAAATTCATCATGGTTTAT
This sequence comes from Triticum aestivum, assembly GCF_018294505.1. Taxonomy (NCBI): domain Eukaryota; kingdom Viridiplantae; phylum Streptophyta; class Magnoliopsida; order Poales; family Poaceae; genus Triticum; species Triticum aestivum. The sequence continues at coordinate 599,421,214 of NC_057798.1, read as the reverse complement.
CTTGACAATATTCTAGTCTATTTCAAGAATGAAGAAGAACATGCCAAACATCTGCGACTTGTACTGGAGAAGCTTTGTGAACACCAACTTTATGACAAATACTCCAAGTGTGAGTTCTGATTACCTGAAGTGACCTATCTTGGCCATGTGATCTCCGCAGATGGCATTGCTATTAATCCTGAACGTGTTCAGGCTATTCTTGACTGGACTCCTCCTAAGAATGTCAAGCAAGTTAGAAGTTTTCTCGGACTCACCAGTTATTGTCGTCGTATTGTCGAGAACTTCTCCAAGATTGCTAAACCATTGACTGACCTGCTCTACAAAGGCAATAAGTTTGATTGGACATACAAATGTCAGGAAGGTTTCCAAACTCTGAAAGACAAGTTTACTTTTGCCCCAGTGCTTGCTCCCCCCTGATACACACAAAGGCTTCGTGATCTATTCTGATGCCTCTCAGCAAGGATTAGGCTGTGTCCTAATGCAAGAGTGTAAAGTGATTGCTTATGGCTCTCGCCAGTTGCGTCCTCATGAAGAGAACTATCCAACGCATGATCTCGAACTTGCTGGAGTTATCTATGCTCTGAAGTTATGGCAACATTACCTCCTTGGTAATCATTGCGAGATCTTCACAGATCATCAAAGTCTGAAGTACTTATTCACTCAGCTGGATCTAAACCTTTATCAACAAAGATAGATGGATACCATATCAGATTATAACTTGGGTATTTCTTATACCCTAAGCAAGGCTAATGTAATGGATGATGCCTTGAGCCGCAAGTCATATTACAACAACATGGTTCAACAAGCTCAACCCCTTCTTCATGAAGAATTCTGCAAGCTGAACCTCCATATTCTTCCTCAGGGTTCGCTCAACACAATGGTTGTTAAACCAGATCTTGTGGCCTCCATCTGGAGAATTCAGAAGTTTGACTCTGACGTTGAATAGATTAAGAATTACCTCGGAGGAGGGAAGGCCTCATTCTTCACCATTGATAATAATGGCACCTTGTTCAAGGGTCACCTAGTGGTTTCTAGTAAGGATAACCTGGATATGAACCAGGATGTCATGAAAGAAGCTCACGATACACCTATGTCTATTCATCCGGGTAGTACAAGATGTACCAGGACACGTCAGAGATTTGGTTGGCCAAACATGAGACACGACATTGTGCGATATGTTGTTGAATGTGACATTTGTCGTCGTATCAAAGCAGAACACCGAAGACCTACTGGAACTCTGCAACCCCTTACTATTCCTGAATGGAAATGGGACAATGTCGAAATGGACTTCATCACAGGATTTCCCAAATCACAGAAGGGTCATGATGCCATTCTTGTCGTCATTGACCGACTTTCCAAGGTTGCTCACTTTCTTCCCATCAAGGAAACCATCACTGCTAGTCAGTTGGCAGATCTGTATGTTTCTAGAATTGTTTCACCGCACGGTATTCCATTGGTAATCAACTCAGATTGTGGTAGTCTTTTCACCTCAAGATTCTGGGAAAGTTTCCAGGAAGCTATGGGAACTCATTTGTCCTTTAATTAGCACCGCATTTCACCCTTAGTCCCAGGGTCAAGTTGAATGAGTCAACCAAATTCTTGAAGAGATGCTTTGAGCTTGTGTCATTTCCTTTGGCAAGAAATGGGAGGAATCTCTCTCGTGGGATAAATTCTCATACAACAATATCTATCAACCTAGTATAAAGATGGACCCCTTCGAAGTGTTATATAGATGAAAGTGCCGAACTCCTCTGAATTGGTAAGAACCGGGGAATGGTCACTCTTCGGTCTGAATATTATGCAACATGCTGAAGAACAAGTCCGCGCTATTCACAAGAATCTAAAGACTGCTCAGTCTCGTCAGAAGAGTCAGTATGACCGTCATCACAAAGATATGGTCTATCAACCTGGCGAAAAGGCTTACCTTCGTGTCACACTGGTGAAAGGTGCTCAACACTTCAGATCAAGGGAAAGTTAGCTCCTTGCTACATTGATCCTTTCCCCATTCTCGAAAGACGTGGAAAACTGGCATACCAATTGGAACTACCGTCGAGCCTTTCTCAGGTTCACAATGTCTTCATGTGTCACAGCTCGGCCGCCGCTTCAAGGACCCTATCCGGGTCATGGACCATGAAGTGCTTGAACAGCAACAAGACCTCTATTATAAAGAGCATCCGTTCCGCATTCTTGATCAAGATGAACGTCGTACCCGTCAGAAGGCAATCAAGTTCCTAAAATTTTGGTGGTCAAACCATTCCAAAGATGAAGCCACTTGGGAACACGACGATCGTCTTTGTGATGAATACCCCGCCTTGTTTTCGTCTACCTCCTAAATCTTGGGACGAGATTTCTTTTAGTGGAGGAGATTTGTGACACCCCTGTAATTAATCTATAGTGATCTCTAACTAATGATGCCATGTCACCACCTTTTGTTAAGCTTAATTGTCTCCTAGTTGAAAACCAATTCAAATTCAAATGCAAGTCAAATAATTAAAATTTTCATAATGTAAAATAAAAATGTGAGATGGGTTGTAAATATTCACTAACTAATTGTCATGTAAGAACCAACATTTTTCAAAATATTTAAATGCCCTAACCTATTTAAAGCTAATCCAACATCATTTAACAAAACCTATATAATTTAAAATATATTTGTAAACTAGTCAAAAATATTTGAAATTTGATGTGCTAGCTCATCACCTCCCCTAATATTTATGTGCTAAGTATGGGGAGCAACTAACTTCATCTATTGTAGAAAATAAATGCAAAACATGTAAGGGTAAAAGAAACGGAAAAGAAAAGGAAAAAGAAAAAGAAACACAACAAGTGCTGGTGTGCTCATGGCCCAGCCGCGCACAGTAGCCGGCCTAACCCACTTACCATGTCTTCCCTTTCCCCTGTTCACCATGTGAAAGATCGTGGATGTCACCTAGAGGGGGGGTGAATAGGTGCTTTAAAATAATTATGGTTTAGGCTAGAACAAGTGCAAAATAAAACTAGCATTTAATTTGTCAAGCACAAAACCTAAATCGACTAGGCTCACCTATGTGCACCAACAACTTATGCTAAGCAAGATAAACAACTAAGTGATAGCAAGACATATAACATGCCATACTATGGCTATCACAAAGTAAGGTGCATAAGTAAAGGGCTCAGGTAAGAGATGACCGAGCCACATGGAGACAATGATGTATCCCAAATTTCACATCCTCGCGGATGCTAATCTCCGTTTGGAGTAGTGTGGAGGCACAATGTTCCCCAAGAAGCCACTAGGGCCACCGTAATCTCCTCACGCCCTCGCACAATGCAAGATGTCGTGATTCCACTGAGGGACCCTTGAGGACGGTCACCGAACCCGTAGAAATGGCAACCCTTGGGGGCGGTCACCAAACCCATAAACTTTGGCAACCCTTGGGCACGGTCACCGGAACCCATACAAATTGCTCGGGGCGATCTCCACAACCTAATTGGAGACCCCGGCGCTTGCCTGTAGCTTTACACCAGAATGATTGAGCTCTGAATGCACCAACCGTCTAGGGCACCAAAGCACCCAAGAGGAACAAGCTTTAGGGTGCCCAAACACTTGAGAGTAGCTTCTCAACTTTCACATTCATGTATCACCGTGGAGAACTCAAACTGATGCAACTAATGCAATGTCAAGGGCACATGGAGTGTCCAAGTCCCTCACACTCAAATCCCACCAAAGCAAAGAAAGCTATGGAGGAATATGAGAGGAAGAACAAGAAGGATAACACAAAGAACTCCAATATCTAGATACACGGGGTTCCCCTCACAAAGAGGAGAAAGTGATTGGTGGAAACGTATATATAGATCTCCTCTCTCTTTTCCCTCAAGAACTAGCAAGAATCATTGGAAGGATTGAGATATTGCAAGCTCAAATAAGGTCAACACTGGGTGAAAAACATGAGGTCAAGGGATTAGGTTCAATGGGGAAGAAGACCCCCTTTTATAGACACCCACAAATCCAACCGTTATGCAATCAGCCTGCACACAAGCGTTAGTACCGCTCGGGCGAGCGGTGCTTCCGCTGGCACGGTAGTTTCTGTCGTAATGTGCAACGGAGAAACTCAAGAAGGCAGTAGTGCCGCCGGAGTGGTACTACCGCTACGTGTTGCCAGTATAGGTGAAACTGTAGTAGTAGAGTAGAGCAGCGTGTGAGGTAGTCCTGGACTAAAGGGTCCTCGGACAGCTGGACTATATACTTTGGCCGGACTGTTGGACTACGAAGATACAAGATAGAAGACTTCCTCCCGTGTCCGGATGGGACTCTCATTTGTGTGGAAGGCAAGCTTGGCGATTCGGATATGTAGATTCCTTTCTCTGTAACCGACTTTGTACAACCCTAGTCCCCCCGATGTCTATATAAACCGGAGGGTTTAGACTTCTAGGGTTTAGTCACAATAATCATAATCCCATAGGCAAGACTTCTAGTGTTTAGCCATTATGATCTCGTGGTAGATAAACTCTTGTAATACTCATATTCATCAGGATCAATCAAGCAGGAAGTAGAGTATTACCTCCATAGAGAGGGCTCGAACCTGGGTAAACATTGTGTCCCCCGCCTCCTATTACCATTAGTCTTAGACGCACAGTTCGGGACCCCCTACCCGAGATCCGCCGGTTTTGACACCGACATTGGTGCTTTCATTGAGAGTTCCGCTGCGCCGTCACTAGAAGGCTTGATGGCTCCATCAATCATCTACAACAACACAGTCCAAGGGGAGATCTTTCTCCCCAGATAGATCTTTGTATTCGGCGGCTTCGCACTCTGGGCCAACTCGCTTGGCCATCTAGAGCAGATTGATAGCTACGCCATTGGCCATCAGTGAAGGAAATATGCCCTAGAGGCAATAATAAAGTTGTTATTTATATTTCCTTATATCATGATAAATGTTTATTATTCATGCTAGAATTGTATTAACCGAAAACTTAGTACATGTGTGGATACATAGACAAACAGAGTGTCACTAGTATGCCTCTACTTGACTAGCTCGTTGAATCAAAGACGATTAAGTTTCCTAGCCATGGACATGAGTTGTCATTTGATTAATGGGATCACATCATTAGAGAATGATGTGATTGACTTGACCCATTCCGTTAGCTTAGCACTTGATCATTTAGTATATTGCTATTGCTTTCTTCATGACTTATACATGTTCCTATGACTACGCGATTATGCAACTCCCAAATACCGGAGGAACACTTTGTGTGCTACCAAACGTCACAACATAACTGAGTGATTATAAAGGTGCTCTACATGTGTCTCCGATGGTACTTGTTGAGTTGGCATAGATCGAGATTAGGATTTGTCACTCCGATTGTCGGAGAGGTATCTCTGGGCCCTCTCGGTAATGCACATCACTATAAGCCTTGCAAGCAATGTGACTAATGAGTTAGTTGCGGGAAGATGCATTACGGAAAGAGTAAAGAGACTTGCCAGTAATGAGAATGAACTAGGTATTGAGATACCGATGATCGAATCTCGGGCAAGTAACATACCGATGACAAAGGGAACAACGTATGTTGTTATGCGGTTTGACCGATAAAGATCTTCGTAGAATATGTAGGGGCCAATATGAGAATCCAGGTTCCGCTATTGGTTATTGACCGGAGATGAGTCACGGTCATGTCTACATAGTTCTTGAACATGTAGGGTCCGCACGCTTAACGTTCTGTGACAATTTATATTATGAGTTATGTGATTTGATGACCGAAGTTTGTTCGGAGTCCCGGATGACATCGGAGACATGACGAGGAGTCTCTAAATGGTCGAGCCATAAAGATCGATATATTGGAAGGCTATATTCGGACATCGGAAAGGTTCCGAGTGATTCGGGTATTTTTCGGAGTACCGGAGAGTTACGGGAATTCGCCGGGAGAAGTATTGGGCCTTATTGGGCCATACGGGAAAGAGAGAGGGGCTACCTAGGGCAGGCCGCGCGCCCCCCAAGGCCTAGTCCTAATTGGACTAAGGAGAGGGGCGGCGCCCCCTCCTTCCTTCTCTTCTCTTCCCCTTCCTTCTCTCCTACTCCTACTACTTGCAAGGGGGTGAATCCTACTCCCGGTGGGAGTAGGACTCCCCAGGGCGCGCCATAGTAGAGGGTCGGCCCTCCCCCTCTTCCACTCCTTTATATACGGGAGAGAGGGGCACCCCATAGACACACAAGTTGATCATTGATCTTTAGCCGTGTGCAGTGCCCCCCTCCACCATAATCCACCTTGGTCATATCGTAGCGGTGCTTAGGCGAAGCCCTGCGTTGGTAGCTTCATCAACACCGTCATCACGCCATCGTGCTAACGGAACTCTCCCTCGAAGCTCTACTGGATCATGAGTTCGTGGGACGTCACCGAGCTGAACGTGTGCAGATCGCGGAGGTGCCGTACGTTCGGTACTAGGATCGGTCGATCGTGAAGACATATGACTACATCAAGCGTGTTGTCATAACGCTTCCGCTTACGGTCTATGAGGGTACGTGGACGACACTCTCCCCTCTCGTTGCTATGCATCACCATGATCTTGCGTGTGCGTAGGATTTTTTTTGAAATTACTACGTTACCCAACAATTAGGTTAGATTTGGAAGCCTGGATTTTGTGGCCGATATCCATGGAGACTTGATCTTCGACGGGTTTGAGCCCATGCCGGCTGTCCCCGGCCACCACGATGAACATGACCTAGATCTGTCATCGGGCCACACGCACGAGATAACGCCTGTGACCGCCCTGGCCCTAGAGCCGGAGCGGACTGCGTCGTCCAAGGACGGGAAGCCTAACCCCGCCACGGGGGCTACAGACCCAGCGGCGCTCGAGCCACACACAGACCCAACATCGAGCTGTGCTTGTGTCACCGGAACCCCGGACTCGTCTCCGGCCATAGGTTTCGGCCCGCGTGCATCCGCGTCCATCGAACCTGATTGGGTGCCGGTCTTAGAGTTCAGCTCCGCGGACATCTTCCACCACTCGCCTTTCGACGACATGTTAAGCTCATTAAAATCCCTCTCCTTGTCAGGAGATTCTCGGCCGAACTATGTCCAGCTCGAGTGGGAAGCGGACGATGAAGAACTTTGTGTCCCACCCACCACCCACTTTATAGCCACTATCGACGACTTAACCAACATGCTCAACTCCGACTCCGAAGACATCGACGGTATGGACGACGATGCCGGAGAGGAGCAAAAACCACTGCATATAGGGCGTTGGACAGCCACCTCCTCGTACTACATATACATGGTGGATACACCCAAATAAAATAACGGCGACAATGAAAACCCAGTCGAGGATAAACCTCCTGAGATACATCCAAAGCGCCGACATCAGCGGCGCCGCTCTAAGCCACGCCGTAGTAAAAACAGCAATATCATCACGGGAGAAAATAACAGTCCAAACGATGCCAAAAACAATGAAGACCCCATTGAGCCAACCTCCGAGCAGGAGGAATGGGAGGATGGGCGAGTCAGCCCTGGTGATCATGCCATGAACGAAGACTCGAAGGATACAACTACTTTCTGCCCTCCGAGGACAAGGTGAGCCTAGGCGACAAAGATTTCATCGTGCCTGGGGAGCCCGCCGAACAGGAACGCTTTAAGCGTCAGCTAATTGCCACCGCAAGAAGCCTGAAAAAGAAGCAGCAGCAGCTTCAAGCTGATCAAGATCTGCTCAATGAAAGATGGACTGATGTCCTGGCAGCCGAGGAATATGGCCTTGACCGCCCAACCAAAAGCTACCCAAAGCGCAAACTATTACCACTGTTTGATGACGAGGCGCTGGAGCCCGTCCTACCAAGGTACGATGCGGCTGACCGACCACCACATGGCCGGGACAAAGCGGCACCTTGAGCCGAACACCAGCCTGCACTGTCTCGCTGAACAGACAGAAATACAACAGCTCGGGGATATACACATGACCTGCAGCACGATTTGGAAAAGAGAGCAGGTCTGACAAGATCAATCTACGGATCACGGGGGCGTGCCCCGATGCGCGACGACGGCTAAACGTGACGAACATAATCATGTCCGGGTCGAAAACCGTAGACGAACTCCATCCGAGCTACGTCACGACTTAGCCCGATATAGAGGTGCCGCACACCCCCTTTTGCCTTACTGACGAAGTAATGGGACATGATTTCCCAGAAGGATTTAAACCCGTGAACATCGAATCATATGACGGCACAACAGACCCTGCAGTATGGATTGAGGACTTTCTTCTCCATATTCATATGGCCCGCGGTGACGATCTTCACGCCATCAAATACCTCCAGCTCAAACTCATAGGACCAGCTAGGTACTGGTTGAACAGTCTGCCCAAAAACTCCATTGGCAGCTGGGAGGACTTGGAGGTCGCTTTCCTCGACAACTTCCAAGGCACATATGTCTGACCTCCGGATGCCGATGACTTAAGTCACATTATCCAACAGCCCGGAGTGTCAGCCAGAAAATTCTGGACTAGGTTCTTAACTAAAAGGAACCAGATCATCGACTGTCCGGACGCCGAAGCCCTAGCTGCCTTTAAGCACAACATCCACGACGAATGGCTGGCCAGATACCTTGGCTAGGAAAAACCAAAGTCAATGTCAGCTCTCAGGGCACTCAGGACCCGCTTCTGTGCTGGTGAAGATAGCTTGCTAGCTCGTAGAAACAACAATACAAGCGAACCTGGCACTTCTGAAGCCAGAAACAGCAACAGCAAGCCCCGACGCAGTAGATAGAAGCGTCAAAACAACGGTGACAACACCGAAGACACGGCGGTCAACGCCGGATTCAGTGGCTCTAAGTCCGGTCAGCGGAAGAAGCCATTTAAGAGAAATATTCCGGGCCCGTCCAGTCTGGACCGCATACTAGATCGACCATGCCAAATCCATGGCACTCCAGATAAATCAGCCAATCATACTAACAGGGAATGTTGGGTCTTCAAACAGGCCGACAAGTTAACTGCCGAGAATAAGTAGAAAGGGTCGCAAAGCAATGACGATGACGAGGACCCCCGACCACCGAACATAGGGGGATAGAAGAAATCCCCCCCGCCCCCAAGTAAAAATGGTGAACATGATATACGGCACCCATATCTCCAAGAGAGAGCGCAAGGGTGCACTCAGGGACGTCTACGCGATGGAGCCAGTCGCCCCAAAGTTCAACCCATGATCCTCCTGTCCGATTACCTTCAATCGTAGGGACCATCCGACCAGTATCCATCAAGGCGGTTCAGCCGCACTGGTCCTGGACCCAATTATTGATGGATTCCACCTTACGCGAGTCCTTATGGATGGTGGCAGCAGCCTAAACCTGCTCTATCAGGATACGGTGCACAAAATGGGTATCGATCCCTCAAGGATCAAGCCCACAAAAACCACCTTTAAAGGTGTTATACCATGTGTAGAGGCCTGCTGCACGGGCTCAATCACACTGGAAGTGGTCTTCGGATCCCTGGATAATTTCCGACGCGAAGAGTTAATCTTGATATCGCCCCCTTTTGCAACGGCTATCATGCACTGCTCGGACGAACCACATTCGCTCGATTCAATGTGGTACCGCACTACGCCTATCTCAAGCTCAAGATGCCCGGACCACGCGGTGTCATAACGGTCAACGGAAATACGGAACGCTCCCTACGTACTGAGGAGCACACCGTGGCCCTTGCAGCATAAGTACAGAGTAGCCTTGAGGGAGTCCTGGATTAGGGGGTTTCCGGATGGCCAGACTATGACCTTTGACTGGACTCCCGGACTATGAAGATACAAGATTGAAGACTTCGTCCCGTGTCCGGATAGGACTTTCCTTGGCGTGGAAGGCAAGCTTGGCGATTCGATATGAAGATCTCCTCCCATTGTAACCGACTCTGTGTAACCCTAGCCCTCTCCGGTGTCTATATAAACCGGAGAGGTTTAGTCTGTAGGACGGACAACAATCATAACATAGGCTAGCTTCTAGGGTTTAGCCTCTCTGATCTCGTGGTAGATCAACTCTTGTACTACCCATATCATCAATATTAATCAAGCAGGAGTAGGGTTTTACCTCCATCGAGAGGGCCCGAACCTGGGTAGAAACATCGTGTCCCTTGTCTCCTGTTACCATCCGCCTAGACGCACAGTTCGGGACCCCCTACCCGAGATCCGCCGGTTTTGACACCAACATTGGTGCTTTCAATGAGAGTTCCTCTGTGTCATCACCCTTAGGCCCGATGGCTCCTTCGATCATCAACCACGACACGGTCCAGGGTGAGACCTTTCTCCCTGGACAGATCTTCGTGTTCGGCGGCTTCGCACTGCGGGCCAATTCGCTTGGCCATTTGGAGCAGATAGAAAGCTACGCCCCTGGCCATCAGGTCGGATTTGGAAGCTTAAACTACATGGCCGACATCCGTGAGGACTTGATCTTCGGCGGATTCGAGCCATGGCCGATCGCGCCGCACTGTCACGACGGGCATGACCTAGCTCTGTCACCAGACAGCACTCAGAGTGCCGCTCAGGTGTCCGCTCCGACCCTTAGCTCGGAGCCGACCGCACCAATCGGGGACGGACGGTTGGACGCCGCCCCGGAAGCCGCAATCTCTACGGCGATAGAGCCGAATACCAGCCTAGTCCTTTGTAAGGCCAGTGACTCCAAGGTGCCGGACTCCTTCCCGGACTCTGGATCTCCCGCACCCCTTCCGATAGGACCCAATTGGGCTCCGATCATGGAGTTCACCGCCGCGGACGTCTTTCAACGCTCGCCCTTTGGCGACATCCTGAATTCACTAAAGTCTCTCTTCTTGTCAGGAGAGCCCTGGCCGGACTATGTTCAGCAAGGTTGGGAGGCGGACGAGGAAGAAATTCGAAACCCACCCACCACCCACTTCGTAGCAACTGTCGACGATCTAACCGACATGCTCGACTTCGACTCCGAAGACATCGACGGTATGGACGCCGATGAAGGAGACAATCAAGAACCAGCGCCTATAGAGCACCGGACAATCACCTCATCACAAGATGTATGCATGGTGGACACACCTAAAAGAAGCAACGACGAGGATCAAAAGGGCACAACCAGGGATTGTTCCCTCGAAATAAAATCAAAGCGGCGGCGAAAACGCCGCGCCAAGCCCCACCTCGACAGAGACCCAGCCATAGAGCAGGGCGAATCAACGAAAGACGAACATGCCATTGAGCAACAGTCCAAACAGGGCGGACAAACCGAACAATTCGTCCCCGGCAAAGATAATAGTCCGGATGACTTCATGCCGGACAAGTCGCTGGAACAGAAGAACCTCCGCCAAAGGCTCGTCAACACTGCGCGCAGCCTGAAAAAGCAGAAGCGGAAGCTCAAAACAACGGAAGATGCACTCATAATCAGATGGGGCAAAGTACTCAGTACCGCACACAAGTACGGAGGCAGTCATCACACAAAGAGCTATCCGAAGCGGAAATTACTACCGGAATTTGATGAAGAGGCCTTAGAGCCCCCACAGTCAAAAAACAAGGAAGCCACCAGGTCGGATAGACGACCCCACAATCGACATCAAGCGACAAAGGGCGCCGCACTCAATCCGGTACGCGATCCGCCCAAGGATTCGCATCAAAAAAATGGTCCAACCAGATCCATCTACGGGCCAAGAAAGCAAGCTCCAGTAAGCAATGCAACGCAAAAAATATCCGAACATCACGGCACACCTACATACAGGGGCATCGCACATCCCCTATGTTTCACCGATGAGGTACTGGACCATGAATTTCCAGCGGGATTCAAGCCCGTAAACATAGAAGCATACGACGGAACAACAGACCCTGGAGAGTGGATTGAGGATTATATCCTCCACATACACATGTCTAGGGGAGATGACCTTCACACCATAAAATACTTACCCCTTAAGCTCAAAGGGCCAGCCCGGCATTGGCTGAAAAGCCTTCCCGAAAACACCATAGGAAGTTGGGAAGAGCTCGAGGATGCTTTCCGGACAAATTTTCAAGGGACCTATGTCCGACCTCCGGATGCAGACGATCTGAGTCATATAACTCAACAACCCGGAGAGTCAGCCCAGAAACTCTAGAATAGATTCCTTACCAAAAAGAATCAGATAGTCAACTGTCCGGACGCCGAAGCCCTAGCAGCTTTCAAACAAAGCGTCTAAGACGAATGGCTCGCCAGACACCTCGGCCAAGAAAAGCCAAGAACAATGGCCGCATTGACAAGCCTCATGACCCGCTTCTGCGCAGGAGAGGATAGCTGGTTGGCAAGAAGCAGCACCAGCGACCCAAGTACATCCAAACTCAGAGATGGAAACAGGAAACCGCGCCATAACGCAGAACAGCACCGGATCAAGGATAACAGCCCGATGAGCATGGCAGTCAACGCCGGATTCAAAAGCTCTCGGCAAAATCAGAAAAAGCCGCCCCCCAAAGATGACAGGGACGAGCCATCTAACCTCAACACAATCTTGGACAAAATATGTCAAATCCACAGTACTCCCGGGAGACCTGCAAACCACACCCACAGAGATTGTTGGGTCTTCAAACAATCCGGCAAATTCAACGCCGAACACAAGGGGCTCGACACACCAAGTGAGGATGACGACGCACCCCACAAGCAGAACACCGGAGAACAAAAGAAGTTCCCACAAGAAGTCAAAACAGTAAATTCACTTCAGGTGACAAAAGGAAAAAACAGAGTGGCGCCTACGAAGATACGCGCCATCGGCCTGCCCCAGAGGAGCCCCGCCACTGGTTGTTACAGCCAATCACCTTCGATCATCAGGATTACTCTAGAGGTATCCGGAACGCAGGCTGGACTGCCTTGGTCTTAGATCCGGTTATTGACGGACTCCAATTTACACAAGTCCTAATGGACGGCGGCAGTGACCTAAACCTGCTATATCAGGACACAATCCGCAAACTGGGAGTAAACCCAGCAATGATTCGCCATGGCAACACTTCCTTTCAAGGAGTCACGCCAGGCCCAGATACCCAGAGTATGGGTTCCCTTTCGTTAGAAGTCATGTTCGGCTCCCCCGACAACTTCCGAAGCAAAAAGCTAACCTTCCACATAGCCCCATTCATAAGCCGCTATCAAGCGCTACTGGGACGCGAAGCTTTCTCCCGCTTTAACGCAATACCGCAATACGCATCCCTCACACTCAAAATGCCCGGTCCACGAGGCATCATCTCATTAAAGGGAAATATCAAGTGTTCCCCGAAGTGCGGATAATGGCGCGGCTGCCTTGACAGCCGCACACTAATCCAGCTTTACTACCCCGGACATGGCTCGACGAGTCCGGCTTAAACATACAAAGGCTTAATAGCCGCATAACCCTGTACAAGGGGCTCCGCATGTTTACACCAGGAGACAATAAAGCTCAATTCTACTCATGTTTCTGTATTATATTTTGTTTATTTTAACATAGACTTCTCGCATGATTATTTTCCACTAAGTTCCTCTCTTTCGCAGACAAACACCGTGCTACACCCGTCCAGGATACGGCACAACGGAGACACAGGCGCACACGTGCAGTAGGGACCCGTTTCAAGGTTTCTTTTCAGATTAAGACCCTGCGTAAACCTTTTTTACTGTCTCTTGTTGAAAACATCCCCCGGTTTTTGTTATAACCAAGGAGGAGGCTGGCGTCTTGGCATGTGGCCACGCCAGAATTTTGCGCGTTCCTAGGCACCAAGGGCTTTTACCAAGGGCTTTTGTTCGGCCCATTTTCATAAAGACCGAATACCTTAGGGAGTGTTCGGCGTCGCGAGTTTGGCCTTATATGCATCAGCTCCGAATCATGTCTTTGGTCAAATGTTGGGTTTGCCCGGCTCCTGTGTTTTGCTGCCTTACGTTCCGCTCTATCGGCTAAGGCGGCACCAGGAGAACTACTGCGATTGTGCCCCGGTTCGGCCAGGCGAGCACCTCAGTAGAGAAAGCCGAAAACTGACTATCATGATATAGCGAGAGACTGGTCAACCACTCGATGACTTCCGGAATCTTTAGGATTCCTCCGCATTAACGAAGGGCCACTTCCCGGTCAGGCACACACGCGCCCCAAATTCGGGCGAGCGCGGTGCCCCAAGGGGGTATTCAGTAGCCCCACTGTCAAACTCCTATGGCTAAGTGAAAGTGATAAAGCATTATAGTCCGGTTGCCTAGTTCGCTGCGCTATCACCTCCTTTATAGGACCAAGACGTTGGATTAAGTGTGAAAAGGCGCCTTCTGCGAACACCCCTGTATCATATGCGAGGGGGCTGAAGCCAACGACTGCCATCTTTCAGGTTATATACATATATACATTAACGGCCGCATAGGAGGCATTCTAATTCTTGAAAGCACAAGTATAAATGGATTTTATATTTCATCAAAATATTGTTTTACAATAGCACACGCTATTCGAACACAACATCCTTCGAGCACTGCGTCTCTATTACACGAGCGCCCTGCAGGACTTCCTCAAAATAGTGCTTGGCAGGTATTTGGCTTTCGTCCGAATCTCGGGATGCAACAACACTAGCTTCCATATCTGCCCAGTATGTCTTGACACGGGCAAGGGCCATCTGTGCGCCCTCTATGCACGCTGACCTCTTCATCGCATCAACATGCGGCACCGAACCAAGGAACTGTTGCACCAAGCTAAAATAACTCTTCGGCTCTGGCTCTTCCGGCCACAGACGACTCGCGAGGTACCTCATGGCGAGTCCGAATAACCTGTTCAGCTCCGCCCAAGTGGCCAAACGGTCGGATACCAAAAGTGGGCGCTCTGGATTGTGGAACTGCGACCAAAAAAGTTCTTCCAATTCATGGTCACCTCGACCCCGGCAGTGTTTGGTCGCGTCTGCGGCACTCGCCGCCAAATCCAGATAAGTGTTCGCCGCACTCCACTTCCGGTCTAACGGAGCATACTTAGAATCCCCGAACTTCATCCGCAGCATATAGGGCTTTCCAACCATGATATCTCCGGCCTGACGTAGCTCCTCCTTCATAGCTCTCATTGCAGAGCGAGTGTCCTTGGCCTCGGCAGTGACCTTTTTAAGGTCCTTCTGAGCCACCCTATCTTCTTGTTCAAGAAGTTCACAACGGTCGGCAGCATCCTTCAATTTTATAGCCATCTCGGCTATTACTTTCTTACTATGACAGTGAGCAGCCTGTTCGGCTTTTAGCTCTTCAGCCGCTTTAATGGCAGCCGCATCACTTTTCCTCGCTTGCTCCTTGGCTCGGGCAAGTTCCGCCCAAAGGTTCTCCATGGCAGCAGCACCATCTACATTAAGCACATATATTATAAGGCACGAGCATCGAGCTCTTCTTATCAGATGTCTTTGGAGACATTACATACCTTGTGCCTCGTCTAGCCACTTATTTACAAGCACGATGTCGGCATCTGCTACGTCAAGTTGCCACTTTAGTTCGGCAGATTCATCAGTCCGGCTAGCCACCGAACGCCTCGCCACCTACATAGAAAAGGTGACATATTATACCTAGGATTACGATCCTCTATGCACCATCATTTTTGAAAACACACAGAGTCGCAGGGGCTACTATTTATACAGGGCACATTTTATATATGCGGCTCTACCAAAAGGTACACCTTTTCACGTACCTCAAAGCCTGTCAGTAAACTCCTGGCAGCCTCGTACAATCCGCTTTCCGTGGATGAAATCCTTCCAATCACCGTGTTCATCAACACACGGTGTTCTTCTGAGATAGACGCTCGCCCGAGCAGATCCTTCAGCCCCTCCGACCGCACACCAGAGGGTGCCGGACTAGTCTGACGACCTTTTTCAGGGTCCGGACTGGGAGAAACCCTCCGAGACGACACCTCAGGGTCGCCTACCTCGTAAGACGGTACAGCTGGGAGAGGCATTTCACTCTCCATCATCTCCGGACGAAGATCCCCCAAAGATGAGCTCTGCTGAGAAGGGTTGAGATCTGAACTGCAAGGTAATATTTCGCTTATCTTCCTTAGAAATAAAACAGGGATGTCACTCATTTCAGAACCCCTCTCTTTACTTACGGCATGGTGGAGAGCTGATCCCCTTGGGGGCGCAATACGGCCGGGGCATTCACCGGCGCCGGACCCTCTGACGAAGATTTCTTCCCCCGCTTCGAGGCCATTGCCTCCGGGTCGTTAGAGGCGGTCCTTTTCTTTCCCTGGTTGGGGGAATTCTCGATTCCTCCCTTCCTGACAGCCTCCTTCGTGGAGGCGGTAGCTCCTGGGTTCCCCTCTTCGCCTTCTTCCGAAGGCGCAATCTTTAGCATCCTGGTCAACACGGGATCCTGTGTGGTCTCAGGCAGGGGGGCCGGACACCTGATAAGCTTTGCTTTTGCTATGCACTCCTGTTCAAAGGATAGCTCTTTTAAGGGCAGTTTTATGATAAAAATGTGGATGGCGTGTCCAAATATGGGGCTACTTACTTGAGCATCCGGGCGATTGCAGCTCAGACCTGCGTCCTGGGATAAGACCGGACACCTTGCTTGTGATCCGAAGAACAATTTGTACATCTCCACGGGCGTCATGCCCATAAAATGTTGGAGGACTCGCAGGCCCTCCGGATTAAATTCCCACAGGCGGAGAGGGCGGCGTTTGCAGGGCAGCATGCGGCGAATCAGCATAACTTGCGCCACCACCGTCAAGTTGATATCTCTTTCTAGGAGATCTCGAATGCGGCCCTGCAGCAAGGGCACGTCCTTGGACGCCCCCCAGATAAGCCCTTCATTGACCCATGACGCTAGTCGTGGTGGGGACCCGAGCGAAAAGCAGGAGGCGCCACCCATGTGGTGCCCCTGGGGGATGTGATGTAAAACCAGTCCCGTTGCCATAAGCCAAACTCCTCTTGAAAAGAGCCCTCGGGCCATGGAGTGTCAGCCATCTTGCTTATGGTAGCCCCTCCGCACTCAGTGTGCTGCCCCTCGATCATCTTCGGTTCTACCTTGAAGGTTCTAAGCCACAATCCGAAGTGAGGAGTAATATGGAGGAAGGCCTCACACACGACAATGAACGATGAGATTTGGAGGATGGACTCCGGAGCTAAGACGTGAAATTCCAGCCCGTAATAAAACATGAGCCCCCTCACGAAGGGGTCAATCAGGAAGCCTAGCCCCCGAAGGAAGTGAGATGTGAACACCACGCTCTCGCCGGGCTGGGGAGTGGGAATAGCCTACCCTTGAGCAGGCAGCCTATGTGAGATTTCGCCGGTTAGATACCTGGCATCTCTCAGCTTTTGCACGTCCTCTTCCGTAACGGAGGAAGGCATCCACCGGCCTTGGAGGTCGGAGCCGGACATCATCGAAGGTTCGAAGTGCCTGAATCTGGATCTTTGAGTGTTGGAACTCGAGGCGAGGGGTGGATTTGATTGAATTGAAAAGAAACGAGTCGAGCCTTGGTCTCTTTATAAAGAGGTTGAATACCAAGAGCCCTCCCCGTGACCGTTTGGGACTCACTTTCAATTAAGAAGCCATGCCAAAGGCACGGTTGGGTTACCCACGCTCGTATTGATGAGAATCCCGGAATAAGGGGACACGATCTCTGCGTTGACAAGACGTGCCAAGGAATCCGCCTCGCTAAACGCGCTGAGGTGGAACAGTAAAACGATTTGAATAAAGGCTTGGCCGTTGCGTGATGTCATGCTACGGAATACGTCAGCAGATTAGATTTTTGCAGATATTATTCTCTCTACGGTGGTATGTGGAACTTATTTTGCAGAGCTGGACACTATCCTTGTGTTCATCATCTTCCATTGAAATATTCGGAGGAGGAACCCGCCTTGTAATGCCGAAGACAATTTGCGCGCCGGACTCATCGTCATTGAAGCCTGGTTCAGGGGCTACTGAGGAAGTCCTGGATTAGGGGGTGTCCGGATGGCCGGACTATGACATTTGGCCGGACTCCCGGACTATGAAGATACGAGATTGAAGACTTTGTCCCGTGTCCGGATAGGACTTTCCTTGGCGTGGAAGGCAAGCTTGGCGATTCGATATGAAGATCTCCTCCCATTGTAACCGACTCTGTGTAACCCTAGCCCTCTCCGGTGTCTATATAAACCGGAGAGGTTTAGTCCGTAGGACGGACAACAATCATACCATAGGCTAGCTTCTAGGGTTTAGCCTCTCTGATCTCGTGGTAGATCAACTCTTGTACTACCCATATCATCAATATTAATCAAGCAGGAGTAGGGTTTTACCTCCATCGAGAGGGCCCGAACCTGGGTAAAAACATCGTGTCCCTTGTCTCCTGTTACCATCCGCCTAGACGCACAGTTCGGGACCCCCTACCCTAGGTCCGCCAGTTTTGACACCGACAAGCCTTCTTAGGCAGAACCTCAATTCGGCAATAAAGCCCCCAGACACCGTCAAGCAAATCCGAACTACTCTGCAGCATGACTGTCCAGCTCGTCCAGAGCTTGACTAGCAATTCGTCCTCCGTCCCAGTCCCAGTCAAGCGAGGACATTTGTGCCATGCGTACATAACTACGCACTCAAAATACCATGGGCATGGACGGAGGCACAGCTAGACCGTGGTCCATAATGTGACTCAGCCGCCCCTGGATCCGCATACCTTCACTTTTTTTTCTCATTTTAGGCTCTTCTCTTCGAGAGGTTTTTCGGATAACCTGATCATCAGACCTATCACGGGACAAATACAGCAAGAAGGCAAGGGGCTTCGACGTACAAGGGAATACCCAGGTGGTCATGGCATGTCAAATAGCCTTATTTTCTTATTGCATTACTGAAACTGCAATTATCCCTAGGTGGTTTTGGTAATTCCTAACAGCATATAGCTCATTGAGCTAATACTATTCCAAGACAAACATTTCAGGAAAAGCTCAATGAATGGCATGGCATGGATGAGGAAAGTGGATCTCTCAAAATACTAAGGATAAAAGGATTGGCTCAAGATCAAAAGCTCAAGACTCTACATTTTACATTTTAGTGATCCAAGATCACATTGAGTCTATAGGAAAGCCAATACTATCAAGGAGGGATGAGGTGTTGCTTAATGAGTTTCTTGCTTCAAGTGCTTAGTGATATGCTCCAAAAACCCTCAACTACTTTCTCATATCCTCATATGACCTAAACCTAAAGTCAAACTCAGCCCCACCGATTCTTTCTATCCGACGCCACCGAGTTCAGATGTCATAGCCACTGCCACAAACCCTAGGCAAATCGGTCTCACCGATAGGGATCTCGGTCTCACCGAGATGGGATTGTAATCTCTCTGTTTCCCTTCGTAACGTTTCAGTCTAACCGAAGTGGGCGATCGGTCCCACCGAGATTGCAATGTAAACTCTCTGTTTCCTTTTCGTAACATTTCGGTCCCACCAAAAAGAGCGAACCGGTCCCTCCGAGTTTACCTGGCCAACTCTCTGGTTAGCTTATTACCAAAATCAGTCTCACCGAGTTTGTGTAATAGGTCTCACGGAGATTACGTTATGCCCTAACCCTAACCACATCGGTCCTACCGAGTTGCATGTCGGTCCCACCGAAATCACTAACGGTCACTAGGTTTACTAAATTGGTCCGACCGAGTTTGTTGATTTGGTCCCACCGAGATTTGTAAATTGTGTGTAACGGTTAGATTTTGTGTGGAGGCTATATATACCCCTCCACCTCCTCTTCATTCAAGGAGAGAGCCATCAGAACAAACCTACACTTCCAACTTACCATTTCTGAGAGAGAACCACCTACTCATGTGTTGAGGCCAAGATATTCCATTCCTACCATATGAATCTTGATCTCTAGCCTTCCCCAAGTTGCTTTCCACTCAAATCTTCTTTCCACCAAATCCAAATCCTGTGAGAGAGAGTTGAGTGTTGGGGAGACTATCATTTGAAGCACAAGAGCAAGGAGTTCATCATCAACACACCATTTGTTACTTCTTGGAGAGTGGCGTCTCCTAGATTGGCTAGGTGTCACTTGGGAGCCTCCGACAAGATTGTGGAGTTGAACCAAGGAGTTTGTAAGGGCAAGGAGATCGCCTACTTGTGAAGATCTACCGCTAGTGAGGCAAGTCCTTCATGGGTGACGGCCATGGTGGGATAGACAAGGTTGCTTCTTCGTGGACCCTTCGTGGGTGGAGCCCTCCGTGGATTCGCGCAACCGTTACCCTTTGTGGGTTGAAGTCTCCATCAACGTGGATGTACGATAGCACCACCTATCGGAACCACGGCTCAAAAATCACTGTGTCTCCAAATTGCGTTTGAAATCTCCAAACCCTTCTCTTTACATTCTTGCAAGTTGCATGCTTTACTTTCCGCTGCTCATATACTCTTTGCATGCTTGCTTGAATTGTGTGAAGATTGCTTGACTTGTGCTAAGATAGCTAAAATCTGCCAAAGACTAAAATTGGGAAAAGGTTAAGTTTTTAATTGGCCAAGTAGTCTAATCACCCCCCCCCTCTAGACATACTTCAAGATCCTACAATTGCTTGTGCAAATACGCCTTGACGTATTAACCAAATTACAAATGGAAAATAATTTGCAGCATCAGCTTATTACTTGATTTTTTTTCCTTGTATTTGTATTTTTTATCAGTTGCACCCGTACATTCTGGTACGCCTTAATTCGCCAGGGGCTTTATCATACCCCATAACACGGCAATAAACTCCGAACACTTTTATAGTACAGTTTGGCACCCCGAACTTATAGCATTATATGCATCGGCTCCGAATCATGTCTTGGGTCAATAGTTGGGTTGCCCGGCTCCTGTGCTTACTACCTTATGTTCCGCTATATCGGCTAGGGTAGTGAAGGGAGAACTACTATGATTGTGTCCCGGTTCTTCTGGACGAGCACCTCAGTACAGAAAGCCGAAAGCTGACTGTCATGATGCGGCGAGAGCTGGTCAGCTGTTTGAGAGGTTTCAAATCCTTAGAGATTTTTTCTGCATTATGCGAGGGATCGGTTTCTATCCAATCAAGCGTGTATAGCACCCCAAGTCCGGACTTCCGAACACTAGGGGCTACGCCCATATTTAAAATTATCGAACTCCTATGGCTAAGTGAGGGTAATAAAGCCGTATAGTCTGATTGCCTTGTTCGTTGCGCTAAACACCTCCTTTAAGGACCAAAATTTGGATTAAAGAGTGTTTAGATTTATGCCGAACACCCCCTACTATCTACGTGGGGGCAGAAGCCGACAACTGGCCAACTCTCAGATTTTAGAAATGGCCGCACATGAGGTAAAATTTTAAATAAACAAGCATTATATTGCATAAAGATCTTGTTTCATACTACATGACATGATAAAATAAATGTTTTCATGGGAAAATGATAGCTGAGGGAGTCCTGGATTAGGGGGTGTCCGGATGGCCAGACTATGACCTTTGGCCGGACTCCCGGACTATGAAGATACAAGATTGAAGACTCCGTCCCATGTCCGGATGGGACCTTCCTTGGCGTGGAAGGCAAGCTTGGCGATACGATATGAAGATCTCCTCCCATTGTAACCGACTCTGTGTAACCCTAGCCCTCTCCGGTGTCTATATAAACCGGAGAGTTTTAGTCCGTAGGACGAACAACAATCATACCATAGGCTAGCTTCTAGGTTTAGCCTCTCCGATCTCGGGGTAGATCCACTCTTGTACTACCCATATCATCAATATTAATCAAGCAGGAGTAGGGTTTTACCTCCATCGAGAGGGCCCGAACCTGGGTAAAAACATCGTGTCCCTTGTCTCCTGTTACCATCCGCTTAGACGCACAGTTCGGGACCCCCTACCCGAGATCCGCGGTTTTGACACCGACATTGGTGCTTTCATTGAGAGTTCCTCTGTGTCGTCACCGTTAGGCCCGATGGCTTCTTCGATCATCAATCACGACGCGGTCCAGGGTGAGACCTTTCTCCTCGGACAGATCTTCGTATTCGGCGGCTTCGCATTGAGGGCCAACTCGCTTGGCCATCTGGAGCAGATCGAAAGCTACGCTCCTGGCCATCAGGTCAGGTTCGGAAGTTTTAACTACACGGCCGACACCCGTGGGGACTTGATCTTCGACGGCTTCGAGCCACGGCCGAGCATGCCGCACTGTCACAATGGGCATGATTTAGCTTTGCTGCCGGACAATGCCCAGAGCGTCGCTCAGGTGCCCGCTCCGACCATTAGCTCGGAGCCGACTGCGCTAGTCGGGGATGGACAGTTGGACGCCACTCCGGGAGCCGCAATCTCTATGGCGATAGAGCCGAATACCAGCCTAGTCCTTTGCAGGGCCCGTGACTCCAAGGTGCCGGACTCCGCTCCGGACTCCGTATATTCCGCACCACTTCCGATCGAACCCGATTGGGCTCCGATCATGGAGTTCACCGCCACGGACGTCTTTCAGCACTCACCCTTTGGCGATATCCTGAATTCACTAAAGTCTCTCTCTTTGTCAGGAGAGCCTTGGCCGGATTACGGTCAGCATGCTTGGGATGCGGACGACGAAGAAATTCGAAACCCACCCACCTCCCACTTGGTAGCCACTGTCGACGATCTAACCGACATGCTCGACTTTGACTCCGAAGACATCGACAGTATGGACACCGATAAAGGAGACGAACAAGAAGCAGCACCTATAGGGCAGTATAAAGCCACCTCATCATACGATGTATACATGGTGGACACACCTAACAGAATGACAACGAGGATCAAAAGGGTGCAACCAAGGATCGCTCCCTGGAAAAACAATCAAAGCGGTGGCGTAAGCGCAAGGTCAAGCCCCACCTCGACAAAGACCCAGCCATAGAGCAGGGTGAATCAACGGAAGACGAACATGCCATCGAGCAACCGTCCAAACAGGGCGGACAATCCGAACAACCCATCCCCAGGAAAGATAATAGTCCGGACGACCTCACGCCGGACAAATTGCTGGAACATCAGAACCTCCACCAAAGGCTTGTTGCCACTGCACGTAGCCTGAAAAAGCAGAAGCGGAGGCTCAAAACAGCGGAAGATGCACTCAGGATCAGATGGGGCAAAGTACTCAATACCGCACACAAGTACGGCAACAGTCGTCACACAAAGAGCTATCCGAAGCGGAAACTACTACCGGAATTTGATGAAGAGGCCATAAAGCCCCCACAGTCAAAAAATAAGGAAGCCACAAGGTCGGATAGACGACCCCACGATCAATCTCAAGCAACAAAGGGTGCCGCACTCAATACGGCGCGCGACCCGTCCAAGAATTCGCATGACAAAACTGGCCCAACCAGATCAATCTACGGGCCAAGAAAGCAAGCTCCAGTGAGCAATGCAATGCAAAAAATATCTGAACATTGCAGCACACCTAAATACAGGGGCGCCGCGCATTCCCTATGTTTTACCGATGAGGTGCTGGATCATGAATTTCCAGCGGGATTCAAGCCCGTAAACATAGAAGCATACGACCGAACAATAGACCCTGGAGTCTGGATCGAGGATTATATCCTCCACATACACATGGCCAGAGGAGATGACCTCCACGCCATAAAATACTTACCCCTTAAGCTCAAAGGGCCAGCCCGGCATTGGCTTAAAAGCCTTCCCGAAGACACCATGGGAAGTTGGGAAGCGCTCGACGATGCTTTCCGAGCAAATTTTCAAGGGACCTATGTCCGACCTCCGGAAGCAGATGATCTAAGTCATATAACTCAGCAGCCCGGAGAGTCAGCCCGGAAACTCTGGAATAGATTCCTTACTAAAAAGAATCAGATAGTTGACTATCCGGACGCCGAGGCCCTAGCAGCTTTAAAACATAGTCCGAGACGAATGGCTCGCCAGACACCTCGGCCAAGAAAAGCCAAGAACAATGGCCGCATTAACAAGCCTCATGACCCGCTTTTGAGCAGGAGAAGATAGCTGCTTGGCAAGAAGCAGCACCAGCGACCCGAATACATCCGAACCCAGAGATGGGAACAGGAAACCGCGCCGTAACAAAGAACCGCGCCGGATCAAGGACAACAGCCCGATGAGCAAGGCAGTAAACGCCAGATTCAAAAGCTCTCGGCAAAATCAGAAAAAGCCGCCCCCCAAAGATGACAGGGATGAGCTATCCAACATCAACAAAATCTTGGACAAAATATGTCAAATCCACAGCACTCCTGGGAGACCTGCAAACCATACCCATAGAGATTGTTGGGTCTTCAAGCAGTCCAGCAAACTCAACGCTGAACACAAGGGGCTCGACACACCAAGCGAGGATGACGACGCACCCCACAAGCAGAACACCGGAGAACAAAAGAAGTTCCCACAAGAAGTCAAGATGGTAAATTCACTTCAGATGACAAAAGGGAAAAACAGAACGGCGCTTACGAAGACACGCGTCGTACGGCCAGCCCCAGAGGAGCACCGCCACTGGTTGTTACAACCAATCACCTTCGATCATCAGGATTACTCCAAAGGAGCCCGGAACGTAGGCTGGACTGCCTTGGTCGTGAATACGATTATTCACGGACTCCAATTTACAAAAATCCTTATGGACGGCGGCAGTGACTTGAACCTGTTATATCAGGACACAATCCTCAAACTAGGGGTAAACCCAGCTATAATCCGCCATGGCAACACTTCCTTTCAAGGAGTCACGATGTGTCCAGATACCCAAAGTATGGGTTCCCTTTCGTTAGAAGTCACGTTCGGCTCACCCGACAACTTCCGAAGCGAAAAGCTAACATTCCACATCGCCCCATTCGTAAGTCGCTATCAAGTGCTACTGGGACGTGAAGCTTTCGCCCGCTTTAACGCAATACCGCATTATGCATCTCTTACACTTAAAATGCCCGGCCCACAGGGCATTATTTCATTACAGGGGAATATAAATTAACCCCCAAAGTACGGGCAAAGGTGCGGCCGCCTGGACAGCCGCCCACTAATCCAGCCCTACTATCCCGGACACGGCTCGGCGAGTCCGGCGTAAACGTACATATGCTCAATAGCCGCATAACCCCGTACAAGGGGCTCCGCGTGTTCACGCCCGGAGACAATACGGCTCAATTCTTGCTCCAACTACATTTTGTTTATGTTAATATAGATTTCTCGCACGCTTATTTTTTACTAAGTTCCTCTCTTTCGCAGACGAACATCATGCTACGCCCGTCCAGGATACGGCACAACAGAGACACAGGTGCAGACGTGCAGCAGGGACCCGTTTCAAGGATTCTTTTCAGATTAAGACCCAGCATAAACCTTTTTTTACTATCTCTTGTTGACAACATCCCCCGGTTTTCGCTATAACCGAGGAGGAGGCTGGCGTCTTGGCATGTGGCCACGCCAGAATTTTTGCGCATACCTGGACACCAGGGGCTTTTTTACCAAGGGCTCTATTTCGGCCCGTCTTCATAAAGACCAAATACCTTAGGGAGTGTTCGGCGTCGCGAGTTTGGCCCTATATGCATCAGCTCAGAATCATGCTTTTGGTCAAATGTTGGGTTTGCCCGGCTCCTGTGTTTTGCTGCCTTACGTTTTGTTATATCGGCTAACGCGGCACCAGGAGAACTACTGCGATTGTGCCCCGGTTCGGCTAGGCGAGCACCTCAGTAGAGAAAGCCGAAAATTGACTGTCATGATATAGCAAGAGACTGGTCAACCACTCGATGACTTTCGGAATCTTTAGGATTCCTCCGCATTAATGAAGGGCCGCTTCCCGGTCAGGCACACTCGCGCCCCGAATTCGGGTGAGCGCGGTGCCCCTAGGGGCTATTCAGTAGCCCCACTGTCAAACTCCTATGGCTAAGTGAAAGTGATAAAGCATTATAGTCCGGTTGCCTAGTTCGCCGCGCCACCACCTCCTTTATAGGACCAAGACGTTGGATTAAGTGTGAAAAGGCGCCTTTTTGCGAACACCCCCGCATTCTATGCGTGGGGGCTGAAGCCAACGACTGCCATCTTTCAGGTTATATACAATATATACATTAAACGGCCGCACAGGAGGCATCATAATTCTTGCAAGCACAAGTATAAAAAGCCTTTATATTCCATCAAAATATTCGTTTTACAATAGTACATGCTATTCGAACACAACATCCTTCGAGCACTGCGACTCTATTAAACGAGCGCCATGAAGAACTTCCTCAAAGTAGTGCTTGGCAGGTACTCGGCTTTCGTCCGAATCCCGGGATGCAACAACACTGGCCTTCATATCCGCCCATTATGTTTTGACACGGGCAAGGGCCACCTGTGCGCCCTCTATGCACGCCGACCTCTTCATTGCATCAGCATGCGGCACCGAACCAAGGAACTGCTGCACCAAGCCAAAATAATTCTTCGGCTCCGGCTTCTCCGGCCACAGACGACTCGCAACATACCTCATGGCGAGTCCGGATAACCTGTTCAGCTCCGCCCAGGCGGCCAAACGGTCGGATACCGAAAGTGGGTGTTCTGGATTGTGGAACTGCGACCAAAAAAGCTCTTCCAATCCTTGGTCACCTCGGCCGCGGAAGTATTGAGTCGCGTCCACCACACTAGCTGCCAAATCCAGAAAAGTGTTTTCCGCACTCCATTGCCGGTCTAACGGAGCATACTTGGGGTCTCCGAACTTCATCCGCAGCATATAGGGCTTTCCAGACGTGATATCTCCGGCCTGACGCAGCTCCTCCTTCATAGCTCTCATTGCAGAGCGAGTATCCTTGGCTTCGGCAGTGATCTTTTCAAGGTCCTTCTGAGCCGCCCTATCTTCTTGTTCAAGAAATTTACAGCGGTCGGTAGCATCCTTCAATTTTATGGCCATCTCGGCTACCACCTTTTTGCTCTGGTAGTGAGCAGCTTGTTCGGCTTTTAGCTCTTCAGCCGCTTTAACGGCAGCCGCATCGCTTCTCCTTGCTTGCTCCTTGGCTTGGGCAAGTTCCACCCGAAGGTTCTCCACGGCAGCAGCACCATCTACATTAAGCACATATATATAAGGCCCGAGCATCGAGCTCCTATTACCAGGTGTATTTGGAACATACCTTGTGCCTCGTCTAGCCGCTTATTTACAAGCGCGATGTCGGCATCTGCTACGTCAAGTTACCGCTTTAGCTCGGCAGATTCATCAGTTCGGCTAGCCACCGAACGCCTCGCCACCTTCATAGAAAAGGTGACATATTATACCTGGGGTTATGATCCTCTGTGTGCCGTCACCCTTGACGACACACAGAGTCTCAGGGGCTACTATTTATACAGGGAGCATTTAATATGCGGCTCTACCAAAAGGTACAACTTTGCTTGTTAGCAAACTCCTGGCAGCCTCATACAATCCGCTTTCCGCGGATGAAATCCTTCCAATCACCGTATTCATCAACATACGGTGTTCTTCTGAGATGGACGCCCTCCCAAGCAGATCCTTCAGCCCCTCCGACTGCGCACCAGAGGGTGCCGGACTAGCCTGACAACCTTTTTCAGGGTCCGGACTTGGGAAAACCCTCCGAGACGACACCTCGGGGTCGCCTGCCTCATGAGACGGTGCAACAAGAGGAGGCGTTTCGCTCTCTATCATCTCCGGATGAAGATCCCCTGAAGATGAGCTCTGCTGAGAAGGGTTGAGATCCGAACTGCAAGGTAATGTTTCGGTTATCTTCCTCAAAAATAAAACAGGAGTGTCATTCATTATGGAACCCCTCCCTTCATTTACGTCTCGGGAGAGAGCGGGTCCCCTTTAGGGGGCGATTCGGTCGGGGCGTTCTCCGGTGCCGAACCCTCTGGCGAAGATTTCTTCCCCCGTTTTGAGGCCATCACCTCCGGGTCTTCAGAGGCAGTCCTTTTCTTTCCCTAGTCGGGGGAATTTTCGATTCTTCCCTTCCTAACAGCCTCCTTCACGAAGGCGGTAGCTCCTTGGTTCCCCCCTTCGCCTTCCGCCAAAAGCGCGACCTCCAGCATCCTGGTTAGCATGGGATTCGGCGCGGTCTCGGGCAGGGGGGCTGGACACCTGATAAGCTTTGCCTTCACTATCCACTCCTGTTAAAAGGACAACTCTGTTAAGGGTAATTTTGTGATGAAAATACGGATGGTGTGTCCAAATACGGGGCTACTTACCTTACCATCTGGGCGATTGCAGCTCAGACCTGCGTCCTCGGACAAATCCGGACACCTTGCTTGTGATCCGAAGAACAATTTGTACATCTCCACGGGTGTCGCACCCATGAAATGTTGGAGGACTCGCGGTCCCTCCAGATTAAATTCCCACAGGTGGAGAGGTCGACGTTTGCAGGGCAGTGTGCGGCGAATCAGCATGACTTGCGCCACTACAGTCAAATTGATATCTCTTTCTAGAAGATCTCGAATGCGGTCCTGCAGCAAGGGCACGTCTTTGGGCGCCCCCCAGATAAGTCCTTCATTAACCCATGACGCTAGCCGTGGTGGGGGACCCAAGCGAAAAGTAGGTGGCGCCACCCATGTGGTGCCCCTGGGGGCTGTGATGTAAAACCAGTCCCGTTGCCATAAGCCGAACTCCTCTTGAAAAGAGCCCTCGGGCCATGGAGTGTCGGCCATCTTGCTTATTATAGCTCCTCCGCACTTAGCATGCTGCACCTCGATCATCTTCGATTCCACCTTGAAGGTTTTTAGCCACAATCCGAAGTGAGGAGTGATATGGAGGAAGGCCTCACACACGACAATGAATGATGAGATTTGGAGGATGGACTCCGGAGCTAAGTCGTGGAACTCCAGCCTGTAATAAAACATAAGACCCCTCACGAAGGGATCAGTCGGGAAGCCTAGCCCCCGAAGGAAGTGAGATGCGAACACCACGCTCTCACCGGGCTGGGGAGTGGGAATGGCCTGCCCTTGAGCAGGCAGCCTGTGCAAGATTTTGCTGGTTAGATACCTGGCATCTCTCAGCTTTCGCACATCTTCTTCCGTAACGGAGGAAGACATCCACCGGCCCTAAAGGTCGGAGCCGGACATCGTCGAAGGTCCGAAGCGCCTAAAACTAGAGCTTTGGGTGTTGGAACTCGAAGCAAGGGGCGGATTCGATTGGATTGAGAAGAAGGGAGTCGAGCCTTGGTCTCTTTATAAAGGAGTTGAATACCAAGAGCCCTCCCCGTAACCGTTTGAGACTCGCTTTCAATCAGGGAGTCATACCAAAGGCACGGTTGGGTTACCCACGCCCGTATTGATGAGAATCCCGGAATAAGGGGACACGATCTCTGCTTTGACAAGACGTGCCAAGGAAACCGCCTCGCTAAACGTGCTGAGGTGGAACAGTATAACGATTCGACTAAAGGCCTGGCTGTGACGTGATGTCACATTATGGAATACGTCAGCATATTAGACTTGTGCAAATATTATTCTCTCTACGGTGGCATGTGGAACTTATTTTGCAGAGACGGACACTATCCTGGTGTTCAACATCTTCTATGAAGTATTCGGAGGAGGAATCCTCCTTGCAATGCCGAAGACAACTTGCGCCCCGGACTCGTCGTCATTGAAGCCTGGTTCAGGGGCTACTGAGGGAGTCCTGGATTAGGGGGTGTCCGGATGGCCGGACTATGACCTTTGGTCGGACTCCCGGACTATGAAGATACAAGATTGAAGACTCCGTCCCGTGTCTGGATGGGACTTTCCTTGGCGTGGAAGGCAAGCTTGGCGATGCGCTATGAAGATCTCCTCCCATTGTAACTAACTCTGTGTAACCCTAGCCCTCTCCGGTGTCTATATAAACCGGAGAGTTTTAGTCCGTAGGACGAACAACAATCATACCATGGGCTAGCTTCTAGGGTTTAGCCTCTCCGATCTCGGGGTAGATCCACTCTTGTACTTCCCATATCATCAATATTAATCAAGCAGGAGTAGGGTTTTACCTCCATCGAGAGGGCCCGAACCTGGGTAAAAACATCGTGTCCCTTGTCTCCTGTTACCATCCGCCTAGTTCGGGACCCCCTGCCCGAGATCCGCCGGTTTTGACACCGACAATAGCCTTGGCACATTGCTCCGCCACAAGGTGGGATCCCTCCAGAACACTGTCAAAATACATTTCGGGTCGGCGGTGCTCCTTGCCCTCAGGCGGCCCCTCGGTCATCAGCTTCGTGGTGTCCATCTTCGCCCAATGCATCTTAGCACAGGCAGAGGCCATCCACGCGCCTTCAATACAGACCGACCGCTTGATGGCTTCAAAGCGTGGGCAGGCACTCATGAGCCGCTTCATGAGTCTGAAGTAGCTCCTGGGCATTGGCTCGGCAGGCCATAGCCAGATAATTAAGTCCTTCACGGCCAGTTCGGCCGCCTTATGCAGCTCGACCAGCTGTTTTAGCTGGTCGCTAAAGGGCACCGGATGTTCTGGTCCAAGGTATTGCGACCAAAACAGCTTCTCCGTAGAGCTCCCCTCTTCGGCTCGATAGAATTCGTCAGCATTTGTGCTGCACGGCAGATTCGTAAACACCCCTGGAGAACTCCAAATCTGGGTCAGTAAAAGGAACCTTTCCTTCGCATATTTGCTCTGCATTATAAAAGCCTTACCCGCCGTGATTTTCTTGGCCGCCTGGATTTCCTGGAGGGCGCTCTGGGATTCGGCTCGGGCATCTTGTGCGCTCTGGTGGGCCTTTGCATGTTCGGACTCTCGATCCTTAAAATCACGCTCCAAGGACTCATACTTCTTGACGGCGTCCTGGAGCTCTTGTTGGACCTCACTGACCCGAGACTCGTGCTTTTCACGAGCAGCCTTTTCTTTAGCCGCCCTGTCCTCAACCTCGGCCCGCGACCTCCGGAGAGCCTCGGCCTCGGTCATCGCCACTAACAAATATTTTGAAACTTTAGTCAGAACAATTCATTCATTACACCTGAATTTAGACAAGGACAAATACATACCTTTGTTCTCCTCCAGCTGCTTCTTCACGTGGTCGAGCTCCTCCTCAGCCCGCTCCAGATTCTGCTTTAGTTCGGAGACTTCCGCAGTATGAGTGGTCGCAGCCAGCAGCAAAGCCTGCTTATTCACATAGACATATCAGATTAGACTCCTACGAAAATTATTTGATCCTCTGTTCGGCTTTTTCTTTCTGAACACCGACAGAGCATCAGGGGCTACTCTCTATGCTGTGACATTCTTTTTCTAATTACGTTGCTTACCTCAAAGCCTGATAGAAGGCTAGTGCAGGCTTCGGTTAGTCCGCTTTTGGCGGACTGGACCTTCTCAATCACCGTACTCATAAGAGTATGGTGTTCTTCAACAACGGAAGCGCCTCGCAGCGCTTCCAGCAATCTATCTGGTGCCTCTGGATGGACAGAGGTCACGATGGAGTTGGCTCGCCCCCCTCTTTCGAAAGAGGTGGCATGTCAAAGTCCGAAGTTGTATTTGGCTGAGGGCCGAATTGGATACGGCCCCTGTCATCGGTGCCCATAGGGGTTTGCTCCCCCATATGTTCGGCAGCCGTGGTCTCACCCTCCGGCACCACCGGGACGACCTCTTGAGCCTCCCCCTGGCCTGGGGTCCTTCGAGACAACACTCGGTGTTGACTGCGGCCTTGGGTGAGGAGGCCATCGGGAGGGACCCGCTGTCCATTGTCGACAGTTCCAGCGACCCCTCCAAAGAGGAGGATAACTCAATGTTGGACTGGGCCGGACTGCAGGTGCATAATCCAGCATGTCAAAACAATAAAGTATAAAGGCCAGAAATTCTACCGTGTCCGGATACTTACGATTTGGCCAGGGGCTTGACCCTGGGCTCCCACTCTCCGCCGTTGTCGATGGCTGCCGCAGAGTTGTCCGGAAGGGAGGTTTTTCCCTTCTTGGGCGCCTCGTCCTCCCTATGTGTGGGGGCCGTCCTCTTCCTCCCCCCCCCTTGCAGGGAGGTAACGAATTTCTTCTTCTTCCTCCTCTTCCGTGTCGTCTTCGGAAATGGAGGAGCGATCCTCGATGTCTTTGGACATCGCGTCCGAAGCACCCTTGTGACGGAGACCATCTCTGGTCCCCTTGGCCTTCTTCTCCGGCACCTCGTAATGCACTGAAAATAGCATCTCCGTCAGAAGCGGGGCTTCTGGGTCTTCGGACAGCGGAGCTGGATAGTTAATCCGGTCCCCTATATCTATCTTGGCCTGAAAATTTTGGTAGGGAAGCTTAAATTCCTTCCTCAAATATGCCAGTAAAGGGTATACCTTGAAAACATGAAAGAAATTACTGGATTGGCCTGGCGTTTTGAGCTAAGCCCATGATCCTCGGTCGTGGGCGGTGGTGTATCGCCGGTCTTGAAGAGCACCTTCCAGATGTCTTCGTGCGTCGTGCCAAAAAGCTCTAGTAGCGTCTGGTGCTTGGCCAGATCGAACTCCCACAAGTTGCAAATCCGGCGTTGGCACGGAAGGGTCCGGCGAATGGGCATAACCTGTATCATGTTGACGAGCTTGATTCTCTTATTTATCATGTTGTGGACGTGCATCTGGAGCCCTGTTACCTCGTCCAAAGAGCCCCAAGCCAGGCCCTTCTCTTGCCAGGAGGTGAGCTGCATCGGGACTCCGGATTGGAATGCGAGGGCCGCCTCCCAGTTGGTGCTGCGCGGCTCGGTGATGTAGAACCACCCCGATTGTCACCCCTTTACGGTCTCCACAAAGGAGCCTTCCGGCCAGGTGACATTGGGCATCTTGCCCACCCTGGCACCTCCGCACTCTGCTTGTTGGCCGCTCACCACCTTTGGCTTCACATTGAAGGTCTTCAGCCATAGGCCGAAGTGAGGTGGGATGCGGAGGAAGGCCTCGCACACGACAATAAATGCTGAGATGTTGAGGATAGAGTTGGGGGCCAAGTCATGGAAGTCTAGACCATAGTAAAACATAAGTCCGCGGACGAATGGGTGGAGGGGGAATCCCAGCCCGCGGATGAAGTGAGTAAGAAATACCACCCTTTCCTGGGGCTCCGGGGTGGGGACGATCTGTCCCTTGGCTGGAAGTCGATGAGCGATGTCCTTGGCCAGGTACCTAGCCTCCCGGAGCTCCTTGATGTCCTTCTTCGCGGTGGAGAAGGCCATCCACTTGCCTCCAGCTCTGGATCTGGACATGATTGGAGTGCTTTCTTGGGAGGAGAAGGCGAGAGCTTGGGCGTTGGAGCTCGAGAATGGATGGGCAGAGGAAAGAGAAGGCATGGGTGTGAAAAGGTGAATACTTATCCCCTTATAAAGGCTGTAAAAGTTATGCGCCTCCCTGCCTTAAAATTTGCCTATTCCCCAAGCGCCATGCAGATGGCACAGTTGGGTTACCCATGCCCGTGTTGATGAGAATCCCGTGATAAGGGGACACAATCTCTGCTTCGACAAGACGTGCCAATGAAGCCGCCCCTCAAAATACGGAGCGACAGGCTAAAAACGGTTCGAATAATAACCGGGCAGTGGTGTCATGTCACGCTACAAAAAGTTCTCAGCGGATTGGACTCGTGAAATGTTATACTCTCTACGGTTGTGTGTGGTACTTGTTTTGTAGAGCCGGACACGTTTTCTATGTTCGGAAGGCTATGTTGGAGTATTTGGAGAAGGAACCCGCCTTGCAATGCCGAAGACAATCTGTGCGCCGGACTCATCGTCATTGAAGCCTGGTTCAGGGGCTACTAAGGGAGTCCTGTACTAAGGGGTCCTCGGATAGCCGAACTATATACTTTGGCTGGACTGTTGGACTATGAAGATACAAGATAGAAGACTTCGTCCCGTGTCCAGATGGGACTCTCCTTTGCATGGAAGGCAAGCTTGGCGATTCAGATATGTATATTCCTTTCTCTGTAACCGACTTTGTACAACCCTAGTCCCCCTAGTGTCTATATAAACCGGAGGGTTTAGACTTCTAGGGTTTAGCCACAATAATCATAATCTCATAGGCTAGACTTCTAGGGTTTAGCCATTACGATCTCGTGGTAGATCAACTCTTGTAATACTCATATTCATCAAGATCAATCAAGCAGGAAGTAGGGTATTACCTCCATAGAGAGGGCCCGAACCTGGGTAAGCATTGTGTCCCCCACCTCCTGTTACCATTAGCCTTAGACGCACAGTTCGGGACCCCCTATCCGAGATCTGCCGGTTTTGACACTGACAGCGTGGTACTACTGCACAGAACTGTACTACCACCCACTACTGCAGCTCTACTACCGCGTAGAGGAAAAATGTATCCAGAGGATAAAATATAAGTAGAAGAGTGATGGTCTTCGGATGCGGAAGTACCGCGACAAGTGATACTACCACAGGGCAGGTGCGGTACTACCGTCCAAAATGGTACTACCGTGCCCAAGTGCCGCCCTATTGTCGTCAAAGCAAAAGCGAGTCCAGAAGCCCAAAAACATGCGGTAGTGCCCAAGACATTGGAACCGCACAAGTACTGTGCAAGTGGTACTACCGCTGCCCAGGGCGGTACTACCGCTAGCGAGCTTCAAAATATCCCAAGCAAATAGATGGAAGCAGGAAAACCAGAACTGCCGTAACTTCTACAAATGAGCTCCGAATTGAGCAAACTCAAGCTTGTGAGAAGAGGCAGTAGAACAATGCCAATGATATAGAGATGTGAAACCTCTATTAATGAAGAACCGGCAAAAACTCCAACATCGAAAACATCATAGAAGATGCATATGAACTTCGTTTTTGATGAACTTGAGCAATTCATGAAGATGACCATAAGCTCTAAAAGTCACAAAGAGAAACACCAAATAAGAACCAAGAAAGATGATGCAAGGACGCAATGGTGAGCTCTCTATACACAATACGATCAAGCTACTCATTTGAGAGCCCCCTTGATAGTACGACAATTGATCCTATAACACGGTCTCCCAACTACCACCATGAGACCGGAAAAATAGAAAACCTATCAAGGGCAAACCTTTGCCTTGCACAAAGTCCACTTGAGCTAGATGATGACGATATTGACTTCCTCAAGTTGGACCACCTTTCTTGATTGTGTTGGCTCGATGAAGACTACTTGATTGCTCCCCCATACTCCACTATGGGTGAGCCACTCTTTGGCACATCTTCACAAGTCCATTGTCACCACAATGGACAGCAATCTTCAAGCATGATCTCATCGTGATGCTCCACTTGAACTTGTGCATCGCAACCTTGATGACGATCACCACTTGATGTCATCCTCCATGGGTTGTATGAGATCTTCCTCTTGACGCAAGCCCATGGAAACATACCTAACCCCACATAGAATTTTCACGTAGACCATGGGTTAGTACATGATACATCGCCAATGTATCTATAATTTATGAAGTATTCATGCCATGTTTACAATAATTTTATATGGTTTTGGTATAATTTGCATGGAACTAACCCGGACTGGCGTTGTTTTCAGCAGAACTACTGTGGTGGTGTTTTTTGTGCAGAAATCAAAGTTCTTCGAATGCAGCGAAACCTTTTGATGACTTTTTTTTGAAGAAAAGATGCACTAGAAGCTTCGTGGGAGGACCAGAAGGTGAAAGAGGTGAGCACAAGACACCTGGGTACACAAGGAGGCCCAGGCTCGCCCAGGTGGGTTGTTCCCACCTCGAGGCCCATCTTCGCGTGATTCCAATGCTGAAAATTCCTGTAAATAGAGAAACCATTAGAAATAACCCTAGATTAGAAGTTCCTCCGCTGCAAGCATCTATATCCATGAAAAACTAATCAGGACGCTGTTCCGGCACCCTGCTGGAGGGGGGAATCATCACCAGAGGCCATCTTCATCATCCCGGCGGCCACCATGATGATGAGGAGGGAGTAGTCCACCCTTGGGGCTGAGGGTTTGTACCAGTAGCTATGTGTTTACTCTCTCTCTCTCTCTCTCTCTCTCTCTCTCGTGTTCTTGAGATGGCACGATCTTGATGTATCGTGGGCTTTGTTAATATAGTTGGATCATATGATGTTTCTCCCTCTCTATCTTGTTGTGATGAATTGAGTTTTCCCTTTGAGATTTCGTTCTTATTAGATTGCATATTTTTATGGGTTTGAGAGCACTTGATATATGTCTTCCATATGAATACCCGTGGTGACAATGGGGTATTATATTGATTTACTTAATATATGTTTTGGCACTCAACTCACGGATTCTCGAGGTGACATTGGGGTAATCTATGCATAGGGGTTGAGGCACGTTCACGTCTTTTGTTTCTCCGGTAGAAATCTTGGGGCACTCTTTGAGGTTCTTTGTGTTGGATTGAGTATTATGAATCTGAATTTGCTTTGGTGTTATTTTAGTACGAATTCTTGATAGATTGATTGGAAACAATAACTTGGTGTTATTTTAGTACGAACTCGTGGATAGATCGGTCGAAAAGAATAGCTACAAACAAGTTCTTCTGATGTTCTCCGCTAGATAAGAACTTTGGAGTGATTCTTCATCGCACTTTGAGGGATGGTTATATGATCCAGTTAGATTATCATTGTTGCCAGATTGCACTAACGAAATTACGGACCCTGGGCCTTGTTTTCAAGCATTGCAATACCGTTTGTGCTCACTTTTGTTACTTGCTACCTTGTTGTTTTTATTTATTCGGATTATAAAAATATAGTTCTACCATCTGTATTACACTTTTATCACCGTCTCTTCGCCGAACTAGTGCACCTACACAATTTGCCATTCTATAGGGTGTGTTGGGGACGCAAGAAACTCTTCGTTATTTGGTTGCAGGGTTGTTTGACAAAGACCATATTCATCCTATGCCTCCCATGGATTGATAAACCTTATGTCATCCACTTGAGGAAAATTTGCTATTGTCCTACAAAATTCTGCGCTTGGAGGCCCGACACGAGTCTACAAGAATAAAGTTGCGTAGTAGACATCAAGCTCTTTTCTGGCGCCGTTCCCGGGGGGTGAGTGCTTGAAGGTATATCTTTAGATCTTGCAATTGAATCTTTTATTTTCTTGTTTTTATCACTAGTTTGGTTTATAGAAGAAAACTAGAAAAAAATGGAATTGAGGTGGCCTCATATTGTTCATCTTTGTAATGTCTTTCTTGAAAATGATGGAAAGGAAAATTGTGCTCAATTGATAGAAGAAGAATTCAATAAAATGTTTGGCATACATGATGAGCATGATTGCAATGTTGCTAGCATGAATACTTTGATTATCCATGATGGGAATGATATGCAAAGCCATAAGCTTGGGGATGCTATGTTTGATGAATATGATCTTTTTGGTCCCCCAAGTTTTGATGAGAATATTTATTATGTTGAAAGCATGTCTCCTATTTATGATGATTATATTGGTGAAAGTGGATTTGGAGAGGTCATGACTTTATTTAATGATGATTCCACTATCTTGGAAGAGGTTTCAATTGATTATGATAACAAAGTTCCTATATATGACGATTATGGTGATGACATGTATGCTATAAAGAATAATGATAACCATGAAACTTGTCATCATGATTTTAATTTTCAATTGGATTATGCCAATCAAGTATCACATGATAGTTATTTTGTTGAGTTTGCTCCCACTACTTTTCATGAGAATAAAATTGCTTATGTGGGGAGTAATAAAAATTCTATGCTTGTGGATCATGAAAAATACTTTATGTGAAAGTTATATTGTTGAATTCATTCATGATGCTACTGAAATTATTATGAGAGAGGAACATATGCTTTTACATATCTCAAAAATATCAAGTTTCTTCTCTCTATGTTGAAAGTCTTGGTGTCGTGCTTGTTTTGCCTTCCTATGCTAGTTGATTCTTGTTCCCATAAATTGTTTGCTCACAAAATACCTATGCATAGGAAGTGGGTTAGGCTTAAGTGTGCTTTCCATGTGATTCATGCTGCTCTTTTTCATGTTTCAATTCTTTAGTTTTATGCGAGCATCATTGAAATCATCAGGCCTAGCTAAAAGGCATCAAAGAAAAGCGCTTGTTGGGAGACAACCCAACACTTATACCTACTGTTTTTGTGTGTTCACATGATTAAGCTACTGTAGTAATCATGTTTAAGTAGCTCTTGTTTAAATAAAGTGCCAAGTAAAGCCTTTGGGATAATGTGGATGATAATTGATTTGATTCTGTGCAAAAACGGAAACTTTTGCGCTCAGTCCAGGAATTTCTAAAATTCAATGGATGTGCTTTTGATCTGATTTTTTTTAAAGATGATTGATATACAAATTCTCTATGTTGTCCTAATTTTTCAGAATTTTTATAGTTGCAGAAATATGGTCTTTGTTCGGATTACTACAAACTATTCAATTTTGGATAGATTTTGTTTCCAATGCATAGTTTGTTTTTTTCTAGTTTCTATGGCTTATATTGGTCAATATAAATTGTGGAAATGATAAGGTACAGTAGGAACTGTGTGAGAACAATTATAAATCTTGTCTTTGACAGTACCAAAGTGAATGGTTTGCTCTTTATCATACTAACGCATCTCAGGAAGTTCCGTTAAGTTTTGTTGATTGAAAATTTTCAAGTTTTGGGTGAGATATTGATATGAGGAAAATAAGGAGTGGCAAGACCCTAAGCTTGAGGATGCCCAAGGCACCCCCAAGGTAATATTCAAGGAAGACCCAAGCGAATAAGCTTGGGGATGCCCCGGAAGGCATCCCCTCTTTCGTCTCCAACATTATCGGTAACCTCACTTGAAGCTATATTTTCATTCGTCACATGATATGTGTTCTGCTTGGAGCGTAATTTTCTCTTATTAATATTTTCTTGATTTTATTTAGATAATGTTTTTACCTTGTACTTCAATAAAAATGTCAAGTATAGCCTTTGTCATGCTTATTTCACAAGTCTATATGTTGTTGTTTGAAAACAGAAAGTTGCATGCTAGTGCGTGAATTCTTGAGAAAAGTCACAATGTGATAAAATTTTGAAATATTTTGCACAATAAGCTATGATAAATTTTCTACAGTGTAGTAAGTTTTCAGAATTTTGACAATTATAGAAGTATGGATCTTCTTGCATTCTTTACGGACTGTCTTGTTTTGGCACATTGCTGTTATGTTTGCATTGTTTGCATATGTTTGCTTGTTTAATGATTCTATTTGAGGATAGGACTATCAAATATGCAGAGGCATTTAGTATGCAATGTTAAATAATAATTTTAGTGATTTGCTACAGTAGAGAATGATAAGGTTTTGCATTGATTTATTCTAACTTATCTCACGAGTTCTTGTTGAGTTTTGTGTGGATGAAGTTTTCAATATTTAGGGAAATCGTGATATAAAGGAATTAAGGAGACATAAAAGCTCAAGCTTGGGGATTCCCAAGACATACCAAGTTAATATTTCAAGAAGTCTCAAGCATCTAAGCTTGGGGATGCCCCGGCATGCATTCGACCTTTCTTCATCAACAATTATCGGTTAGCCTCGGTTGAGCCTAAGTTTTTGCTTCTTCACATGATGTGTGCTATTCTTAGAATTTTATTTTATTTTATTTTTGATTGCTATTTTAATATAATACTTAGATCTAAAACTTTTAAATAAGAGAGAGCCCTCACACAGCTTCCTATTTACTTAACTACTCATTTGATCTTCACTTATATCTTTTTGGAGTAGTTTACCGAATACTCTCATGCTTCACTTAGATTATTTTTGAGAGTTGATAATAATGATGACAATTTGTACAAGCTATGAAATTAGTCCCGAAGTGATAGATATTCAAGAGGGATAATAAAAACTTTCATGTAGATCATCGGATCTGATAAGTTTGATTCCTTGCAATAGTTTTGCGATATGGAGATAATAATATGTGAGTCATGTTGGTGAGTAATTGTGCTTTAGTAGAAATATTGGTGTTAAGGTTTGTGATTCCCTATGCAAGCACGAAAGTTAATAGTTATGCAATGACGTTACATCCTACTTGTGGTGCATTATTCGGTGTTAGTTATGCTTAATGCTCGCTTATGTGAATTTTCGTTTCTTGGTTGGTTGCTTCTCAATCTTTTTGCTAGCCTCTACTTGTACTAAGTAGAAATACTACTTGTGCATCCAAAATCTTTAATACCATTTTTGCCATGTGAGTCCACCATACCTACCTATATGTGGTATTTCCTTGCCATTCCAAGTAAATTTGTATGTGCCAACTCTAATTTTCAAAATGAATTTCCTTTTTGTGTGCCTGTACCGCTCATGAAGCAGCAGGGGGTGGCCTATATTTTTGGGTCATTTGCATTTCTGCCCCTAACTCGAACCACCTACTCAGATTTGCCCCTAATTTCAAAGCATGCTCAAATTTGCCCCTCTGCTGTTAGGTCACTACTCAGAAATGCCCTTCCGTCCAGTCAAAGGCCTTTGACCGTCAAAGACCCATGTGTACTGTAGCAGACGGAAAGTGCTACAGTATTGGATGGAAAGTGCTACAGTACTATACGGCAGGGCATTTCTGAGTAGTGACTTAACGGCGGAGGGGTAAATTTGAGCATGCTTCAAAATTAGGGGCAAATCTGAGTAGTGGGTTTGAGTTAGGGGCACAAATGTAAATGTCCCTATATTTTTCCATGCTAGATGTGTTATTCTCAAGATGGGTGTTTATTCACTTTTCATTGCACGAGAGTGTGGCAGGTAATAGGGATGCTTAGTCCCGAAATGAAAACAAAATTTACTTTATGGTGTCAAATAATAAATTCCTTGGAAAGTGGTGGTATGGAGGGCACTCATGGATACGGCTAGCCATGGATTGTGAAAGAATGGTGCAAAAAGGAATATACTTTATTTTATGTTTGGGAACCGCCTATAATGTATCTAGCATGGGAAGTATTGGGAATTACTCGGTCGTTTTCGTTGACGGGAAAGCATGCCTCTCAAAATATTTTATCGCTCAATTTAAGCTTTGAGCTCTGGCGCCTATACAAATCTTTGCTTCCCTCTGCCAAGGGCCTGTCTATTTACTTTATGCAATTTTTATTTGAGTCTCCATCTTCTCTTATAAAGAACCAACTAGGGACCACTATGATCATACTTGTTCATTGGATGTAGCTAATATTTGAGGGTGTTTCATGAATGGACCAATGACTGAGCGTAATGGGCTAAGGATAGCTTTCTTTAGCGTTGATATTTTGAAAGACATGGTTGCTTGTTGATATGCTTGAGTATTGATGTTTTCTTGTCAAATTATAGACTAATGCTTTGAATCATTCAAGCCCAAATGTCCATGCTAGAAAAGGAAAGAGTATATGATGAATATGATAGGTAGCATTCCACATAAAAAAAAGTCTGCTTTCAATTGCTACTTTATCATGATGAGTTTTATGAGAAAGAGTTGTTGTTATATATGATGCTAGGAAAAGTGATTGAAATTATCATTGATCAAACTTATGCACTTTGCTAGCATTCACACTTCATAAATTATTTCTTTTATCATTTACCTACTCGAGGACGAGTAGGAATTAAGCTTGGGGATGCTGATACGTCTCCAACGTATCTATAATTTATGAAGTATTCATGCCATGTTTACAACAATTTTATATGGATTTGGTATGATTTCCATGGAACTAACCCGGACTAACGTTGTTTCCAGCACAACTACCGTGGTGTTGTTTTTTGTGCAGAAATCAAAATTCTCCAAAAGCAGTGAAACCTTTTGATGATTTTTTTGGAAGAAAAGAGGCACTAGAAGCTTCATGGGAGGACCAGAAGGTGAAGGAGGTGTGCACAAGACACCTGGGCGCGCCCAGGTGGGTTGTGCGCACCTCGAGGCCCATCTTCGCGTGACTCCAATGCTGAAAAATCCTATAAATAGAGAAACCATCAGAAATAACCCTAGATCAGAAGTTCCGCCGTTGCAAGCCTCTGTATCCACGAAAAACTAATCTGGACCCTGTTACGGCACCCTGCCA
Organism: Triticum aestivum; assembly: GCF_018294505.1. Taxonomy (NCBI): domain Eukaryota; kingdom Viridiplantae; phylum Streptophyta; class Magnoliopsida; order Poales; family Poaceae; genus Triticum; species Triticum aestivum. The sequence goes on along the minus strand of NC_057798.1, from coordinate 599,379,639 downwards.
GAGGTGGGAATCATCACCAGAGGCCATCTTCATCATCCTGGCGGCCACCATGATGAGGAGGGAGTAGTCCACCCTCGAGGCTGAGGGTTTGTACCAGTAGCTATGTGTTTAATCTCTCTCTCTCTCATGTTCTTGAGATGGCACGATCTTGATGTATCACCGGCTTTGTTAATATAGTTGGATCATATGGTGTTTCTCCCTCTCTATCTTGTTGTGATGAACTGAGTTTTTCCTTTGAGATTTCGTTCTTATCGCATTGAATATTTTTATGGATTTGAGAGCACTTGATATATGTCTTGCATATGAATACCCATGGTGACAATGGGGTATTATATTGATTCACTTGATATATGTGTTGGCACTCAACTCACGGATTCCTGAGGTGACATTGGGGTAATCTATGCATAGGGGTTGATGCATGTTCTCGTCTTTTGTTTCTCCGGTTGAAATCTTGGGGCACTCTTTGAGGTTCTTTGTGTTGGATTGAGTATTATGAATCTGAATTTACTTTGGTGTTATTTTAGTATGAACTCTTGATAGATCGATTAGAAAGAATAACTTGGTGTTATTTTAGTACAAACTCTTGATAGATCGATCGAAAAGAATAACTTGGTGTTATTTTAGTATGAACTCTTGGATAGATTGATCAGAAAGAATAGCAACAAACAATTTCTTCTTACGTTCTCCACTAGATAAGAACTTTGGAGTGATTCTTCATCGCACTTTGAGGGATGGTTATACGATCCGATTAGCTTAGCATTGTTGAGAGGTTGCACTAGCGAAAGTACGGACCCTAGGCCTTGTTTTCAAGCATTGCAATACTGTTTGTGCTCACTTTTGTTACTTGCTACCTTTCTGTTTTTATTTATTCAGATTAGAAAAATATATTTCTACCATTGGTATTACACTTTTATCATCATCTCTTTGCCGAACTAGTGCGCCTATACAATTTTCCATTGTATTGGTTGTGTTGGGGACACAAGAGACTCTTTGTTATTTGGTTGCAGGGTTGTTTGAGAGAGACCATCTTCATCCTATGCCTCCCACAGATTGATAAACCTTAGGTCATCCACTTGAGGGAAATTTACTTCTGTCCTACAAAACTCTTCGCTTGGAGGCCCAACACGAGTCTACAAGAATAAAGTTGCGTAGTAGACATCAGTACACAAAGCGTAATGGACAATGCTTACCATACCATGGGATTACTTGATCCCTCTCGGTACATCTTGTACGCTTTGTGTGTTGATCAACTTGATTCCCTCTTTGACTTAGTCTTCATCAAACTTGTATCATGTCTTCTCTATGACCAATCTTTGGGTAATTCCTTGAATAGAACCTTCGTCAATACATAAACTCCTTGAAACTAATAAATGGACTTCAAGAAATTCCTATGGACAAATCCTACGAATATAACTCAAGGCAACCATTAGTCTATAGAGATTGTCATCAATTACCAAAACCAAACATGGGGGCACCACATGTTCTTTCACCATGGCATGCTGGACGCGCGTACCATGAACGTGGCTGCAGATGGCCACGTGTCGGCTATCCGGTGACTCCTCGACGTCCTACAAGTCGTCGTCGACCCTCCTAGCACAAACCCTATCCCCCACTCGCCCCAATCCCCCTTCCTCGTGCGCCGCTCTTCTTCCCAGCATGCACCCGCCGCCGCATCGCCATGGCCGCCGTCGCCATCGCGCCCACCGTCACCCTAGTGCCCCACCACCATGTCCAGTAGACGCGCCGGCCTCGACTATGTTGTCTACGCCCTTGGCATCAAGCTCAAATCCCCTACATCAATGTCAACGTCATCTTCGTCCTCCTCTGACGTTGCCACCATCGCCGTCGATCCACCCCCTGTGCTGCTTCCGTCCACTCGTCGGGCCGTCGTGTGCCTCCACGGTGAGCATACAGACATTTCCCCTCTGTCCCCCTTCGTTTCCATGCCCGTAGCCATCGTTGCCACCATCGACGTAGCTCGTCGCCGCGATTGAGCTCGCCGCCGTGACCACAACTCATGGAGCTTGTATCTGAGCCTTCTGTTGTGCTCGTGCCCTTCCGCTGATGCCGTCAATAGCCTTATATCGCTCGATCGTGAGCTATAGCGTCAGCCCCATCCAGCTCATGCTCTGGCCACCGCTGCTCGTCGTCGTAGTGCTCAACTCCACCCGCCCCCGCATGCACTGCTGCCGGCATTCGATGCGCCTCATCGTGCATGTTCGAACGCACCCACCCGCTTCCGTTTCAGTCGCCTGTGGCCAAAATCTGAGAAACCTTGCCTCGTTGGAAGGTCGCCGGAGACCACCAGCGCCCACCTTCATGTTAAACTCCAGCGTGGGCCATCGACATGTGGACCCCACGGGGTTATCCATGAATCTGGGCGCTAACCCGCCCCTCCCCCTCTGACACTGGCTGCTGCAGGGTTATTGAAAACCTAATTAGCTAACCAATGTGCCCCTGATACCTCGGGCCCACCCCTCTAACCAGGAATTAAAATTAAACCTTGCTAAAGCCATAGTCAATGACAAGTGGGCCCTCGCACTATTTAAATGGATGGGGCTAGCCCAATCAGCTGCTCGCGTGCATCACTTTCTAATTTACAAGTGGGCCCTCGATGGATGGGGCTAGCCCAATCAGCTGCTCGCTAGCCCAATCAGTTTGTGTTTGTGTTTGCATCACTTTCTAATTTACATCTCTGTCATTCGTGTTCGCGTCAGATGTGATTTTTCTGTACTCTGATGTTATTCTTTAGTAGGAATTCTTTGGTTGCGTTCGTTTTAATCGGCCATTCACTCTATAATTTGTTAATTTTTAGGAGTTAGTTTTCAATTCTTCTTATTTTGATTGTTGCGGCGGGTGAGCTTCGTCCGCTCCTCTGTTCTTGTCGATTTTTTTGATTTTGCTTGCGTGTTTGAATATTGTAATTACTGTTGCTATAGGTTTGAATTCATTGTATTGCGGGTATAATTGTCATTTTTTGAATCGCATTTTTGGAATGAAAGCTGGTGTTGTTCGGCCCGTTGCCGTGTCTTCCATGTAAATTTTTGCGGAGGTATTTTTCTATAGTTTAGTGGTTGTACAATTTTTAGGCGAGTTATGGAATTGTGAGTGAAATTGACACCTCTGTTAGTCTATCACATGTCTGTAATTTTACTACTTTAATTTTATTTGTTGTAGTCATGGCATACGTTGTAGTGCACTGCATTTTCTTTGGTAGTGTACTTCGTTGTAGCTACATTACAGTGGTTATGGCTGCTTATGAGATTTCTCCTTTTCTTAAACTGCATTATGTGTTCTAGATGACTGCATAATAGGCATTTCTATACTGCATTAGCAGTGTTGTTAATGTTTTATTCTGCTACTAGAATGGATGGTCCATTATACGCTTTTGTTAGCTGAATAGTTATTATAATAATTTTTTTGAACTGCATACTATGAGAATTGTTTTTGAACATGGTATGTTAACTGCAAAGTTTCGACCATTTGCATTTCCTTGTTACTGATCAGAGGGCTGCTTTTTTTATTATTAGTACCATACTATGTGTTTGAGAGAACTACATTACTGCCAACAACAACTTTGTCTAAAAAGGATGATAAAATGACGCAGTTGAGGTTGCATACTTTAAATAGACATCGTTCAAATTGTCTGATGGACATAATTTTAAAAGCATACAGCATAACCAAAGCATTAGAAATATTGGTTGCTTCATATTAGACAGCCTAGAGTGCAAATATTGTAAACTTGATGGAGTCTTCTTCTTTGTAGAAAAACACCATGGCCACTTCTCCGACCTCAAAGCCATTCTGGGAGACAAAATCTTTCCAACCAGTAGTTATGTTAATGCATTCTTCAGAGTCGATGTGGTAGTCAGCTTGCATGTTGCATACCCATTCTTGTGTTCAGTCTCCAAAGTAACCTTCCCTGAACTTGGAGCAGGAAATTTTATTGTGGATGGCAGTTTCTGCATATTGGAATGGGTGGAAAAAGAATTTTATAAGTAAACAGCAAATGTTTTTCTTTTATACTTAGTATGATCTATTTATGTTGACTTAAATAGTTACATATATATGACTGCTATTTTCTAAAGTAGTTGCAATGTATGAACAAACTTATATACGCAATTGACCCCTAGTTTTACCAGGATATATATTATACTGCAACATGCTTGCACTCCAATGTCAGTAATAGTGTACTTCGCCAGCATGTTAAGATAACTGCAACGCTTATCTACTGACCCTTTTTTTTGTTCGTGTGTTGGGATTCTGATCTAACTAGTGTCGATACCTGGTGTGGATAGGGTTCAGTCTCCAAAGAAAGATAGGGTTCAGTCTCCAAAGAAAGATAGGTGGAAGCATCTAGTCTTAATAGCTAACAAATCTGAACAACAATACAAATTCTGTTTTGTAATTTTGTTGACACTACTAAACAAATTGATTGAACTATATATTCAGATGTGGATCTGCAGGCTAGATTATGTCGAAAATTGTGAGGGGAAAAACATACCCAACTTTCCTGCAGATCTACGGTCGTGAGGCGATGAAGAAATGGCGCACGAAACCCCCTGTTGGTTATCATCAGGCACCCGAGCATGCTGCGCCACTCGGTGTTGGTGAGCTCTAGACCTTCTGCGTACACACATGTGTCCGCTACCGGCGCCATCCTTGCCAAACACCCGCACTTACAGTCCATGGCGGGTTCAGTGGAATTCTAGAGAAGAGCTGTGGATGGGATGAACCTTAGATCTACGATTTGAAGAAAATGAGGAACGGGGGGAGGAGTTGTGTTAGTCTGGAGCACGAATGGATATGTTTTTATGCAACCAATTGAGCAATGAAAGTAATAAATGTTGTGGGGTTGGTGTTAGGTGGTGGATTGGTTCTAATTCAGTGTACACGAATGCATTTGAGAAGCAATAGGACTGCTTACTTGAAAATAGCGAACTGCATTGTCATATCACGATGAACTGCGGAACACATGGTTGGGCCTATGTTTGTGTATGGTATGTAAGATTTTTTTTAAAAAAAATTCAGTGGCCTCTCTTTTGTTTGTTGGCCCTGTGTTCGGGAAGTGAAGATGCATTTGGGCCCAAGTCGTCCTGTGAGCACGGCTGGTTCCCGGTGCGCTTTGTGTGCGGCCTAATGTTTAGTCCCACCTCGCCCGTGGAAGGCGCGCCCGACCTGTTTATAAGCGATGGCGAGGCACATCGGTCGAACTCCTCTTGTTACTTATTTGGGCGCTTATACACGGTCTCTGACCTCTGGGCCCATGAGTGGCCGGTGTGTGGTCGGTCCCATGCATTGTGACTCAGAATGACTTGCCTCCTGTGGGTGCAGACCTATTACAAGACTCGCTGGGGCCGGTAGCACCTGGGTGGTCAATTTTTTTTCTTTGTATTTTTCTGTCTTGGGTATTTTTTTTCAATGTCAGGGCGTGCACTGCATTGATCAGTGTTATGTACTGCATGTGCACGCATTCCGTACTGCATGCACAGTTCTCATTTTTTGTTTCCGTGTTTTTGCTATTATGTAATCTTTTTTCCAATGTATGGGAGTGCACTGCTTAGTAAATCATGCGTGTAATGCATTGATTATGGTTTTGTACTGCACGTTCATATATTGCTGCACTGCATTGATTATTTACGTGTTTGCGTTTTTCTTTTTGTGTTTTTGCTCTTATGTATTCTTTTTTTTAAATTTAGGTTCGTGCACTGCTTTGTTGGTTATGTTAAAACTTTATTCGACAGATTATGTACTGCATTCGTATACAATTTGCACTTCATGCGTCATGTTTGCACACTGCAACTATTTTTTGTTTTGTGCACTGCTCGAATCTAATGATACATGAGCAGACAACAGAAAAAAAATTATCACAGGTATTTTGTACAACAATTTCATCATCAGCAAACTAAGTTGAACAGAAAGCAATCTAACATAATCAAAGTTCATCATTACAAGCGATTCTGCATGGCAAGCAAACTAAGTTCAGCACACAAGCAAACTAACGATACATAAGCAAACAACATAAAGCAAATTTGATGATAATTCTAAAACGACGCTGGCATTGTTGGCTCTTGGCCGGCACCATCTTCTTCTTCACCAGTTATGCTCTTCCCATCCCCAGCTGCTCCTGGCGCGCTTCTTGGGGTGCTCCTCCTTCTCCAGCTTTGCACGGCGAAGGCCGTCCTGGGTAAGGGTGATGCGGTTCCATATCTCATATGTTGCGTAGGCGTCCTTTGCCGCGTACTCGATGTGCCTCATGGACAGAGGCAGGGTGGCCCAGCGCATGTGCTCGTCGTTGGTGATCTTCTTCTTCATGTTGTTGTAGTAGTCATCGATGAGCATGCCGGATACGTCTCCAAGGGAGTCCAACGCCTTAGTTGCCTCAGGCACCCTCCACTCCTTCTAGATGTCGATGAAGTTGGCGACCTCCAGTTTGACGCGCTCTAGCCTGGTTTTGTTGCCGTCGATGGAGAAGCCTGCAAAGGTGTACCTGGGGTCGGCGAGGAAGTTGTCGAAGACGGTGCACCTTTCAGAGGCGCTCATTTGGAAGAGCAACACCGGGTGATTCTTGCCGATGGAGAGCTGGTAGAGGGCGGGTTTCTGTGTCGCTTCAGGCTTGTTGTTGTACTCGAGATCAATGTCGACGATCTTGTGGCGCTGGAGGCTGAGGTGGCGCTCGTACTGCACGAGGGAGATCGCCATCTACTTCTTGTTATTGGTGTGGATGACGTGCAACTTGGTGTTGTCGTGTGCCTCCACGGCCTTGTCGTCCTTGTACTCGTCGGTGAACGTCATCGCCGGTAGCAAGGCTTGGTGCTTTTGCGTGGATACGGAGCGATTTGGTGGCAGCACAATGGATACTTGTGTTGTTGTGGATGAGAAGGCCTTTGGCAGGGGTCTGAATTTAAGGGGAGGGCGTAGGGTGGGATGGCCCCATCGGATGAATTGCACGATCTCGCTGATGATGTGGTTGTGCAGATCGTGGGTTGGTGTTGCATCTGTGATCGTGGGCTTGTGGCGATGGAACTGCTCCGATTGGGTGGTTGTATGCGAACGTGGTTTTTTTAAGGTGGTTTTATTTTATTTTTGATCAGTAATTTTTTTAACCACCACTTTACTGTGCGAACGGGTATTTTGTCACGTTTTATATATGTATACTGCGTGATAACAGAATTTCATTGCTTATATTTACGCGCTGCATCGCTTACGATGCAGAACTGCACTTGTGTCTACATGTGTGTACTTCACCGTTTTTTGCGTGTCCTTGCTATAGGCTTTGGGGTTTTTTGCTGTGTTCTATGCCATGTATTTATTCATGTAGGTAATCCGGAACTGGATTGCTACACCGAACTGCATCGTGTAAGAAAGTGCACCGCATTTTTCTATTGCCTCATACTGCATCTTGTTTTTGCCTATACTTACTGCAATCCCTGGTACGGGAGGGGTAGGGGAAGGGGGGTGCCCCCCCCCACTTTTTTTGAACTTATGGTTTTTTCTTAGTCGGCCTTGTTGGGCCTGTGTTCGGGTAGTGAAGAGATGCATTTGGGCCCAAGTCGGCATGTGAGCACGGCTGGTCCCCGGTGCGCTGTGTGTGCACTCTAATGTTTAGTCCCACCTCGCCGTCGGAAGGCGCACTCGACCTGTTTATAAGCGCTGGCGAGGCATTCTGGTCGAACTTCTCTGGTTACTTATTTGGGCGCTTATACACGACGCTCGCAGCTCTATGCTCTCTGACCTGTGGGCCCATGTGTGGCCAGCCCCATGCATTGTGACTCAAGACGACTCGCCTTCTGTGGGTGCAGACCTATTACAAGACTAGCTGGGGCTGATAGCACCTGAGTGGTCAATTTTTTTCTTTGTATTTTTTCAATGTCGGGGCGTCCACTGCTTTTAGTAAATCATGCGTGCATTGCATTGATCAGGGTTATGTACTACATGTGCACGCATTCCGTATTGCATGTACAGTTCTCATTTTTGTTTCCGTGTTTTTGCTTTTATGTAATCTTTTCTTTTCAATGTATAGGACTGCACTAGTTAGCAAATTACAATTGTACTGCATTGATTTTGGTTCTGTACTACACGTTCATATACTTCTGCACTGCATTTATTATTTCCGTGTTCGCGTTTTTATTCATCGCTGTGTTCTATGCCATGTATTTATTCATCTACGTAATGCGGAACTGGATTGCTATAGCGTACTGCATCGCGTAACGAAATGCACTGCATTTTTCTAGTGATGCGTACCGCATTTGTTTTTTGCCTGTGCTTACTGCACTATACGGGAGGTGTAGGGGAAGAAGGGGGGCGGGTTGGGGCCCCCACCCCCACTTATTTTTGTGTGGCACTTATTTGAAGGTAGACTTTTTTTCGAATGTGTCTTCTTAACATGCGTGTTGTTTTTTATTTTAACTTTTTTACGAACTGTATGTATTTTATTTTGTTTTACCATCTGAACATCATGATTCTTCAGAGAGAACTGCATCATGTGCGTTTTGATTTTTTGTTTTTGAGTAATATGTGTGTTTTGATGTAGTCTGGCTCATTTTATCCGGGCCATTTTTGGGCCGGCCCGTTTTTTGTGACCCTTTTGTGACACGGGGCCTCCTACGTTTCCCTTCCAGGCTATTCCACCGCTCCGCTGACAGGGAGAGAGACCGAGAACAATCCCCTCTCCTCTCTTGCAGTTTCTCCCGAGGCATCTCTCCCTCGAGCAAAACCGCCATCGCCCGCAGCAACCGCTATCGCCCGAGGAACCTCCGCCCTCAAGAGGTCCTTATTCCCGCATTCTGTGTTGCCGTCCGCTCCGCGAGCCCTTGCCGTTGCTCTCCCGCAGCCCTTTCCTGTCTGTTCCCATCGCCGCCCCCCTCCCCCCTTCCCGCCGCCATCGTCGCATCCTTTTTTGTGGTACGTTCCGCTTGGCCTTGGTCTTGATCGCCCCCTTGTCTTGTTTTGTGATTCTCGTAGTTGCTGTTGCTCTTTTTGCTTGTGTAATTTTTTTGTAGGCAGTCGATTTTATCGCATTTTGAAGTCGATAGTCATGTGTAGCAATGTGGATCTAGGGTTTCGTGAGATTTTTGCCGATTTTGTTGCTTATGTCTGTCACTTCGTCCTTGTGTTGCAGGCAAACGCCATGTCTTCGTCGAGCAGAGTGGGAGGAGGAGTTCAGGGTATGTGGAGTGCTTATTTTAGGCTTTGTTTATTTTGTTTGATGTTTATCTAGTTTCCTAATTCATCCTGCATATTGGTTTATGCTCTGTTAGTTGTCAGCGTTCGTTTGCATTATTTTGTCATGTGATGTTTTGTAATTTCTGTTTTCTGGTTCTTTTTGAATCTAGTAGGTGATTGCAGTGCTCATAATGATACACCAATTGACTCTCGTTGTCCTGGTGGTAAGGATCATGGTGTCGAGGGAGGACATCAAGTGAATTCGCCGGTTGAATCTTCTCCCATAAGTGTGGCCCCTCCTTGGGTATGTGATTGATTTGTTTATTTTTGTGTATGCTGGTTGCTTGATGTTATACAAATTGGTGTTGCCTTGTTTTATCTAGTCCGACATTTTGTTGCGAACAACCGTGAAGTTAGTGTATGCAGCACTGCATTTATTTGTATATGTGAACTCCACTATATGTATGTGTGAACTGCATTGTTGTTTTATTCAAGTTTTTTGTACAATGCATTATTTTTTATTTTGAGCTTATGGTTGGAGCACTTCATTTATATGTCTAACGGTACTGCATTTGTTCTTTTTGTGCACTTTTTAACGAGCATAGTCAAACTTCATTTTGACACTGTCTATTTTCCATGCTGGGGCGCCTGGGTTTGAGGGGGTTACTCAATTGATTGACCATTATTTTGCAGAGGGTAATGTCGGTGTGAGCTTTGATCAGAGACGTCCCGTCTTGTCTGAAACACAATCACAGTCTGTTGATGGTACAGAGGAAGTTACACAGGATTGGATGGTCTCGGAACAGCTTCGTCAATATGAGTTGAAGCAAAGCAAGAAGAAGTTGAGGTTTGAAATTGTGTCAAAAGAGTTTGCGGAGAAGGAGAAGCAGAGGAGAGGTGCAGATGGTGCCAAGGGTGGTAAATTTGACAAGGTGAAGCAGCCTTCTTTGTAGAAGAAGAGGCTGAGTACTGTTGCTGAGGAAGGTGGTACACCTCGGCGGAGTCCATGTGTAGCTGGAATGAAGAAGAATCTTGGCAAGAGAACTGTTGAAGCTGGTGGAAATGATGATCCTCTGCGCAATCGACTACATGTCATTGAAGGTCCCAACTCTGATGATAATGACTTTGTGCTTGCTGATTATGTGAAGGGTGTTCACCTTTGTAGACGCAAAGACTATGGTTCATCTAAGAGTCTACCCAAGTGTGCCCGTGATGATGTCAATGAAGATGTTGGTGGTGACTCTGGCAAGGAGGTGGATGCTGCTCCAAAGGTTTGTTGAAGTGCACTGCATTTGTTTCCTTCATTGTTATTCTTTCTGTGTTTTCTATGTCTCTTTTTATGGCTAGTCTTCTAATGTGGACTGCATTTCCGTTTACACAGAGGAAGAAGTCTAGTAAGAGCAATGCAACTGAAGATGATGCTGAGGGAGATGATTCTTGATTTAACAAGACCGTACAGTTGTCACTTCCCACTGTTTGCAAGGCTGCTTCTTTGTTGAAAGAGGCACATTGTAGTCGTGTTAGGGATGCTGGATTTGGTGTTGTCTTTGATCTGACAGTAAAGAAAAATGTGTCGCACATTCTTATGTGCTATCTGATGGGAGTGATTGACCCTGCCACCATGGTAATGGACTTTGGGAATGGTAGGGTTCTTCAAATCAATCGTGATGCAGTTCATCACATTTTTGATTTACCTATGGGATGTCACATTGCACCCATGCCTGCTTCTAGTGGTCATGATGAATCGTTGACTGCCCTCGAGGATGAGCTTGGCTTTGACCGTTCAAAGAGTATAGGTGTCAAGGACTTGCTTGAGAAGTTGAAGGTGTTGGTGGAGGAAGATGATTATGTGACTGTTGACCTTGTCGTGAAGGTGTTCTTCCTGATACTTTACCAGAATTTGTTGTGCCCCGGGCCTGCAGTTCGTTTGGGTAGAGTTGCTGCAATGGTAGAGAACATGGATTATGCGGCTATGGCTCAAATGGACTTTTGCCAGCTTGTTGTTGATGAGTTGTCGGCAGCTATGGTGAGGTGGTAAACAGAAGGCAGCAAGCAGAATTGTGCAGAGGGTTGTGCCATTGTCCCCCTGATTATGTATCTTGACTGCTTGAAGCTTCACAAATTTTCAGTCATGCACACGTTGACGCCACGTGCGTCATACCTGACGACCAATGACCTGATGAAGTTGTACAATGAGGATGTGCTTGTGAAGGGAAATATTTACTTGGAAAGTTACAAATTTGGGAAGCTGCCGGTTAGTGCATCTGATTTTTTAATATCAGATTTAAAAAAATGTGCAGCCATTATAAATGTGAACTTTTCTAGTACTCACATGTGTAATTTTCTTTGCTTGTTGTCTTTTTTGCAGTGGAAGGCGTCAGGTGATATTGTGTACAACCGTCATGTTGTAGTTGTACACGGCAGCTCTGATGTGGGGCCTAGCACTCATGCTAGGTTTTATGAGCCTATCTGTAGCCAGCTTCCTGCCTGTGATGATGAGGTGCCGCATACTCGTGGTTTCATGGCTCGACAGATGTTTGATAATAGAAGCTCTTATAAACAGACATTTGTTGGCGGCAAAAAACACGAGGAGATTGATGAGCTTCTTCTGAAGGTTTTGAAGTTGACTAAAGATTTGCCAACCTCTGGTGACAGTTTGAGGACACTTGCTTGTTTTTTCCCTATTGGCCATGGGCCACGAGATGAAGATATTGTTGCTGCTCACAATTTTGATTGTGACGTGATTGAAAGCCTGAAGATTGTAGTGACGGATGTTCGGTCTTCGTATGCTCAATTGAGACATTCACAAGAAGAAAAATGCGGTCGGTATGAGATGAATGCTGGGCATAATTTGGACGAAATGACCCATTAGGACGCTGGCGTTGGCGCTGACAATATATGTTCTAGGTTTTTTGTGGCTTTGAACCTCTTTCTTGTGTATTATGTTGACTGCTCCTCACTATTTCTGTTTTTTTGTTATAGGCTGGAGTGGAATCTTCTGGTGTCGATGGAACTAGGGACGATGGAGTTGGTCAGGTACAAGTACTTCTGCCATGTCTGTTCTGCCATGCGTCCCTTTTCTTGAACTTGCATTTGTTTGCTTCCCATTTTTATTGTTTTTTGTGTACTTCACTACTGTAAAGTGTGTACTGCTTGTGCATAGTTGAAGTTTTTTCTTTTTTGGTCGGTACCATCTTATTTCTCGTTTTTGGTTTGTTCTATGCCCGCAGACTGGTGTTGCTGCTTGTGATGCGCACAAAGAGACCTACGATGGCTCTGGAAAGGATGAGGTCTTGGCTGATGCATCGTCCCCTCTGGATGTTGTAGCTGATAAGGTATAGTTGTATTACTTGTTCTGTTAGTGGTTGTAATCTAATTTTTTGTTTTTTGTTATAAACTTGATGTACGCTGTTATGTTCACTCATATGCATTTTCATTTACATATGTTAGCTGCAATAGTTTTACATGTGTGAGCTTCATTGTTTGACAGAAGTGAACTGCAGTTCTTTTCGCATGCACGGTCCATATTGTTTTACATACATGAGCTTCAGTATTTAACATAATTGAACTGCAGCGTTTGACAAAGTGAACTGCAATTCTTTTTTTACGTATATGTGGGTTGCAGTTGTACTTGTTTTGACACACGTGTGTTGCAGTTGTTTTGCATATGTGGAATGTAGTTGTTCTGTGTATGTTGTCAACAGTCTTTGACATAAGTGTGTTGTGTGTCATTGTGTTAATTATCCCCACGCTCATTTTTGTGTTATTGTGTGTTTTTTAAACTTTCCACAGGTTGGAGAAGAAAACGTGGAAGTTCACGTTGATCTGAATCAAGGCAGTTGTGATGTTGATGGCGGTGGCAATGTTGATGCTTCTGCATCGGTTGCCGTTGACTGTGCAGATCCTTCTGTAGCTCAAGGATCCCATGATGTTCCCACTAGTCGGCATGAAGATTCTAATGTTGGCATTGAAAAGCCACTGGAGAATGTCGGCCCTGCTGTTAGTGTTGTTGCTTCCCCTGTTTGTCTGGTGTTCAATGATGTTCCGGAAGTATCGAGAGTGGAGCCTCATGTAGCTGAAGTATCTAAGGACATTGTCGTTGACCAGACTGTTGTAAATCCAGAGAATGCTGATGTTGCTGTAGAAGGGCCGTCCAGTGAGGTTATGGTGGATTCGTCACAACCTATCCAAGAAAATATTTTTCTCAGCTCTGAAGAACAACAGCCTGAAGACTCTGACACTGAAGGCAAGAGTTTTTTTGAACAGTGCAGTTGAAGTTTTTCTCATTCATTTTGTTTAATTACTATGGTATCTGTATTAGATGTTTAATGATAAGTGAAACTTGATCTTTTGTCTATGATTTTCAAAATAGCTAGCAGAATTTCCTTATCTTAATATTTAAACTTCATTCTTTGGATAAATGAACTTCATCTTTTTTATTACAGATGACGAACTTCCTGTTGTGACACCGTCGAGCATTGATCCAGCTCTTCTGAAAAGATACAATGAGTTGTACGCTGTTGTTACGAGGGCTTGGAAGGACAAGAAGAAGAAGTATGGTTTTTTAGAAATTGTTTTGTTCATATGTATTTTCTAATTTTGGTATTTACCCCTTTTTCTTTGTTGTTATTTTTTTAGTATCTTATGTTTCAGTTTTTCATGAAAAATTCAGGGACATGATTGCTTTTAAAACTGAGATGGGTGATATTAGCATTGGCGAAGTTGGTCAATCCTTTTGGGATAAAGGGATGCTCACTACAAGGCTTGTAGATCTTGGGGTTTCTTTGCTGGTAGATAAGTTTAAGGGATCTCCGACAATGGTTGCCCCGTACCATATTTGTGTAAGAACGCCGAAATTTTTGTTTTATTTTTTGATTTTCTTTTCTGATTTCGTGCGACGACCTGTTTGCTTGAGCACTATTTGATTTTTGTTTTTGTTTCAGCACACAAATACTTGGAATGGTGGTACTGTAGGCAGTAGTGTTAAAATGATGTTCTCCTCAAAAGCCGAGGAGCGCGTTGATAAAAAGGATATGGTGAGAAACGTTTTTATGTGTCGAAAACTATATTTTGTGTGTTTGTTTTTATAGTGTTCTGTTTTTTCTTCTTATAATAATTTTATTTATTTATTCGTGCTTCCAACGAGTCCTTTTTGCAACTTTTGATCCGCCAGATACGAGGGATGGTGTTGGTCATTATTATGTAGTTGCGTTAAATGTGAAAGAAAGGCGATTTGAATTTCTTGACTCGCTCAACAAACCTGGCAGCCCTGATGCAGTCAGGGTTTTTAGGAGGATGGTTAAAAATATCAAGCGTGCATGGAAAGAAGGAAGCTCAAGTTCTGATGAGCCGCTAAATCCTCCTACACTTGATGGATTTGTGTTGAAACATGTCACTGTCCCAATGCAGCCAAATGGGTGTGTTCTGTACAGCCCTTCTCCAGCATACTGCTCAAGTTTTTTTTACTTCATTTTGTGAAACTGATGTTTTTTATTCTTTTATTGTAGGCATGATTGTAGATTCTATATGTTTCAATTCTTGCATACCTGGGATGGTGTTCGAGTTGCTAAGTTTGGGGTGGAGCACATTGGCTACATCTGAAAGGCCATGCTCTATAGCTGGCTCACATCGAGGAAGTGTTGCCTTGATTTAACATCACTTCTAATTTTTGCAGATAAAGGTTGTTTTAGTGAACTTCTTTATCCTCCCTTTATTTATTTTTTGTCCACTGCTTGGTTCTGCTTCTTATGGTCAAGTGAGCTGCATTTTTCTTTATATGTGGGCTGCATTGTTCTTTATATGTGGGCTGCATTGTTCTTTATATGTGGGATGTATTGTTGTAGAGACGTGTCGGCTGCATTGCTGTAGACAAGTGTGATGCATTTAATGTAGACTAGTGTGCTGCAATGCTGTAGACAAGTGGGCTGCATTGCTGTATACAAGTGGACTGCATTGATGTAGAGAAATGGCCTGCAATGCTGTAGACAAGTGGGCTGCATTGTTGTATACAAGTGGACTGCATTCTATTTTTCTGTATTCATGTTTTTTGGTTTTTGTATTTTGTGCTGAGTGCTTCCATGTTTTTTCTACACGTTTTTAGGTTTTGATGGGGGGCTTCATGAAGGTTGTACGTCACTATTTGAGTCTCAGGGTTCTGAGGTGGTTATGGAGGATTGTGTCATTGAAATCTCTCCAGATAATTCTGGTTCTTTGGCTGGAGATGGTTTGAACACAAATGTGGTGTCTGGACCTGATGGTGGAAGTGTCTCTCGACCTAGCTCTCCACACGATGTATATGATGTTGATGATGATGATTTTGTTACGCCATGTCCATGTGTCACTAGGACTAGGAGTGTAGCAATTAATCATCCCCCTATGGATGAGGTTGAAGTATTTTCGAACAAGAGGGCGGGTGAGAGGGCTTTTAAGTTGAGATGCTCTATAGAGAAATTGAAGCCTTCGAAGTTCAAATATATTGATGAGGCGATTAAAATAAAGGATCTTGTTCTTAGCAAAGATTTCGTAACCAAATACCACGAGTAAGTTTTATGTGTGTGCCCTTCATCCTTTTTGTGTCTTTTGATTTTAATTTTAATTTTATTGATCCCATCTGTGTATGTTTACTGCAGGAACGCGTTCTTTATGGTGAGTAGTCCTTTTGGTGATGTCGATACTTACAATGTCGACTATATCTATGATACATTTGGCAAAGGAGCTTTAATGGATTCGTATCTCATGGATTTTGTCATCAAGTACTGGAAGCAAGACCCTGAATTGGGTTTAGCTTATCAATCCGGTGAACGTGTGCTACTTTCACCTTTATTTATCATGGTAAATGTTTGCTGTCATTCTTTCCTATTGTACTGGCTTTTTCATGTCCATGTCTGCTTGCATTGTTTATTCTTTTTTTCATGTCCTTTTTTGTTCTTTTTTCTGTGCAGTACGTTCTTCAAATGGAAACCTTTGTGGCAAGATATAATGACAGAAACCCTGTGTTGCCAGTTGTGCATAGCTCATTTGTTTTAGATGATGATGTTAAGCAGTTCAAGGTTTTGTGAGCGACGACGCAACCCTGTTGGATGCAAAGCTGGTAAGTTCATTGTTTTCCGTCATTTATTTTCCTAGTTTGTTGCATTTCTTTTTATAGTTATTTTTGGAACAGTGGTCCTGGTGCTACGTGTCGAAAGAACTTTTCATTTCATTTTTGTTTTTTTATGTGAAAAGATTATGATGCCGCGATCCAAAAATGGTCATTATTCCTTATACACGATGAACCAGCATGGCCAGACGCTTGATATCCATGACAGTAGGAAGTACACTGGCCATCCTGATGTCACGTCAAGGTGGCGCAGGACTGACTACCACACAGATTGCACTGAAGTGGTATGCCATTTTTTCTTGCCAAGCATAAAGCTTTTTTGTGTTTCTCCTACTGCATTTTTTTCATAAACTGCACATGCAAATTTTAGCACACATAGAACAACATTTGTTTATGTAGTGCACTGCAACATATGCGCGACAGAACTGCATTTTCTCACACCCCCGATAATCTGTTTAAAAAAGGGTAATATGAAATGACCTTGCGTGCACTTAAAAGAGGGACTGTCTAGACATTTGAGAACAACTTTTGTAGTTTTTTGGTTCGTCTGAGTAGCAACTTTGATCCGTGATGTGTGTTATTTTTACCTTGTGCTTCCTTTTTTTGCCAGATGAGGAGGATGACTCAGGTGCTGAAGGCGATTTATGGTGAAAAATGTATAAATCGAAGAACCACCCTGATTGGGTTAAATTGGCAGAGAAGCCCTCTTACCCGGTCGTGCCAGCGTAGGGAGCAAATGAGTGCGGAATCTATGTTCTGAGGATGACGCAGTTGTATGACGGCCAAAGTCTAGTTGAGAAAATTTTGAAATCCGACGTAACACCTTCCCTGTTTTCTTCTTTTTCTTGTTACTTTTTTTTATTTTAATTTTTTTGACTTTTTTGTTCTTTATGACAACCTTTTTTTAATCACTGGTCTACATTTTTTAAATTTTCTTTTTTCAGCCTGCTATTGAAGATTGGAAGGTGGAGTACATGTTCCAACTGTTGTTCAATCCTTCGAACATGTTGTATTATGAAGACATGCCGCTTGAGCTACGTGATCTGATTGCGGACCTCGGGTTCACTTCCCGGTCGCAATCGCAGACGCATTCGCAGACGCAGTAACAGTCATTTGGGCACTGTTTTCTACTGAGGCAAAAGCCTGTGCGTGGACAAGAACTAGGTTGATGTTGTGTATGTGTGTGCTGACTAAGGTAGATAATGTATGAAAAAGACTTTTTTTTGTCGTTGTGTTTTTTCTTGTTCTTTTTGCAGCAGTATTTGGATGAATTTGTATGTGTATGTGTATTTTATATAAATAACTCATATAGTATATATAAGTGTATATTTTTATTTTGTCGACGACCACGTTCTGTGTGAACTGGCATTTGTCACGCTTATATGTATCGTATGTGTTCCATAAACTACATCGCATTTGATGCCGAACTTCTTTGTCCAACAAAAAGCACTGTATTTTTTGTCTATAAGTTTAGCACTCCACCTGTGTGTATGCCGAAACTGCATTGCTTTACGATACTGCACTGCTTTTTTGCCCAACAAAACGCACTGCTTTTGCCTAAAGTTGCATTCTGCAGTTGCTTTTTTTATTGTTTCTATGGTAAGGTGGATGGGGGGGATTGGGGGGGCAATTTTTTTAGTTGTCTAAAGATTTGTATTGCTTCTGTACGCATTGTGTGCGTTAGCGCGATGCCGAGCAGGGGGTGGGGAGGGGGGTCGTGACCCCCCTCCCCATCCCCTGCGAAGCCGAGCCTGGAACGAGATGGAGCAGGCGGCGACGCGGCATACCGTGGCGCCACATGCGTAGGCGAGTCCGTCACACCCCGTCGCCCCCTCTCTATCTTAGGGGTGTGGATCTGGGGTTGAGTGTGTCCCATTTGTTGGAAACACAGAATGTCCGCACTACGCCTGTCAACCAAGCGCACTGCGTGTGTTAGCATGAGGCCGAGCAGGGCATGGGGAGGGGGGTCGTGGCGCCCCCTCCCCATCCCCCTGCTAGGCCGATCCTGGAACGAGCCGGAGCAGGCGGCGACGCGGCGTGCCGTGGCGCCACATGCGTAGGCGAGTCTGTCACACCTCGTCGCCCCCTGTCTATCTTAGGGGTGTGGCTCTGGGGTTGCGTGCGTCCCATTTGTTGGAAAAACAGAATGTCCGCACTGCGCCTGTCAACCAAGCGCACTGCATGCGTTAACGCGAGGCCGAGCAGGGGGTGGGGAGGGGGTCGTGATCCCCCTCCCCATCCCCTTGAGAGGCCGAGCCTGGAACGAGCCGGAACAGGCGGCTATGCGGCATGCCGCGGTGCCACATGCGTAGGCGAGTCTGTCACACCCCGTTGCCACTGTCTATCTTAGGGGTGTGGCTCTGGGGTTGCGTGCGTCCCATTTGTTGGAAAAACAGAATGTCCGCACTGCATGTGTCAACCAAGCGCACTGCATGCGTTAGCGCGAGGCCGAGCAAGGGGTGGGGAGGGGGCCTGTTGGAAATATGCCCTAGAGGCAATAATAAAAGGATTATTATTATATTTCCTTGTTCATGATAATTGTCTTTTATTCATGCTATAATTGTATTATCCGGAAATCGTAATACACGTGTGAATACTTAGACCATAACATGTCCCTAGTGAGCCTCTAGTTGACTAGCTCGTTGATCAACAGATAGTCATGGTTTCCTGACTATGGACATTTGGATGTCATTGATAACGGGATCACATCATTAGGAGAATGATGTGATGGACAAGACCCAAACCTAAGCATAGCACAAAGATCGTGTAGTTCGTTTGCTAGAGCTTTTCCAATGTCAAGTATCTTTTCCTTAGACCATGAGATCGTGTAACTCCCGGATACCGTAGGAGTGCTTTGGGTGTACCAAACGTCACAACGTAACTGGGTGGCTATAAAGGTGCACTACAGGTATCTCCGAAAGTGTCTGTTGGGTTGACACGGATCGAGACTGGGATTTGTCACTCCGTATGACGGAGAGGTATCTCTGGGCCCACTCGGTAATGCATCATCATAATGAGCTCAAAGTGACCAAGTGTCTGGTCACGGGATCATGCATTACGGTACGAGTAAAGTGACTTGCCGGGTAATGAGATTGAACGAGGTATTGGGATACCGACGATCGAATCTCGGGCAAGTAACGTACCGATTGACAAAGGGAATTGTATACGGGGTTGCTTAAATCCTCGACATCGTGGTTCATCCGATGAGATCATCGAGGAGCATGTGGGAGCCAACATGGGTATCCAGATCCCACTGTTGGTTATTGACCGGAGAGTCGTCTCGATCATGTCTACATGTCTCCCAAACCCGTAGGGTCTACACACTTAAGGTTCGGTGACGCTAGGGTTGTAAAGATATTAGTATGCAGCAAACCGAAAGTTGTTCGGAGTCCCGGATGAGATCCCGGACGTCATGAGGAGTTCCAGAATGGTCCGGAGGTAAAGAATTATATATGGGAAGTCAAGTTTCGGCCATCGGGAAAGTTTCGGGGTTCACCGGTATTGTACCGGGACCACCGGAAGGGTCCCGGGGGTCCACCGGGTGGGGCCACCCATCCCGGAGGGCCCCATGGGCTGAAGTGGTAGGGGAACCAGCCCCTAGTGGGCTGGTGCGCCCCCCCTGGGCCCCCCTATGCGCCTAGGGTTGGGAACCCTAGGGGAGGGGGCGCCTCCACTTGCCTTGGGGGGCAAGTCTCCCCCCTTGGCCGCCGCCGCCCCTAGGAGATCCCATCTCCTAGGGCCGGCGCCCCCCCTGGGGTCCCTATATAAAGAGGGGGGTGGGAGGGCAGCCGCACCCTGACATCCGGCGCCTCCCTACCCCCCTTGCTACACCTCCTCCTCCCGTAGTCGCTTGGTGAAGCCGTGCCGGAACCCTGCTGCTTCCACCACCACGCCGTCATGCTGCTGGATCTTCATCAATCTCTCCTTCCCCCTTGCTGGATCAAGAAGGAGGAGACGTCACGCTGACCGTACGTGTGTTGAACGCGGAGGTGCCGTCCGTTCGGCGCTAGTATCTCCGGTGATTTGGATCACGACAAGTACGACTCCCTCAACCCCGTTCTCTTGAACGCTTCTGCTCGCGATCTACAAGGGTATGTAGATGCACTCCTCTCTCTCGTTGCTAGATGAACTCATAGATTGATCTTGGTGAACGTAGGAAATTTTTTATTTTTATGCAACGTTCCCCAACAGTGGCATCATGAGCTAGGTCTATGCGTAGTTCTCTATTGCACGAGTAGAACACAAATCTGTTGTGGGCGTAGATGTTGTCAATTTTCTTGCCACTACTATTCTTATCTTGCTTCAGCGGTATTGTGGGATGAAGCGGCCCGGACCGACCTTACACGTACGCTTACGTGAGACAGGTTCCACCGACTGACATGCACTAGTTGCATAAGGTGGCTAGCGGGTGTCTGTCTCTCCCACTTTAGTTGGAGCGGATTCGATGAAAAGGGTCCTTATGAAGGGTAAATAGAAGTTGACAAATCACGTTGTGGTTATTCGTAGGTAAGAAAACGTTCTTGCTAGAACCCTATTGCAGCCACGTAAAAGATGCAACAACAATTAGAGGACGTCTAACTTGTTTTTGCAGCAATTGCTTTGTGATGTGATATGGCCAAAAGTTGTGATGAATGATGAATGATATATTGTGATGTATGAGATCATGTTCTTGTAATAGGAATCACGACTTGCATGTCGATGAGTATGACAACCGGCAGGAGCCATAGGAGTTGTCTTAATTATTGTATGACCTGCGTGTCAATGATTTAACGCCATGTAATTACTTTACTTTATTGCTAAACCGTTAGCCATAGTAGTAGAAGTAATAGTTGGCGAGCAACTTCATGGAGACACGATGATGGAGATCATGATGATGGAGATCATGGTGTCATGCCGGTGACGAAGATGATCATGGAGCCCCGAAGATGGAGATCAAAGGAGCTATATGATATTGGCCATATCATGTCACTACTATATAATTGCATGTGATGTTTATTATGTTTATGCATCTTGTTTACTTAGAACGACGGTAGTAAATAAGATGATCCCTTATAATAATTTCAAGAAAGTGTTCCCCCTAACTGTGCGCCGTTGCTAAAGTTCGTCGTTTCGAAGCACCACGTGATGATCGGGTGTGATAGATTCCTACGTTCACATACAACGGGTGTAAGACAGTTTTACACATGCAAAAACACTTAGGTTAACTTGACGAGCCTAGCATGTACAGACATGGCCTCGGAACACAGAGACCGAAAGGTCGAACATGAGTCGTATGGAAGATACGATCAACATGGAGATGTTCACCGATGATGACTAGTCCGTCTCACGTGATGATCGGACACGGCCTAGTCGACTCGGATCATGTAACACTTAGATGACTAGAGGGATGTCAAATCTGAGTGGGAGTTCATTAAATAATTTGATTAGATGAACTTAATTATCATGAACTTAGTCTAAAATCTTTGCAAAATATGTCTTGTAGATCAAATGGCCAACGCTCATGTCAACATGAACTTCAACGCGTTCCTAGAGAAAACCAAGCTGAAAGATGATGGCAGCAACTATACGGACTGGGTCCGGAACCTGAGGATCATCCTCATAGCTGCCAAGAAAGCATATGTCCTAGAAGGACCGCTAGGTGAAGCACCCATCCCAGAGAACCAAGACGTTATGAACGCTTGGCAGTCACGTGCTGATGATTACTCCCTCGTTCAGTGCGGCATGCTTTACAGCTTAGAACCGGGGCTCCAAAAGCGTTTTGAGCAACACGGAGCATATGAGATGTTCGAGGAGCTGAAAATGGTTTTCCAAGCTCATGCCCGGGTCGAGAGATATGAAGTCTCCGACAAGTTCTATAGTTGTAAGATGGAGGAAAATAGTTCTGTCAGTGAGCACATACTCAAAATGTCTGGGTTGCACAACCGCCTGTCCCAGCTGGACATTAACCTCCCGGACGAGGCGGTCATTGACAGAATCCTTCAGTCGCTCCCACCGAGCTACAAGAGCTTTGTGATGAACTACAATATGCAGGGGATGGTGAAAACTATTCCTGAAGTATTTTCAATGCTGAAGTCGGCAGAGGTAGAAATCAAGAAAGAACATCAAGTGTTGATGGTCAATAAAACCACCAAGTTCAAGAAGGGCAAGGGTAAGAAGAACTTCAAGAAGGACGGCAAAGATGTTGCCGCGCCCGGTAAGCCAGTTGCCGGGAAGAAGTCAAAGAATGGACCCAAGCCTGAGACTGAGTGCTTTTATTGCAAAGGGAAGGGTCACTGGAAGCGGAACTGCCCCAAATACTTAGCGGACAAGAAGGCCGGCAACACTAAAGGTATATGTGATATACATGTAATTGATGTGTACCTTACCAGTACTCGTAGTAACTCCTGGGTATTTGATACCGGTGTCGTTGCTCATATTTGTAACTCACAGCAGGAGCTGCGGAATAAGCGGAGACTGGCGAAGGACGAGGTGACGATGCGCGTCGGGAATGGTTCCAAGGTCGATGTGATCGCCGTCGGCACGCTACCTCTACATTTACCCACGGGATTAGTTTTAAACCTCAATAATTGTTATTTAGTGCCAAGTTTGAGCATGAACATTGTATCTGGATCTCGTTTAATACGAGATGGCTACTCATTTAAATCCGAGAATAATGGTTGTTCTATTTATATGAGAGATATGTTTTATGGTCATGCCCCGATGGTCAATGGTTTATTCTTAATGAATCTCGAACGTAATGTTACACATATTCATAGTGTGAATACCAAAAGATGTAAAGTTGATAACGATAGTCCCACATACTTGTGGCACTGCCGCCTTGGTCACATTGGTGTCAAGCGCATGAAGAAGCTCCATGCTGATGGACTTTTAGAGTCTCTCGATTATGAATCATTTGACACATGCGAACCATGCCTCATGGGCAAAATGACCAAGACTCCGTTCTCCGGAACAATGGAGCGAGCAACCAACTTATTGGAAATCATACATACTGATGTGTGTGGTCCAATGAGCGTTGAGGCTCGCGGAGGATATCGTTATGTTCTCACTCTCACTGATGACTTAAGTAGATATGGGTATGTCTACTTGATGAAACACAAGTCTGAGACCTTTGAAAAGTTCAAGGAATTTCAGAATGAAGTAGAGAATCAACGTGACCGAAAGATAAAATTCTTACGATCAGATCGTGGAGGAGAATATTTAAGTCACGAATTTGGTACACACTTAAGAAAATGTGGAATCGTTTCACAACTCACGCCGCCTGGAACACCTCAGCGTAACGGTGTGTCCGAACGTCGTAATCGCACTCTATTGGATATGGTGCGATCTATGATGTCTCTTACCGATTTACCGCTATCATTTTGGGGATACGCTCTAGAGACAGCTACATTCACTTTAAATAGGGCTCCGTCTAAATCCGTTGAGACGACACCGTATGAATTATGGTTTGGGAAGAAACCTAAGCTGTCGTTTCTAAAAGTTTGGGGATGCGATGCTTATGTCAAGAAACTTCAACCTGAAAAGCTCGAACCCAAGTCGGAAAAATGCGTCTTCATAGGATACCCTAAGGAAACCATTGGGTATACCTTCTACCTTAGATCCGAAGGCAAGATCTTTGTTGCCAAGAACGGATCCTTTCTGGAAAAAGAGTTTCTCTCGAAAGGAGTAAGTGGGAGGAAAGTAGAACTCGATGAAGTACTACCTCTTGAACCGGAAAGTAGTGCAGCTCAGGAAAATGTTCCTGTGGTGCCTACACCGACTGGAGAGGAAATTAATGATGATGATCAAGGTACTTCGGATCAAGTTGCTACTGAACTTCGTAGGTCCACAAGGACACGTTCCACACCAGAGTGGTATGGCAACCCTGTCCTGGAAATCATGTTGTTAGACAACGGTGAACCTTCGAACTATGAAGAAGCGATGGCGGGCCCAGATTCCAACAAATGGCTTGAAGCCATGCAATCCGAGATAGAATCCATGTATGAAAACAAAGTATGGACTTTGACAGACTTGCCCGATGATCGGCGAGCGATAGAAAACAAATGGATCTTTAAGAAGAAGACGGACGCGGATGGTAATATTACCATCTATAAAGCTCGACTTGTCGCTAAGGGTTATCGGCAAGTTCAAGGGGTTGACTACGATGAGACTTTCTCTCCCGTAGCGAAGCTGAAGTCCGTCCGAATCATGTTAGCAATTGCCGCATACTATGATTATGAGATATGGCAGATGGACGTCAAAACGGCATTCCTTAACGGCTATCTTAAGGAAGAACTGTATATGATGCAGCCGGAAGGGTTTTGTCGATCCTAAGAATGCTAACAAGGTATGCAAGCTCCAGCGATCCATTTATGGGCTGGTGCAAGCATCTCGGAGTTGGAACATTCGCTTTGATGAGATGATCAAAGCGTTTGGGTTTATGCAGACTTATGGAGAAGCCTGCGTTTACAAGAAAGTGAGTGGGAGCTCTGTAGCATTTCTCATATTATATGTAGATGACATACTTTTGATGGGAAATGATATAGAACTTTTGGACAGCATTAAGGCCTACTTGAATAAGTGTTTTTCAATGAAGGACCTTGGAGAAGCTGCTTACATATTAGGCATCAAGATCTATAGGGATAGATCGAGACGCCTCATAGGTCTTTCACAAAGCACATACCTTGATAAGATATTGAAGAAGTTCAAAATGGATCAGTCCAAGAAAGGGTTCTTGCCTGTATTGCAAGGTGTGAGATTGAGCTCGGCTCAATGCCCGACCACGGCAAAAGATAAAGAAGAGATGAGTGTCATCCCCTATGCCTCAGCCATAGGATCTATTATGTATGCCATGCTGTGTACCAGACCTGATGTAAACCTTGCCGTAAGTTTGGTAGGAAGGTACCAAAGTAATCCCGGCAAGGAACACTGGACAGCGGTCAAGAATATCCTGAAGTACCTGAAAAGGACAAAGGACATGTTTCTCGTTTATGGAGGTGACGAAGAGCTCGTCGTAAAGGGTTACGTCGACGCTAGCTTCGACACAGATCTGGATGACTCTAAGTCACAAACCGGATACGTGTATATGTTGAATCGTGGAGCAGTAAGCTGGTGCAGTTGCAAGCAGAGCGTCGTGGCGGGATCTACATGTGAAGCGGAGTACATGGCAGCCTCGGAGGCAGCGCATGAAGCAATATGGATGAAGGAGTTCATCACCGACCTAGGAGTCATACCCAATGCGTCGGGGCCAATCACTCTCTTCTGTGACAACACTGGAGCTATTGCCCTTGCCAAGGAGCCCAGGTTTCACAAGAAGACCAGGCACATCAAGCGTCGTTTCAACTCCATCCGTGAAAATGTTCAAGATGGAGACATAGATATTTGCAAAGTACATACGGATCTGAATGTCGCAGATCCGTTGACTAAACCTCTTCCGCGAGCAAAACATGATCAACACCAGAACTCTATGGGTGTTCGATTCATCACAATGTAACTAGATTATTGACTCTAGTGCAAGTGGGAGACTGTTGGAAATATGCCCTAGAGGCAATAATAAAAGGATTATTATTATATTTCCTTGTTCATGATAATTGTCTTTTATTCATGCTATAATTGTATTATCCGGAAATCGTAATACACGTGTGAATACATAGACCACAATATGTCCCTAGTGAGCCTCTAGTTGACTAGCTCGTTGATCAACAGATAGTCATGGTTTCCTGACTATGGACATTGGATGTCATTGATAACGGGATCACATCATTAGGAGAATGATGTGATGGACAAGACCCAATCCTAAGCATAGCACAAAGATCGTGTAGTTCGTTTGCTAGAGCTTTTCCAATGTCAAGTATCTTTTCCTTAGACCATGAGATCGTGTAACTCCCGGATACCGTAGGAGTGCTTTGGGTGTACCAAACGTCACAACGTAACTGGGTGGCTATAAAGGTGCACTACAGGTATCTCCGAAAGTGTCTGTTGGGTTGACACGGATCGAGACTGGGATTTGTCACTCCGTATGACGGAGAGGTATCTCTGGGCCCACTCGGTAATGCATCATCATAATGAGCTCAAAGTGACCAAGTGTCTGGTCACGGGATCATGCATTACGGTACGAGTAAAGTGACTTGCCGGTAACGAGATTGAACGAGGTATTGGGATACCGACGATCGAATCTCGGGCAAGTAACGTACCGATTGACAAAGGGAATTGTATACGGGGTTGCTTAAATCCTCGACATCGTGGTTCATCCGATGAGATCATCGAGGAGCATGTGGGAGCCAACATGGGTATCCAGATCCCGCTGT
Source organism: Triticum aestivum (assembly GCF_018294505.1). Lineage (NCBI taxonomy): Eukaryota > Viridiplantae > Streptophyta > Magnoliopsida > Poales > Poaceae > Triticum > Triticum aestivum. The sequence continues at coordinate 599,353,092 of NC_057798.1, read as the reverse complement.
TGGTTATTGACCGGAGAGTCGTCTAGGTCATGTCTACATGTCTCCCGAACCCGTAGGGTCTACACACTTAAGGTTCGGTGACGCTAGGGTTGTAAAGATATTAGTATGCAGCAAACCAAAAGTTGTTCGGAGTCCCGGATGAGATCCTGGACGTCACGAGGAGTTCCAAAATGGTCCAGAGGTAAATAATTATATATGGGTAGTCAAGTTTCGGCCATCGGGAAAGTTTCGGGGTTCACCGGTATTGTACCGGGACCACCGAAAGGGTCCCAGGGGTCCACCTTGTGGGGCCACCCATCCCGGAGGGCCCCATGGGATGAAGTGGGAGGGGAACTAGCCCCTAGTGGGCTGGTGCCCCCCCTGGGCCCCCTATGCGCCTAGGGTTGGGAACCCTAGGGGAGGGGGCGCCTCCACTTGCCTTGGGGGGCAAGTCTCCCCCCTTGGCCGCCGCCCCCCTAGGAGATCCAATCTCCTAGGTCCGGTGCTACCCTGGGGTCCCTATATAAAGAGGTGGGGTGGGAGGGCAGCCGCACCCTGACATCTGGCGCCTCCCTACCCCCCTTGCTACACCTCCTGCTCCCGTAGTCGCTTGGCGAAGCCCTGCCGGAACCCTGCTGCATCCACCACCACGCCGTCGTGCTGCTGGATCTTCATCAACCTCTCCTTCCCCCTTGCTGGATCAAGAAGGAGGAGACGTCACGCTGACCGTACGTGTGTTGAACACGGAGGTGCCGTCCGTTCGGCGCTAGGATCTCTGGTGATTTGGTTCACGACGAGTACGACCCCCTCAACCCCGTTCTCTTGAACGCTTCCGCTCGCGATCTACAAGGGTATGTAGATGTACTCCTCTCTCTCGTTGCTAGATGAACTCATAGATTGATCTTGGTGAATGTAGGAAAAAATTTATTTTTATGCAACGTTCCCCAACAGGGCCATGACCCCCCTCCCCATCCCCCTGCCAGGCCGAGCCTGGAACGAGTCGGAGCAGGCGGCGACGCGGCGTGCCGCGGCGCCGCATGCGTAGTTCAGTCCGTCACACCCCGTCGCCCCCTTGTCTATCTTAGGGGTGTGGCTCTGGGGTTGCGTGCGTCCCATTTGTTGGAAAAACAGAATGTTTGCACTACGCTTGTCAACCAAGCGCACTGCGTGCGTAAGCGCGAGGCCGAGCAGGGGGTGGGGAAGGGGGGTCGTGACCCCCCTCCCCATCCCCCTGCGAGGCCAAGCCTGGAATGAGCAGAGCAGGCGGCGACGCGGCGTGCCGCGGTGCCGCATGCGTAGGCAAGTCCGTCACACCCCGTCGCCCTGTCTATCCTAGGGGTGTGGCTCTGGGGTTGCGTGCATCCCATTTGTTGGAAAAACAGAATGCCTGCACTGCGCTTGTAAACCAAGCGCACTGCTTGCGTTAGCGCGAGGCCGAGTAGGGGGTGGGGAGGGGGTCATGATCCCCCTCCCCATCCCCCTGCGAGGCCTAGCCTGGAATGAGCCGGAGCAGGCGGCGACGCGGCGTGCCGCGGCGCCGCATGCGTAGGCGAGTCCGTCACACCCCGTCGCCCCCTGTTTATCTTAGGGGTGTGGCTCTGGGGTTGCGTGCGTCCCATTTGTTGGAAAAAACAGAATGTCTGGGGCCTGGTTGCAGCTGGGTGATCAATTTTTTTTCCTTATTTGAAGCATTTTTCTTTTTGGATGATATATATTTTCGTGGTAGTACAAATGATGTCATTTGTACTGCTTGCACCAACGTTGAGTACTGCACTGCGTGTAGCAAGTCTGTGTGTTGGGTACCGCACGAAAGTTGTTGCGGCCCTTGTCATTCTACATTTATGCATGTACTGCACTTCATGTATACACTTAATGAACTGCCTTATATTTGTTCTGTGAACTGTATTCATGTTTGTTTAGAATGGTCTGCGGATTATATTTTTTAGAAATATTAATATTAATGTTCTTTTTCTATAATTACTATTTGTGGACTGCATATGGACACATGGTGTACTCCTTTTTTTTACCATTGTGAACTGCATTAATCTTTTCTTTTTTATGTATGAGTTTGTAGTCATATTACCTAAACTTTTTTTGTTTAATGTTGTTTTTGAATATATTTTGTATGTGAATAGTATGTTTTGGTATCACACATTAAATTTTTCAAAGTTGTCTAGATACTTGTTCTAATACAAACTAAGTTCTGCGAAAGCAATTGATCACAAGCAAACTGACATTGTTTTTACAAAATAAATGTTCGATATGAAGCAACGGACATCATCAAAAGCTTGCATACATGAAACAAAGAACAACACAACGACTAAAGTAAAGTGAAACTAAACATAGCCCTGATTTTTTTCTAGTTGTTGTATTGGATTACAGCCTTGTTCTTCTTCTTCTTTGATTCTTTGTCTCCTTTTGCCCTGTCCAGTCCCATTATGACATCGTAGATGATTCTTCATGACTCATATGTTGCGAATGCATCTATTGCTGCATACTTGATAAGTTTTTCTGGCAGCGGGCAAAATTCCCACAGAGTATGGTCCTCCTTGCGGTTAATTTTCTTCTTCATGTCATGGTAGTGAATTTCTATCATCCTGCCAGCAACATCAGCCAAAGAGTCAAACGTCTTTTTATTGTATGGGTCTCTCCATTCCACGTGAATATCAATGTAGTTGTTGGAGTTGATCTCCAAACCAGATACCTTCAGCTTGCTTTTGTCTCCTTCAATAGCGAATCCGGCGAAGGTGTACTCATCATTCATGGGGAATTTGTCTAGTTCCATTGGCCTGCAGTATGTTTGTATAGAGTGAATATAATTTATTTCTTAGAACTACCAATGTTTTTTTGTTTTTTCTGAAACTGAACTGCAATATGAATATCTGAATCTGTTGCATTAAGTAGTTGCTAATACTTTGTTCAACATAACTAGTAAATCTGATAATAGATTGCATAAACAATGCATGTTTTGTGTATGCTTGTATTCTTGAACCTAATTTCATACATGTATTGTATGGTAATGTTGTAGTTTTCTATTGTTCAACCAAATAATTTGTATTTGGTAAAATAGAATTAAATTGCGTGTATTGCTAGACATATAATTCAAGAATTGAATACATGAATGACATACATGGAGCCAGATGAAAACTGTCAATGAATTCATATGCCACGCTTTTCAAAAATGAGAACCAAAGTTTAAATATTTGGCAATTGCAGTGAAGAAAATTGAAAATCAATATTGACAAGCAATAGTATAGATTGATAGTTATTCTTACCTGTCTTTAGCTGCAGAGATGTGGTAGACAAGGCATTCTTTTTCTATGCATAGCTGGAGCACTGCTGCCCATTGTTGCTTCATGTAGTGCGTGTACTCGACATCAACGCCGAATAGTTTAACGGGCATTCTGCCGAGCTTCCTCCTGAACGTGGACAACATCTTGTCCACGTCTTTACCCTTGCTTGTGCAAACGACATGGAGCTTGTGATTGCCGTGGAGGTGGACGTCATGGAGCTCCCTGGTGTACGTACGGCGCTGCTTGTACAGAGGTGCATCCGCCATGACTCTCCTCTACTCTCTCGTGTTTGTTCCAGAGAGAGAGGTTAGTGAAAGGAAGTGTGGGCAAGAAGATGCAATGGAGTTTTTGGGGGGACGAAGCAGTTGTGTTTTCTCCTCTGCTCTCCTCTGCTCTCCTTGACAGGACGTAAGAGAGGTGGAGTGGGGCGGTAGCATGGTGGGGCTCTGTTTTAAGTTATGTGGCAACTGCAGAGAGGTTCTGCTATGAGGAGGCTTTGTTAGTGCGTTGGAAATCCGTAATGTCGTCGCCTCTTTTTTCATGATTAGTTCAATGTATTGACGCAACTGTCAGAAAATGTGATGATTGTGTTTCGGTGAATTTTCCAAGTCAGTGCACTTCTTTGCTATCAGAACAGAACTGCGCATGTCCACATAGTGTACTACATTATATCGGATTAGGATTCACACATATGTACTTTCTTTTCTTCTCTTGATGGAGTTCTTTCTTTCCTTCTCTTGATTGTTGTGGTAATACAACTTTTGTGTGGATGGAGGGTAGTGTGGGTAGGGGTGTCGGACTGCTTTGCTTAAGTAACAGGGTTGCATTCTTCATTTTACCCATACTGCATTGCAGAGTGAAGAGAACTGCATTTCATAAAAAAAAGAATACTTCGTGCTTCCACGTGGAGAACTGCATTGTTGTACGTCACGGACTGCATTTGTACGTTGACTTCGGGCTTCCTGTGTTTTATTTATTAATAGTTTCTAGCAGTGCCAACGCACATTTTTTTGTTTGTTGTTATTCATTTAAAAAAGGTTTCTCATTTTTTTTGATGTTTTCTTTTTGAACTTATTGTTTTTTTCTTAGTGGGCCTTGTTGGCCCTGTGTTCGGGTAGTGAAGACGCATTTGGGCCCAAGTCGGCCTGTGAGCACGGCTGGTTCCCGGTGCGCTGTGTGTGCGGCCTAATGTTTAGTCCCACCTCACCAGCGAAAGGCGCGCCCGACCTGTTTATAAGCGCTGGCGAGGCACATCGGTCGAACTCCTCTTGTTACTTATTTGGGCGCTTATACATTGTGCTCGCAGCTCTATCCTCTCTGACCTATGGGCCCATGTGTGGTCGGCCCCATGCATTGTGACTCAGAACGACTTGCCTTCTGTGGACGCAGACCTATTATGAGACTAGCTGGGGCCGGTAGCACCTGGGTGGTCAATTTTTTTTTCTTTGTATTTTTCTGTCTTAGGTATTTTTTTCAATGTCGGGGCGTGCACTCCGTTGATCAGCGTTATGTACTGCATGTGCACGCATTCCGTACTGCATGTAAAGTTCTCATTTTTTTCGTGTTTTTGCTATTATGTAATCTTTTTTTCCAATGTATGGGAGTGCACTGCTTAGTATATTATACGTGTAATGCATTGATTATGGTTCTTTACTGCACATTCATATATTTCTGCACTGCATTGATTATTTACGAGTTTGCATTTTTCTTTTTGTGTTTTTGCTCTTATGTATTCTTTTTTCAAATTTAGGTTTGTGCACTGCTTTGTTGGTTATGTTAAAACTTCATTCGACAGAGTCTGTACTGCATTCGTATAAAATTTGCATTGCATGCGTCCTGTTTGCACACTGCAACTTTTTTTGTTTTGTACACTACTCGAATCAAATGATACATGAGCAGACAACAGAAAACAAATTATCACAGGTATTGTGTACGACAATTTCATCATCAGCAAACTAAGTTGAACAGAAAGCAATCTAACATAATCAAAGTTCATCATTATAAGCGATTCTTCATGGCAAGCAAACTAAGTTCAGCACACAATCAAACTAACGATACATAAGCAAACAACATAAAGAAAATTTGATAATAATTCTAAAACGACGCTGGCATTGTTGGCTCTTGGCCGGCACAATCTTATTCTTCGCCAGTTAGGCTCTTCCCATCCCCAGCTGCTCCTAGCGCGCTTTTTGGGGGGCTCCTCCTTCTCCAGCTTTGCACGGCAAAGGCCATTCTGGGTGAGGGTGATGCAGTTCCATATCTCGTATGCTGCGTAGGCATCCTTTGCCATGTACTCGATGTGCCTCATGGACAGAGGCAGGGTGGCCCAGTGCCTGTGCTCGTCATCGGTGATCTTCTTCTTCATGTTGTTGTAGTAGTCGTCAATGAGCATGCCGGAGACGTCTCCAAGGGAGTCCAACGCCTTGGTTGCCTCGGGCACCCTCCACTCCTTCTGGATGTCGATGAAGTTGGCGACCTCCAGTTTGACGCGCTCTAGCCTGGTTTTGTCATCGTCGATGGAGAAGCCTGCAAAGGTGTACCTCGGGTCAGCGAGGAAGTTGTCAAAGACGGTGCACCTTTCAGAGGCGCTCATTTGGAAGAGCAGCACCGGGTGATTCTTGCCGATGGAGAGCTGGTAGAGGGCATGTTTCTGCGTCGCTTCAGGCTCGTTGTCGTACTCGAGATTAGTGCCGACGATCTTGTGGCGCTGGAGGCTGAGGTGTCGCTCGTACTGCACAAGGGAGATCACCATCTGCTTCTTGTCGTTGGTGTGGATGACATGCAACTTGGTGTTGCCGTGTGCCTCCATGGCCTTGTCGCCCTTGTACTCGTCGGTGAACGCCATCGCCGGTAGCAGGGTTTGGTGCTTTTGCGTGGATATGGAGCGATTTGGTGGCAGCGGAATGGATACTTGTGTTATTGTGGATGAGAAGGCCTTTGGCAGGGGTCTGAATTTAAGGGGAGGGCGCGGGGTGGGATGGCCGCGTCGGATGAACTGCGTGATCTCGCTGACGATGCGATTGTGCAGATCGTGTGTTGGTGTTGCATCTGTGATCGTGGCCTTGTGGCGATGGAACCGCTCTGATTGGGTGGTTGTATGTGAACGTGTTTTTTATTAACGTGGTTTTATTTTATTTTTGATCAGTAAATTTTTTTAACCACCACTTTCTGTGCGAACGTGCATTTTGTTACGTTTATACATGCATCCTGCGTGATAATGAACTGCATTGCTTATATTTGTGCACTGCATCGCGTACAACGCAGAACTGCATTTGTGTGTACATGTGCGTACCTCACCGTTTTTTGCGTGTCCTTGCTACAGCCCCTGAAAAAAGTACAATGTATTCCGCTATTTTACGAGTTTTTTGCTGTGTTCTATGCCGTGTATTTATTCATGTAAGTAATCCGGAACTGGATTGCCATACCGCACTGCATCGCATAACGGAATGCACTGCATTTTTCTACGCTACGTACTGCATCTTATTTTTGCATGTACTTACTGGAGTCCCTGATACGGGAGGGGTAGGGGAAGGGGGGTTGCCCCCCCCCCCCCCCACACTTTCATTTGAACTTATGGTTTTTTTTCTTAGTCGGCCTTGTTGGGCCTGTGTTCGGGTATTGAAGATGCATTTGGGCCCAAGTCGGCCTGTGAGCACGGCTGGTTCGCGGTGCGCTATGTGTGCGGCCTAATGTTTAGTCCCACCTCACCCGTGGAAGGCGTGCCCGACCTGTTTATAAGCGCTGGCGAGGCACATCGGTCGAACTCCTTTTGTTACTTATTTGGGCGCTTATACACGGCACTCGCAGCTCTATGCTCTCTGGCCTGTGGGCCCATGTGTGGCCGGCCCCATGCATTGTGACTCAGAACGACTCGCCTTCTGTGGGCGCAGACCTACTACGAGACTAGCTGGGGCCTGTTCACCTAAGTGGTCAATTTTTTTCTTTGTATTTTTTTCAATGCTGGGGCGTGCACTGCTTTTTAGTAAATCATCCGTGCACTGCATTGATTTAGTTTCAGTACTGCATGTGCACGCATTCCGTACTACACGTGTTTTGCGCTACATTTTTGTGCACTACATGGGTATCATTTTTCTTTATTGTTTTTCCTCTTACGTATCCTTTTTCTTAGTGTACGGGTGTGCACTGCTTTTGTGCCCCTATGCGCACTGCATTCGTCATAGTCCTGTGCTGCAGGTGTACACCTTTTACACTGCGTGCATCCTTCTTTGTGCCAGAAAGTTGTGACTGGCTATGCCAACGCTGCGGACTGCATGACTTACATTTAAGGATTACATCAAGTGCTGTAATTTCTGCTTTGTGCACTACGCGAAAGTGCTTATCTTTTGCTTCATTTTGAGCATGTACTGTACTTCATGCACACATATAGTGAACTTCCTGGTAGGAATTTGGAGAACTGCACACATAATGGTCTGTGGATTATAATTTTTTAGAGAATTATTATTTAATGATCTGCGGTTTGTTCATGGGAATTGCTGCAGTCAAAGTACGCCTTCTTTTTTGGTTTCTTTTTCTTTGGTAACATAAGCCTTTATTGATTGTCCTTTATTCTTGGGAATATAATTTTCATTAACTCCCCTTTAATTTTCAGTTTTGACCTTTTTGCATTCCTCTTCTATAAATGAAGGCTAACTTATACCCTTCCTTTGCAGTTCATTTCTCCTCTAGCCGCAAGTTCTCTCCTTTCTCCAGCCTATATTTTTTTTGCTTTTCTAGGTTTTTGTTGCAATGGCTCCAGGCCCCTGCATGTATCTCTTCTGCTGCGGCCATGGTTGTGGTGTGCCGACGCACTACGATTGTTCAGCTTGCTTGCAGGCCCGTCGTGCTCGTCGTGGTGGGAAGGTATTGTGCCGAACTGGGCGAGCGGAGCTGCTTGCATATGGTACAGTATTCACAAAAGGATTGGATATGGGCCATATCAACGTTTCTGCGTTCTATTCTGCCCTGCTTCGCCATGGCCTTGGCCGCACAAGTCCTTTTGTCCATCAGCTTACGCCAACAGATGTGGAGACTCACTACAAGATGGTATGTTTCGTTAGATATGATTTTTTCTTTGTGTTTTTTGTATAATTCCATTCTATTCTGAACTTTTAGTATTTTAGGAACGCAGTTTTTTTTGTTTTTTGAAGTGTACTGCAATGTGTTCTTATTTCTTGTTTTTATTTTTTTGCTTGTGTGCATGCAGCTTGTGTTTTAGTTTACATGGTTACAATATGTGAACTGCTTATATATTAGCTGAGCACTACATGTTTCCACATTTTTTCCCATTTTGTATGGTGTGTACTACATGTAGCTAGTCTCGAGTACTGCATGATAGTTTGAAGCGTACTGCATATTTGCAAGTTTCATACTGCATATTGAATTGCATTTTATCTGTACTGCTTGTTGGACTGTTGTGCACTTCATCTAGCTTGTGTATGTAGTTTGTGTAGGTTTTTACCGCTTTGTGCACAGTATGAGAATTGTACTGCTAGTATCGCTCTCAAATAGTTTTATTATTTTTTGCAGAAAATTCCTCAACGAGCTGTTAGGTATCTCCGGCTCAAGAAGAATGGAATTCTTCAAGTTGTTCTTAGTAATGGATACCTTAAACCAGCCAAGTACAGTGTAGGCGTTGACGGGCGGCTGTGTCTGCAGAAAGGGTGGAAGGAATTTGTCATTGATAGTGGCCTGAAGTCTGAGCAAGTTGTTGTCCTCAACTTCTTTGAACTCGAGGATCATACGGTTAGAATCACGTTTGACGTGATTGGCTAAGGTTATGAGGTTGATTTATAGTAAGTACTTTTGTGTGTCGAACGCTTCATCTTTTTGATGTGTTTTGTAATAAGCACTTTTGTGATCTGAACGGCTTCAATTATTATTCTGAACTTCGTGCTGCCAGTGAGCTAACAACATTTTTACATGGTTTTTGAATCAAAATGTGTCAATGTTTTACTCTAGACTGCTATATATATGGTATACTCTATATACCATTTTCTCTTTACATGGTTTAGTTGAATAACTCATAGTCGATGGGAAATTTGTGTTTACACAAAATTTAAATTGATACATAAGTCATAGAGATAAACAAACTGCTATGCATATGATTAATTTATTGAAGTTCATCTATTTGTTCGTTAACCTGCTGCTTCTACGCGGTGACTGGAGCGTGTCTAATGTCGCACTTTCTTTTCCTTTCCGTGGCGGTGTTGCTGGTTCTTGTCTCTGCACCGTTGTGTTTGTAGCCCCTCGCGTGCTGGTTGATGGCTGCTTTGGTTTTTCAGCGTTGTGAACTGCATCCTTCTTTTCTCCCCGCGTGCTGGTTGATGGCTGCTTTGGTTTTTCAGCACTGCGAATTGCATCCTTCTTTGCTCCCCTCGTGCTGGTTGATGGCTGCTTTGGTTTTTCAACGCTGCGAACTGCATCCTTCTTTGCTCCCCGCGTGCTGGTTGTTGGCTGCTTTCGTTTTCCAGTGCTGAGAATTGCATCCTTCTTTGATCCCCGCGTGCGGGTTGATGGTGGTTTTCATTTTCCAGCGTTGTGAACTGCATCCTTCTTTGCTCCTACCTTGTGTTTTGAAAGTGGTGTTGTTCTCGGTTTTTTCTGTACAACAACATTCCCTTGGGGTGGTCTTGTTGGCATTGTTTCTTCATGTTCTTCGTCCTCTTCACTCTCTTCACTCTCTTCTTCCTCTTCATCATCTTCATCATCTGTTTCTTCATAAGCCACAGTTTCTTCAGTTTCTTCACGTTCTTCGTCCTCTTCACTCTCTTCTTCTTCCTCCTCTTCTCCATCTGCTTCTTCATAAGCCATTTCTTCTTCAGTTGTGCACCATCTTCTTCTTTGATCTCACCTTCTTCGTCTTCCTCATTTTCTGGTCTTATTCTTCTGGGGCAGGTTCTTGAATTGTGTCTCTTCCTCTTTTTGCAGATGCTACTACGTCTCGGTTTCGATCATTTCTTAGTGTTGTGAGTGGAATTTCTGTTTGGTTGTGCATCGCCATGTCCTCGTGTTTCTTGTTCATTTCTTTTTGTACACGTCCTGGAATTGTGGCCGCTGATTTCATTACATGTTTTGCACCTTCTTATTCCCAGTGGGTGACCATCACTGTCCAGCTCAGGCTATGGCTTACTGGCTTTGTCATCATTTTTCTCCTTGCATGCAACCTTTTTTTGGGTTGCGTCGCCCACTTTCTTCCTTCCTCTTGTGTTTGAACAGGAGGTGGAAGAATTGTTTCTTTTTTGATAGCACCAGTTCCGTTGTGTTCAGTATTTTCTACTTGCTTGGCATTATTGTCATGCTGGGATTTCTCTGCTTGCTTTAGTTTTGCTTCTTCTTCTTCTTCTTCTTCATTGAGCACGTCAACTTCCTCGATCAGTGCCCTCATACCAGACAACGCTATGTGGCACCCAGCGTCGGACCTTGTCGCTCTGTTTGCAAGGTCCATTGCTGTTTCTGTCAGCAATTTTCTACGGCAAAAAAGTGAGGTTCCATCTGGTGCTGTTTGTTCGTAGTCTCTTCTGTCAAACGTTGCATCTGATCTTGCATTACGGGTGTATCTTTTCATGATGTACACCTCAGGAATCTTGAGTACTCTCAAATGAGAAAGCATGCATAACACATGGACGCAAAAGAGCCCTGCAGACAAACACACGATTTTTTTTGTTTTGTAAGTGGACTGCATGAAATTAATAAACACATATTTTTTTCGTTATTTGTTCATTTTTAAAGAAGTGAACTTCATTTGGTTTTGTGAATTACTCATGCATGTGGACTTTTAAAGTTCAGTAAGTGAGCTTTCGTGCATGACTATCAGAAACTAGATTTTTTTTGCTAGGAGTCTCACCTGTGTGTGTCCAGAGTTTGCACTCACATTCATAGACACCTTTCTCTTCATCAGCGACCACTTGGAAATTATGCCTTGCCCAGTCAAATGCATCGGATCTGTTGTAGTGGTGTACGAGATACTTTGTCGGGTTCTCAGGGCACCGTTCTGCTCTGAATGCAGTGCTACGGTAGAGTGTTTCTTTGAAATCTGCAAACACTGCCCTTGTATACACTTTTGATAGCTGAACTTCGAACCCAAACTTGGTTGTTGTTTTTACCTCTGACTGCATGATCACAAATGCACTGTTACGAACCAGAGAAATGAAAAAATTGTTTGTTTTTGCAGTCATATTTTAGTAGTTTTTGATTGACATTTTGTTTACCTCATTTGCTACTGTCTGTGCGTGCTCGACGGCCTTCCTGGTCTGAATGCACTTATCCACCTGCTGAGCAAACAGATGGAGATCATGCTTCTCCTTGACAAAAGTTTTCTTCAGTATGCGGTTCATGCCTCGCTTCTTTGTGTGGAAGTCATCAGAGCACAGAAAATTTCCTTGTAGTAAGCCGAGATCCACTTGTGCCTGTCATCCCATAGCGAATTCATCACTTCGTCGTCTTGCAAGTTGTACCTCTGAATGAGGTTCTTCCATGCTTGTTCAAATTCTGACGGCATTAGTGAGTGGTTCAGCACCGCATTGAGTTCATCCTTGAGTTTCCCGTGCGCCTTATACAACAAGGCGAGGTGGTCTTTGTACCTCTTCATGATATGCCACCGACACAACTTATGTAGAGTATGTGGGAGGATAGTTTTTAATGCTGCCTTTATCGAAGAACACTGGTATGAGAAGTCACAAACAGTGTTTTTTTATTAAGTTGTTTGCGTGTGTGCAAGATAGATGGAAGAAATATAAGTGCACCAAACAAACGTAAGTATGCAGGTGTTGTTTTTTTTTGTACCTGTGAGCATGCAGATTGGCGGCTTGTTGTTCATACACCTTAGAAAGGTTTTGAAAACCCACTCGAATGATGGTATTGTTTCATCTCGCACGAGGGCAATAGCAAATATGGTGCTCTGTAGAAGATGGTTCACCCCCACAAAGATTCCCAGCGACATGTGGAATTTGTTTGTTTTATACGTCGTGTCAAGTGTAACGCAGTCTCCAAAATCTTCATACGATCCTTTGCAACTTGCGTTCGCCCAAAATATGTTTCTTACACGGTTATCCGCATCAACATCATAATCATAGAAGAACTCTGGGTTTATCTTCTGCATTTTCTCGAAGAAATCCAGAAGTTTCTTGACATCATCTTCAGACTCTTCTCTGGCAAACTTCTGTTTCCTGCATTTTCAGACACAATGCAAACTCATCTCATCAAACAGGGAATAATTACTGACAGAATGCTCAAGAGATATGCTCTGTTACATGCTTACTTGTTTACCCAGTCACGGCTAGTATGTCCCATGTACTGCAGACCACCGGACATACGCGTCAGCGTCGACATCATCTGAGCATGTGTGCGGTTGTCCAGTTGCATGTCTTTCACTAATTGGTCTATCAAAGGATCATCTTTTTTTTGCGATCGCATGTGCAAAAGCATCCGGGGGCTTTCCATCATCTTGTGATTGTGGTTGAGTTGAAGCATTTCTATCACAAATTTTCCATCCTTCCTCTTTTTGACTCTAATCTTTGCCTTGCAGCCAATCCTTTTTGATGTCTTCTGACATACCCGGTGATAATCTGACACAGTCTGCTTGTGTGTCCATTCTCTTGAGCAGACAATGTAGGCATTTGTCCTGTGTTTTGCCCTTTTTCGTATGCCAAACCCTGCACATCTTGCATAATTGTTGTAAAAGTCCCATGCCTTGTCGTACGTGGTGAACTTCATTCCAGCAGCAGGTACGAGGTTCAGCGGCATGTTTTTATCCTGCATTAATTGCAATGCTCTATGAGATAATTTGTTTTGTTCTATTTTTTAAATATGAGGAGTGCATACGAGTTTAATAAAGCATTGCAATGTTCCTAAGTTTTCAGAAGAATCCAATGTATTAGATGCTAGGTGAAACCTCACAAGAAATATCAATGTGCACTGCAATGTTATCTGAATGGACTGCAACTACTTTTTTTAGGACATAAACTTACATGTGTGTAGAATCGTTCACCCGATGGTGTTTGCAGCTCGCCGGGTTGTATTGGACATGGCAGGGTTATAGCAGATTTGTGTAGTTGAGGATCTCGCGGCGGCAATAGTGAGGAGTATTTGTACATGCTGTTTACTTTTGACCGAGGCACCGTTGGTGGTTGCAGCGTCGAAGTTGATGCAGCAGGTTTGCTTGGAGCTTTGTTTTGTGGTGCAGCAGGTGGACGCTGAGCTCTGTTTTGGGGTGCAACAGGTGGACGTGGTGGTAATCCAGTGTTGTGACGTTGTCTCGGTGGATTGGTTTGAAAATTTTGGAGCAGTGGCACATCATCATAGTCATAATCATCATCTGCTGCAACATCGTGTTCAACTGCATCATCATTGTCTGTTCAGACATGTTGTCCAAACATAGTGAACTCGTGCTTATACTCTGGGTTGAGAACTGTTATTGGCTCATCTTCATCGTCATCATCTTCATCGTCCCGTTGGTGAGTGCCTTCCCAGACGAATGTGACATCATCGTCATCTTCGACTACATCTTCTTCCTGGAAAAAATCTTCTTCCGGAGAGTACTGTACCTTGTTTGTTGTCGTGAAGAATCCTCGAGGAATCTCAGGGATAACCCAGCTAGTATCTCTTTCAGAAGAAGCTCCACTCTTTTGAAAGTTGTTGTTCTCAGTGTTGTCAATTATGCGTGGCATTTTGTATCTGCTGAACGTCATTTCATGCACACAAAATGACCGAGCTGCATTGTCAGGTTAAATGAACTGAATCATGCGAACTGCAATGTGTACCAAATGGTATTGCCGAAGTATTGCAGGCTGACTGCATCACCCCGCAAGGTGAACTGAAGCAACCGCACTGCATCGTTATCCATAATGAACCTATACAAGCGTACTGCATAACCGAGCTAGTGCACTGCATTTTCCCCCACAACGAACCGAAGCAACCGCACTGCATAGTTTTTGTAGGCGTGTTGTACTGCTTGTACTACTTTGTCTAGGATAACTACATTGAGATGGTTGAGGAAGTGTACTGCTTACCTTGTGTTGCAGTGATTTCTTTCCTTTACAGGAGGAAGTTCCCTTCTCGTCCGTTTGCACAACTTTCACGTTCGCCCGTGCAGTCCACTTGCCCTTCAGAAGTTCATGAGCGGTCTGGACGTTGCTCAAGGTGAACGGGGAAGGAGGATTTGCTCTGAAGGTCGATGCAGACTTATTCCAGGAAGCTGCCGTGGATGAAGCAACCTTGCGCACATTCCTCCTTGCTTGAATTGGTTTGATGTCGACGCAGCACCAACCCACATCTGATGAAGTACAGCTAATTGCAGGACCGGAGGAGTTCGGTGGTGGTGCTACCGAGCTGCTGCCGTGGAAGAAGGCCGATATGCTAGTGGGGGAGGTGTTGCTTGGTGCCTGCCGTGGAAGAAGGCCGAGAGGCGACGGGCGGCGGCGCTGCCTGGCCGGCGCCGCGAAAGAAGGCTGGGAGGGAAGGGGAGGCGTTGCTGTCGGCCGCCACCGCAGAAGAAGGCCGGGAGGGGAGGGGCGGCGGCGCTCCCAGGCCGTCACCGCAGAAGAAAGCGGGAAGGGGAGGGGCGACATCGCTCCCAGGCCACCGTCGCGGAAGAAGGTCGGGAGGAGAGGGGCAGCGGCGCTCCCAGGCCACTGCCGTGGTAGAAGGTCGGGAGGGGAGGGGCGACGGCGCTCCCAGGCCGCCGCCGCGGAAGAAGGCCGGGAGGGGAGGGGCGGCGGTGCTCCCAGGCCGTTGTCGCGGTAGAAGGTCAGGAGGGGAGGGGCGGCGGTGCTCCCAGGCCGCTGCCGTGGTAGAAGGTCGGGAGTGGAGGGGCGGCGGCGATCTGTTGGTGGTGTGTAGAATAAGGCTGGTGTTATTAGAATAAGAGTCTTAAGGGGTGTTATCATAATAGACCCACCCTATACACACACACACACATACACATACATACTATACATGATACATGATATGATTAAAGTCTGGTTGGCTCAGAAAGCACCCGCAAGTGGTTCATGCCCTGTCGGTGTCCGCGGTTACTTCATAATAACACGCTTAACAAGATTAGATATTTGGTCCGAGTTAGCCGCTGGCTACACACTAACCGTCGCGCGGGATAATTGTTTATGAGACCCTCGGCATTGTACGATTTCTCCCGAAAGCTCTACAAACGTCACAGTTGAGCGGCACGCGCCCAGGTGGTCCGCGTAAGCACCTACTTTGTATAAAGAGGTAGCCAGGACTGGTCTCGGCCATCCATGCAACGTGCAGGAGCGCTTAGGGTGATTGGACCATGACCCCTTCGCGCTTAGGATTTAGACCGGCGTGTTGACCCCTTTGGAGAGCCTAGGTAGGACTATGATGTGTTGATCATCCAAGGTCGGGCATTACCCAGAAAAGTGTGTCTAGCCAGAGGTAATCGAGCATATCGGGTAATGTGGTGCACCCGTGCAGGGAAGTAATCTATTTGAATAGCCGTGTCCATGGTAACAGGATGACTTGGAGTTGTATTTTGACCTCATACAACTAAAATCGGATACTTGATAAAACACACCCAGTTAAGTGATAGATACAACCCGGTGATCGCTTTCTCTCAGGGAGGCGAGGAGTGGATCTCAGGGTAGGATTATTGTTATATGTTGATACATGATACCATATAAGCTCCTCTCTTCTATTGCTGCAAGATGATTGCTGCAGAAGATTTAGTCCTCGATAGGTTGAGCTTGTCCCCCTTTATTCTGGCATTTCTGCAGTATAGTCCACATATACTACCCCATTCATTTGATACCGATCCATATCTAGTATAGATCTGATGTAAGTCTTGCAAGTACTTGAGATGAGTACTCACGGTTGCTTTGCTCCCCTTTTCTTTTGACCTGTTTGCTGCAACAGATGGTAGCACCACGGATGCAGGTTACCCCAGCGGAGCCTACTATGTTAGATCGACGATCAGGATTAGTCTGGAGGTCTCAGGCAGGAGGCCTCGCCTTTTGATCTAGTGTCGTTGTTTTGCTCAGCCTTCTTAAGGCAAAACTTGTCTAACTATGTCTATACTCAGATAATATTTGCTTTGATGACTTATGTATTTGGGTCCTCGTGACCCCTGGCTTGTAATATACAGATTTATGTGTTTCCTTTGTGTCCTAGAGTTGTGTTGTGATATTTTCCCGTGAGTTTCTGATCTTGATCGTGCATATTTGCGTGTATGATTAGTGCATGATTGAATCGGAGGCCTCACATCGCCGGATGCCATAGAGAAAATTGTTAAAGAAGAAAGGGAGAGCGGAGGTGTGTTGCAGTTCTTGCCCAACGTCTGGCATCGTTTAAATACCAGGCGGACACGAGGAGCCAACCGGCATTGTGTTTAAGTCGGCCGGCTCGCGAACTGTCGTGTGGCCGGAGTAGGAATCTCGGCACGCGCGCGGTTCAATGGAGGAAGACGGGCAGTCTTTAGCCTGGTGAATGCGGTGAAGAGGCGTGTTCAACCGAGTGTGCAGCAGGCGGCGCCCTCGGCCGGCGCCCCGCTTCAACGGCGAAGCCAGTGAGGGGTCATGTCTGCTCTGCGCCAACTTCAATGTGGAGCGGCCGCTCTACGGCGGCATGGACGCGGGCAGCTCGCGATGGGCGAAAACACGCGCGGGCGAGATAGGAGGGGGTTTGGGTGGGTCAGTGTGGTCAGAAACGAGCGTGGGTGATGTCCGGATGCCGCAAAAACAACCCCGTCTGTTTTGTCTCCAGTTTGTGAGAGAAAGTGCATATGGACCGCGCTGCAAACCGATACAGACCCGCGTTAGATGACTTATGCAGACCAACCGTATACGAGCGATTTAAGATTTAAGGGGGGAAATGCCCTGTGCTTCGAAAGAAACGAGCATCTCGTCACAGAATATACAATTAAGAAAAGTGAACCATTCTAAGTTTTATGTAGAGTAGAGTGGAATTTATCTTATACAGATACTCCCTCCGTTCCGAATTACTTGTCGCAGATATTGATGTATATAGATGTATTTTAGTTCTAGATACATCCATTTTTGCGACAAATAATTTGGAACGGAGGGAGTACATGCTTGGCTTCATTCATTGCAATGCAACCAATCTGCTTGGTACGCCGGGATGCTTGGCTGGCATTGGTTTCCCAGTGGTTGGGGCCGTATCATCCCGTCGACCGTCTCCTTGTTTCGGCTAGGAACTGACAAACTGGTCGGTCTTACGATGCATGGTTTGATGGCTATCCTGTGGATATGCCGGGATAAGGATGACGGCGCAAGCTAATTTGTCTAGGACCATACGCTCGCTTGCAAGTTGCAAGACTAGATGACTAGAGAAATCTAAATTTACCAGTGTTTGTGTTCGCCTGGTCGACTGCATGAAACAACGTTCGGGTGCCGCACCCAAAAGTAAATAGTCTGACGGTGCAACATTTCAAATAGGGAAGGAAAGAAATAGCCCCTCTATCTAAAAATAAGTGTCATGGTTTTAATTTAAAATTCGCGGAGTATGAAAAAGACCACCAAGTGGCCAAAAGCACAGGAGATCTACGGCGAATCAAGATGACACTCGATATAGCAGTCAACGTGTCTACCATGAGTCCAAGCTGGTCGTGATCCCCCTGTCCAGAAAGCAGGTGCTAGTGCCACAAAAAAGTAAGAAATTTGAAGAGAGTACACCCAACTAATTGAAGTAAACGGACGAGAAAGGAAGATAAGACTCCTCCAGCTTATCTCACCCTGTACCGACAGATTCTTCGGTCTAGCCTTGTGACATTGGGTTAGAGGCCACCCATTGTTGTAGCTTCCAAAGAGCGTTTTTTAGGAAGCTACTTTGGGTGGCTACAAGATATGCTTCCCACGGCCGGCCCAGCTAAAATAAATCATATTTGGCGCTTCACGCGTCACATATAAAGCTCCAATTGGTACTTTGAAGCTTCTAGAATCTTTTGGCCTTTTTATTTATTGTCTTTCTTGTTTTTTAATTTCTATTTTCTCCTTTTTGTATTTTATGAACTTTTTTGAAAAATAATAACTGTTCTTAAATTCATGATTTTTTCGACAACCAGATTTTTTTTATTCTGGAATAATTCACAAATTGACGAACATTTTACAAATCCATTAAAACTTTTTTAAATGGCTGAACATTTCTAAATTTCGTGATTTTATATAATTGACAAATATTTTTCAAATTCATAAACTTTTTACAAAATGTTCAACAATTTTCAAATTCATGAACCTATTTTCAAAGTTGTGAACCTTTTAAAAAATCAGGTTTGTTAACATTTTGATTATTTTTAAATAATTCAAAATTCTTTTACTAAATGAACGAACCGAAATAAAATGATCAATTTGTTTTGGCTAAAACACCTACCAGTGAACAGTCAAAACGGTAATGGGCTGCCCTGCCCAGCCGTTGCTGGGAGAGGAGCACCCCTCAAACAAAAAACTGGCAGAGGATGACTCAACTATGTGCCTTGCTTATAGCATTTTTTTAGACAAGTCTCGTTTATGAGAGCAAAAAATTGACAAGCGCTCTTTCGGGCACCTCGCCAAGATCATTTGGAGGTGGATTCAGAGCGCGTCACTTGGTGCGCTCTTGGCCGCGGCCACGTGCCACGTTCTGGGCGCTCCCTCTGGATTTTTTTTACTTTTCCGCATGCATTCTCGGCTTTTTAAACGGGTATTTTTGTTTCTTTTTACTTTTTGGTTTTTCACCGGTCTTTTTTAGATTTTGGACCCATTTTTTTTAATTTTGTTTTTTTTACGAGGAAAAACATATTTTTTTTCCTTTTGCGAGAGGCATAGCCGTGCCTCTCGGAAATGTGAAAAATGTGTTTTCTGCTTTTTCCTACCGCGAGAGGCACTGTTTTACTTTCACGAGAGGCACGGTTGTGCTTTTGCGCGTGCCTCTCGAAACGGAAACAAACGCATTTTTTGTTTTTTTCCTTCCGCGAGAGGTACAGTTTTGCTTCTGCAAGAGGCACGGTGTGCTTTCGCGAGAGGCACTGTCGTGCTTTTGGGAGACAAAAAACAATGTGTTTTATTTTTCTTTATCGCGAGAGGCACGGTTTTGCTTCCGTGAGGGGCATGATTGTGCTTTCGCGAGTGCCTCTTTCGGAAAGGAAATAACATGCTTCCAGTTCGGTTTTTTCGTCCAGTTTATTCGTAAAATAAAAGTTCATCAAAATTTATCAACATGAGATCTAGTTTTGAAGATGTCACTGCAAAGAATCCAATGATGAAAATGGTTCAAGATTTGGACACACGGTTTAATAGATCAAACGTTTTGAATAAACGAGTGTACGAAAAAAAGTAAAATTTCCATGTTGCGACAAATGGCACGCATGCAGTGCGTCGCTTGTCGTAACCTGAGGAGGTGGAAGTGATTTTTGGAATAAGTACATCTTAATTAGTGATTTCGCTCGCTTATGACGAGACATACAGAGTGCAACCTCGAGTCAAAAGCGCGCAGAATGGCCCAGCCCACTAGGGACAGCAGGCCTTGAGCGTGTTTTAGTCTTCCGTTTTCTTTTCACATTTTGGCTTTATTTTTTTACCTCTGCTTAAACTTTCAAATATTTTAAATATATAAATTACAAAAACAAATTACATGAGACATATGAAATGTTAATCAAGCAGTTGGAAAATATTAAATGTGCATAGAAAAAGTTTCCCATGTATAAAAAAATTATACAATGTGCACGAAATTTTTTTATCATGTGTTTTAAAAAGGGATAATCAAGTATTTTAAATATGTTAATCAAGCATTTAAAAAATCTTAGAAGTGTGTGGAAGAAGTTGCTCATGTATACGGAAAATATACATTGTGTGTGAAAAAACATCATCAGTATTTAGAAAATATTAATCAAGCATTAGAGAAATGTTAAAAGTATATAGAAAAATGTTTCTCCTGTATGTGAAAAATGTATACAAAGAATTATATAATGTGTATGAAAAAATGTTGATATTGTATTTAAAAATTGTAAAACATGTAAAAATAATGTACCTGGTGTACATCAAATAGGTACAACATAGACTGAATAAACATAGACATAAAAATGTATATTTAAAAAGCTATTTCTTTATTAGAAAATTTAAACGTCTATATAGAAATGTTCGTGATGTATACGAAAAATGCATGTTGTGTGTGAAAAATTATTTATCATCATTAGAAAATTTCACCATGCATTTTAAAAATGTTGACCATTTATTTAAAAAAGTGTACAAAACTTCTATTGAAGAAGAAGAAAAATGCACATCGTATATTTAAGGAAAAACAAAGAAAATAGAAGAAACCAAGAAGGAAAACAAAGGAATCCTTTCCTGGTTTCCTATATTTAGGAAACCAAGAAGGGTAGTGATTGGAAGAAGATTCTTTCCTAGAAATACAATGGTAATTCCCCTAGCATTCTATGGTCGATAGGGGACAGGTGCTCTCCTTTCTCGAAAAGTGTGACCCGGGCATTATCAGCTGCCAAAACCTTTTATCGTTGGAGACTTGGGAATGGAGGAAACATCAGCTTCTGGCACAATGTGTGGGTTGGGGACTGTTCCCTTAAAACACAATCTCGGGGCCTTTGGAAAGTGTGTTTCCCTCAAAAGATTCATGTTTTTCTTTGGTTGTGTGTTTATAACAAAGTACTTACTAGAGATAACTTGGGAAAGAGAAGACTAGTAGACGAGGCATTGTGTTTATTTTATTGTGAAAATGAATCAAGCACCTGCTACTTGACCGTGTTGTAGTAAAACATGTTTGGGCTTTTGTCTCTGAATTCTTTCAAATTGATGAAATAACCTATTTTGAGCAAATTTGTGCTATATGGCGCAAGTATAAGAGTAAACATGTACTGAATATGGTGATTGTTGCTTCCGTACGGAGCATTTGGAAACTAAGGAATGAATATTGTTTTCAGGGGCACACATAAGAAGGTTGAACAATGTTCTTGCGAAACTAAGTATCTATCTTCGGCAATGGGTGGTGCTTTGTAACGACACACATGCGGTGCTTTTGCGGCGATGCATTCTCTTGCTGAACAAACGACGAGGGGGCTTCTTTGGATTGCTTGGACTTGATGTTATCCCATGGCGAGAAGACCCTCCAGTAGAAGATGCGCTTTTGTTTATTCTATGATTCTGGCTGTGGTGGTTTGTGTTGTTCTGGAGTTCCACAATAAAAGTTTCTAGTCTATGAGGGAGACACTGAGTAGCTCTTGATTCTGCTCTTGCATTTTGCGGTTTGTAATGTGACCAATCTAGGTTTAGTTGTTCTGGTAGCTTGGTGTAGATGTCGGTTGAACTTTGTTTCCCTGTTTACTTCATTCTATAAATGGAGCAGGGGGGAACCCCTTTCATTTCAAAAATTAAAACAAGGAAAACCAAAGTAAAAAAGGAAAAGAAAACCAATGCAAAAGAATAGATATAGTCAAAATTGTGAGTGAAAAAAATGAAAACTAGGAAAACCAAGAAAGAAACAAAGAAAAGCCAATAACCAAGGAAAAAAGAAAATAAAACAGACAAAAAAACAAAGCAAAATGCAGCAGCAACTCAATGAAAACATCAACCAGGAGAAGTAGCCTCGGTCGCTAGGCGCGGACAAGAAAATGGGCCAGCCCAATAACTATAGGGCGGGGGGAAAGCTTCACGCGAGACCCAGCGTGTACTCCGAAGAAAAAGAACAAGCACACTATGGACCAAAAACATGATGGATATGTTTCACAGAGCCCACTTATGCAGTGTTGCAAATGACCGAACAAAGCCACGCGAACACTATAACTCGCTTGTAGCGAGTATAGCACCCGTCTAGCCTGAACAATTCCTTGCCGACCCATTTTTCTGTTTTCTTTTCGTTCAACGGATTTCGATCTAGACGCTTGTGGTTTTGTTTGATCATTGTATATACTGTACCGTCTCGGGATTTTGGAAGTATTTTTTGTCTTTTCTTGTTTTCTATTTGTTTTTTTGGGGCGTAACCCTCTCAGCGACGCGCCACATCGGAACCCGGGTGTGGTGGAAAATGGGCAAGGGCCGGGCCGTCACCCCCCAAGTGGCGCGCCGTATCTTGATCCGGATACGGTGGCAAGTGAGCGAGGATCGGGTCGTCGCATCCTTAGTGGCGCGCTACATCGGCGCCCGGATGTAGTGGAAAATGAGCAAGGGTCTTCGCATTTGACTCGACGAGTGCGATGAGTAAGGAAGCTAGCCGAGCCTAGGAGGATTCGCTTAGGTAGCTGGAACGTAGGGTCTCTGACAGGGAAGCTTCGGGAGCTAGTTGATGCAGCAGTGAGGAGAGGTGTTGATATCCTTTGCGTCCAAGAAACCAAATGGAGAGGACAGAAGGCGAAGGAGGTGGAGGATACCGGCTTCAAGCTGTGGTACACGGGGACGGCTGCAAACAGAAATGGCGTAGGCATCTTGATCAACAAGAGCCTCAAGTATGGAGTGGTAGACGTCAGGAGACGTGGGGACCAGATTATCCTGGTCAAGCTGGTAGCTGAGGACTTGGTTCTCAATGTTATCAGCGCATATGCCCCGCAAGTAGGCCACAATGAGAACACCAAGAGGGAGTTCTGGGAAGGCTTGGAAGACATGGTTAGGAGTGTACCGATTGGTGAGAAGCTCTTCATAGGAGGAGACCTCAATGGCCACGTGGGTACATCTAACACAGGTTTTGAAAGGGCGCATGGGGGCTTTGGCTATGGCACCAGGAATCAAGAAGGAGAAGATGTCTTAAGCTTTGCTCTAGCCTACAACATGATTGTAGCTAACACCCTCTTTAGAAAGAGAGAATCACATCTGGTGACTTTTAGTAGTGGCCAACACTCTAGCCAGATTGATTTCATCCTCTCGAGAAGAGAAGATAGGCGTGCGTGCCTAGACTGTAAGGTGATACCTGGGGAGAGTGTTGTACCCCAGCATAAGCTGGTGGTTGCTGACTTCCGCTTTTGGATTCGTGTCCAGCGGGATAAGCGTGCCAAGGTCGCTAGAACGAAGTGGTGGAAGATCAAGGGGGAGGTAGCTCAGGTGTTCAAGGAGAGGGTATTTAAGGAGGGCCCTTGGGAGGAAGGAGGGGATGCGGACAATGTGTGGACGAAGATGGCGACTTGCATTCGTAAGGTGGCCTCGGAGGAGTTTGGAGTGTCCAGGGGAAGAAGAAGCGAAGATAAGGATACCTGGTGGTGGAATGATGATGTCCAGAAGGCGCTTAAAAAGAAGAAAGATTGCTTCAGACGCCTATACCTGGATAGGAGTGCAGACAACATAGAGAAGTACAAGATGGCGAAGAAGGCCGCAAAGCGAGCTGTTGGTGAAGCAAGGGGTCGGGCATATGAGGACCTCTACCAACGGTTAGGCACGAAGGAAGGTGAAAGGGACATCTATAAGATGGCTAAGATCCGGGAGAGGAAGACGAGGGAAATTGGCCAAGTCAAATGCATCAAGGACGGAGCAGGCCAACTCTTGGTGAAGGACGAAGAGATTAAGCATAGATGGCGGGAGTACTTCGACAAGCTGTTCAATGGGGAGAATGAGAGTTCTACCATTGAACTGAATGACTCCTTTGATGAGACCAGCATGCGTTTTGTGCGGCGCATCCAGGAGTCTGAGGTGAAGGAGGCTTTAAAAAGGATGAAAGGAGGCAAGGCGATGGGCCCTGATTGTATCCCCATTGAGGTGTGGAAAGGTCTCGGGGACATAGCGATAGTATGGCTAACCAAGCTTTTCAACCTCATTTTTCGGGCAAACAAGATGCCAGAAGAATGGAGACGGAGTATATTAGTACCAATCTTCAAGAACAAGGGGGATGTTCAGAGTTGTACTAATTACCATGGAATTAAACTGATGAGCCATACAATGAAGCTATGGGAGAGAGTCATTGAGCACCGCTTAAGAAGAATGACAAGCGTGACCAAAAATCAGTTTGGTTTCATGCCTGGGAGGTCGACCATGGAAGCCATTTTCTTGGTACGACAACTTATGAAGAGATATAGGGAGCATAAGAAGGACTTGCATATGGTGTTCATTGACTTGGAGAAGGCCTATGATAAGATACCGCGGAATGTCATGTGGTGGGCCTTGGAGAAACACAAAGTTCCAGCAAAGTACATTACCCTCATCAAGGACATGTACGATAATGTTGTGACAAGTGTTCGAACAAGTGATGTCGACACCGATGACTTCCTGATTAAGATAGGACTGCATCAGGGGTCAGCTTTGAGCCCTTATCTGTTTGCATTGGTGATGGATGAGGTCACTAGGGATATACAAGGAGATATCCCATGGTGTATGCTCTTTGCGGATGATGTGGTGCTAGTTGACGATAGTCGGACGGGGGTAAATAGGAAGTTAGAGTTATGGAGACAAACCTTGGAATCGAAAGGGTTTAGGCTTAGTAGAACTAAAACCGAGTGCATGATGTGCGGTTTCAGTACTACTAGGTGTGAGGAGGAGGAGGTTAGCCTTGATGGCCAGGTGGTACCTCGGAAGGACACCTTTCGGTATTTGGGGTCAATGTTGCAGGAGGATGGGGGTATTGATGAAGATGTGAACCATCGAATCAAAGCCGGATGGATGAAGTGGCGCCAAGCTTCTGGCATTCTCTGTGACAAGAGAGTGTCACAAAAGCTAAAAGGCAAATTCTACAGGACGGCGGTTCGACCCGCAATGTTGTATGGCGCGGAGTGTTGGCCGATTAAAAGGCGACATGTTCAACAGTTAGGTGTGGCGGAGATGCGTATGTTGAGATGGATGTGTGGCCACACGAGGAAGGATCGAGTCCGGAATGATGATATACGAGATAGAGTTGGGGTAGCACCAATTGAGGAGAAGCTTGTCCAACATCGTTTGAGATGGTTTGGGCATATTCAGCGCAGGCCTCCAGAAGCTCCAGTGCATAGCGGACGGCTAAAGCGTGCGAAGAATGTCAAGAGAGGGCGGGGTCGACCGATTTTGACATGGAAGGAGTCCGTTAAGAGAGACCTGAAGGATTGGAGTATCGACAAAGAGCTAGCTCTGGACAGGGGTGCGTGGAAGCTTGCTATTCATGTGCCAGAGCCATGAGTTGGTTGCGAGATCTTATGGGTTTCACCTCTAGCCTACCCCAACTTGTTTGGGACTAAAGGCTTTATTGTTGTTGTTGTTGTTGCTTGTTTTCTATTTGTTTTTTGTTTCTTCACTCATTTTTCTTCGGTTGTCCTGTTTTCTTTGTTTTTTTCATTGGGGTTTTTCGTTTCTTATTGGGTTTTCATTGGTGGTTTCTTTTCTTAATTTTTTCCTTTTTTTTTCATCGGTTTTCATTTTTTTCCTATTTTTTATTTCTTTGTTTTTTTCTTTGTCGGTTTTATTTTCCTAAACCATGTGTAATTCAGTGCATATGATCTATTTTTAGTCTATACGTGAAACAATTATTTTATACAAGTTGAACATTTGGAAATACATGATGCAATTTCCGATTTAACATATGGTTATCAACACTTCTTGAACACATGTTCAACGTTTTTGAAATATAAAATGAACATTTTTCAAACATATTAATGGCAATAATTTCTATAAGTATGCGATATTTTTTTAACAATATATAAACATGTTAAAAATTTATGGTCATCTTTTGGAACATCTTACTATATTTATAATGACAATAAAAAAATACTAAACAATGTGAACATTTTATTAACATTTTATAACTGTATAAACATTATATTGTACACATTCAACATTTTTCAACTACTTGATTTACATTTTTTCAAGCATATATTTCGTTGCCAACTTTTTTTCATATACATTCTATATTTTACTTATAGCAGGAACATTTTTATATACAACTTTATCATTTTCCAAATAGATAATTTTTAAGAAAACTCATATATTTTTTATGTTAACTTTTTTATACACATTATATATTTTTTGTATACGTCAAGAACATTTTGTATATACAATTTTAAGATTTTTTTCAAATAAATGATTAATAATTTTTGAAACATATGTTTTTTCTCTACTTTTACATACACATTGTACAATTTAGTATACATAAGAAATATTTATGTATATATTCGTTTAACATTTTTAATATAGGATTAACGTTTCTAAAACATACTTTTTTATGTTCACCTTTTCATACACATTGTATGTTTCTTGTATATATCAAGAACATTTTCTATATACATATTTAACATTTTTCAAATATATATCCTTAGAGTATATTGAAATATAAGCAAAACTGTGAAATAAAGCAAAAGGGAAAATAAAAGGATAAAAAAGATGTGAAGCGTCGTAGTGTGTCGCGCAAAGCGACACATAGTCCGCGCCTACAAAGCCATGGACGAGACCTCGTCATCAGCTTGCGAGGTAACGCATGACACGAGCGCTAACGGGGCGCCCAATTTGGCGTGAGCTTTTTCCTTTTTTTTTGAAAAATGTTTCGAATTTCTTAAAACTTTCGGGATTTGAACAAAAATGTTGACTAATTAAATTTATATTCTTTGATGTAAAAAATTGTTCACTAATTTGAAATAAACTTTTAGAATTTTATAAAAGTAAATATTTTCTTAAAATGTTCATAAAATTGAGAAATATATGGAAAATTTCAGAAAATTAGAAATATCAAAATATTCTCAGTTTTGGTAAAAATGTTCAAATTTTAAATGGAGTTCCAGATTTTATAAAAGCTACTAAAAATAAAATAATATATAATTTCAGAAATTGTTCAATATGAGTTTAAAACAAGTTTACTGTATACCGCAAATATCTTCATCGCACACTGAAAAGCTCACTATGTATTATAAAATATTCTAGTGAATATTAAAGTAATGTTCAATGTATATTACAAAATGTTTAGTGTGTATTTGAGAAATGTTCATCCTGTATTAAATAATTTTCACTATGTATTAAAAATTATTTACTGTTCACTAAAAAAAGGAAAATTCTGAATATGTTTTTAAACGTGAATATTATTTAATATTGAATATTTAAAGTCGATATTTTTTAAAATCCACAAATATTTATAGAAAACATGAACATTCCTGAAGTTGTGAACAATTTGGAAAAAGGCAACATTTTAGGGAATTCCAAACAAATTTCAATGCCCAGAATTATTTGAAATTTCAAAAATTAAAGCATGAACATTTTCTAGAAAACTAAAAAAACAATAGGAAAATTAAATCCAGAAGAATAAAACCATAAAAGAAAATTAATACAAAATGGAAAGGAAATAAATAAGAACAAGAAAGTAAAGAAAAAACAGAAAATCAAAACACGGAAACCACAAACAAACAAAAATTGAAGTACGCGAGTGAAGCCCCAAGCTGGGTCGGCCAACTATGACTCGGTTGTGAGCCAACTATGTCTATCCTCTCCTTTGGAGATGAAGGCCTCCACAAGGAGAAGAACCCTTATGGTTAACCAAAGACCACCATATCTTAGAGATTCAGGAAGAACTTTACCTTGTTTCCTTGTTAGTTTTTTTGGTTTTGGATCCTAATGTGTCTCATAATTTGGATGCTGTGGGAGGACATGCGTGATGTGAACCATGTCCCTTAGTGTTATTCATATTGAATTCTTGCGTTTCTTACGGTTTTCTCCTTGCCAACTTTAAATTGTGAAGATTGTGACAACCCAAGGGTTTTGCCCTACATTAGAGCTTTCCATCAAGTGTGTAAAGGTGCTAAGGCGGTGGTTGAAGTATTTGGACTACAATATTTTAGAGCATCCAATACTCAGGATAATCAGAGGCGTTTGGAGATGAACAAAGAACAATGATTTCCAGGGAGGCTCGGCTCAGTTGATTGCATTCACCGTAGGTGAATGTACTGGCATGCGACATGCAATTGATACAAAGGCCACGTGAAAGATGCCACCATCATTCTTGACATGAGTTTGATATTACAAAGGATATGTGCAAATATGTGTGGTAGAAGAAGGTCAAATTCCCGATATGATGTTTTTAGCCTGCCAAAGAAAGTGAAAAAGTTCTGAAGACCAAAAATCGTCTCTTTCCACATCTAAAACTTGTGTTTGGTCTGCTATTGAAGATGCTCTAAGGAGTTTGAAAAGTTGTTTTTTAAGGATACACAATGAAGAGGTGTACCTGTAGCATAGAAGAAAAACAAGGCAGTTTATACAATGCCTTGCGTGAGACCACACACCCACCACGATTACAACAAGACACAAGTTGCCTAGTCCTACTCAAGTTGAAGAGGTAGGACATAGAGCCCAAGGTCGCCCCACGATCGATGCTATTGGAAGCATAACGAAAACTCCATGCCAAACTGGCTCAAGTCACCCTCCACCAACTCTTGCGCATAAGAGATAGGCAGGGGGATAGCGGGACACAACCAAACCAGAGGAAAAGTCATCAAAGAGGTCTGACACATATGTACATAGCTCCTTGAAGGCCCATGCCCTAGCGACAACCAATGTGGAACACCACACCACCCCAAGCTTCGCAAGACCACCAAAACAACCAACACCGACTTCCACTCTAGTAGACACATGGGCACTAAGACAACGCTTCCAAGGAAGGGACACCGATGCAACGCCGCTGCCTGGGTCTGACAAAGCGGACCTAAGGATTCCAGCGAACCTAAGGTTTTCACTGGTGCCCGAGGAGCGGTCAAGGACAAGACATTGCCTTCAAGGAGGAGATGACATCCACACGAGGTCACCATTGTTCGTCGCCGCCACCATAGACACCACCCCGCAGGGATATCTCCCCGGCCATGACCGCAAGGAACTGCTCGAGCATAGCAAACTGAGTTGGGGGGGGGGAGGACAAGACATTGACTTGGAGGACCGCCGCTCGGAGGAGAGCGGTGCTCATTATCGTCAAGGCACGCCACAGGGGAAGGCGGCCATGGGGCAGGGCATGTGCCCATCATGTGCCAGTGAGAGGAGGCATGTCCGCCATCTAGATCAAGGCTAGATGGCGCACACCCGAGCACCGAAGGAGAGAACGGGGCATGGTCCCACTAGACCTGCTGCCCCGGAGGAGATCCATGCATCCATGGTGAGTAGCGGCCGAGGATGATGGAGCAGACCACCACCGGGTTGGCTCGCCACCCATGCTGATGGAAATAAGCCCTAGAGGCAATAATAAAGTTTTTATTATTATATTTCCTTATTCATGATAAATGTTTATTATTCATGCTAGAATTGTATTGACCAAAAACTTAAATACATGTGTGGATACATAAACAAATACCGTGTCCCTAGTAAGCCTCTACAAGACTAGCTCGTTGATCAAAACATGGTTAAGGTTTCCTAACCATAGAGATGAGTTGTCAGTTGATAACGGGATCACATCATTAGGAGAATGATGTGATGGACAAGACCCAACCGTTAGCATAGCATATGATCGTTTAGTTTATTGCTACTGGTTTCTGAATGTCAAATACATGTTTCTTAGACCATGAGATCATGCAACTCACGGACTCCGGAGGAATGCCTTGTGTGCCATGAAACGTCACAATGTAACTGGGCTCTACAAGTATCTCCGAAGGTGTCTGTTGAGTTGGCATGTATCGAGACTGGTATTTGTCATTCCGTATGATAGAGAGGTATCTCTGGGCCCTCTCGGTAATACAACATCACAAGAAGATTGCAAGCAAAGTGACTAAGGAGTTAGTTACGGGATGATGTATTACAAAACGAGTAAAGAGACTTGCCGGTAACAAGATTGAACTAGGTATGGAGATACCGATGATCAAATCTCGAGCAAGTAACATACCGACAAACAAAGGGAACTACATATGTTGTCATAAAGGTTCGACCGATAAAGATCTTCGTGGAATATGTAGGAACAAATATGGGCATCCAGGTCCCACTATTGGTTATTGACCGAAGAAGTGTCTCGGTCATGTCTACATCATTCTCGAACCCGTAGGGTTCGCACGCCTAACGTTTGTTGACGATATAGTATTATATGAGTTATGTATGTTGGTGACCGAATGTTGTTTGGAGTTCCGGATGAGATCACGGACATGACGAGGAACTCTGGAATAGTCCGAAGGTAAAGATTGATATATGGAATAATAGTGTTTAGTCTCTGGAAGGGTTCCGGAATTCATCGGAAGGGGTTTCAGATGTTTCCCGAAACGTTCGGGTATGATAACACTTTATTTGGGCCAAGGGATAAAGCCCACGAGGCTTTTGAAAGGTGCAAAAGGAAGTTTTGCGGAGGCTAGGGGCCAGACGTCAGGGACCCTGGCATCTGGGGCCAGACACCAAGAACCTTGGCGTCTGGTCCTGGAGTCCGAGTAGGACTCTTGCCTTGCGGCAAAACCGACTTTGAGGAGGCTTTTTCTCCAAGTTTCGACCCCAGAGCTCAACATATAAGTAGAGGTGCAGGGCTAGCACCTGGAACACATCAAGATACACCAAGACGTGTGCCGGCAACCCCTACCCTCTAGTTTATCCCCCGTCATAGTTTCCGTTGTGCTTGGCGAAGCCCTGCGGAGATTGTTCTTCACCATCACCATCACCAAGTTGTCGTGCTGCCGGAACTCATCTACTAGTTTGCCCCTCTTGCTGGAT
Source organism: Triticum aestivum (assembly GCF_018294505.1). Lineage (NCBI taxonomy): Eukaryota > Viridiplantae > Streptophyta > Magnoliopsida > Poales > Poaceae > Triticum > Triticum aestivum. The sequence goes on along the minus strand of NC_057798.1, from coordinate 599,322,338 downwards.
CAAGAAGGCGCGAACGTCATCGAGCTGAATGCGTGCTGAACGCGGAGGTGCCGTACGTTCGGTACTTGATCGGGACAGATCGTGAAGGTGTACGACTACATCAACCGCGTTGATAAACGCTTCCGCTTAGCGATCTTCAAGGGTATGAAGATTCTCTCCCCTCTCGTAGCTATGCATCTCCGTGGATAGATCTTGCATGTGCGTATAAATTTTTTGTTTTCCATGTAACATTCCCCTTCAGTGGCATCATGAGCTAGGTCTATGCGTAGATGATATGCACGAGTAGAACACAAAGGAGTTGTGGGGGTGATGTTCATACTGTTTACCACCAATGACTTATTTTGATTCGGCGACATTGTGGGATGAAGCGGCCCGGACCAACCTTACATGTCCACGTACATGAGACCCGTTCCACCGACATACATGCAACTTCTTTTGCATAAAGGTGGATGGCGGGTGTCTGTTTCTCCTACTTTAGTTGAATCAAATTTGACTACGTCCGGTCCTTGAAGAAGGTTAAAACAACAAACTTGATAAATCACCGTTGTGGTTTTGCATAGGTAAAAATGGTTCTTGCTAGTTGCCCGTAGCAGGCATGTAAAACTTGCAACAACAAAGTAGAGGACGTCTAACTTATTTTTGCAGGGCATGTTGTGATGTGATATGGTCAAGACGTGATGTGATATACGTTGTTGTATGAGATGATCATGTTTTGTAATATCGACAACCAGCACGAGCCATAGGGTTGTCTATTAATTATTGTATGAAATGTAAGCGCCATGTAATTGCTTTACTTTATCGCTGTGTGTTAGCAATAGTTGTAGAAGCAATAGTTGGCGAGACGACCCTGACACTACGATGGATATCAAGGTGTCAAGCCGGTGATGATGAAGATCATGCCGATACTTTGGAGATGGAGATCAAAAGCACAAGATGATGATGGCCATATCATGTCACATATTTTGATTGCATGTGATGTTTATCCTTTATGCATCTTATTTTGATTAGAACGACGGTAGCATTATAAGATGATCCCTTCACTTAATTTCAAGATACAAGTGTTCTCCCTAAGTATGCACAGTTTCTAAAGTTCATTGTTTTGAAGCACCTCATGATGATTGGGTGTGATAGACTCTACGTAGACGTACAACGGGTGTAAGCCAGTTTTGCACAAGCAGAATACTTGGGTTAAACTTGACGAGCCTAGCATGTACAGACATGGTCTCAGAACACTGGAGACCGAAAGGTCGAACATGAGTCATATAGTAGATATCATCAACATGGATATGTTCACCATTGATGACTACCCCATCTCACATGATGATCAGACATGGGTTAGTTGATTTCGATCATGTATCACTTAGATAACTTGAGGGATGTTAATTTAAGTGGTAGTTCATTAGTAATTTGATAAATTGAACTTAATTTATCATGAACTTAGTCCTGATAGTTTTTGCAAATCTATGTTGTAGATAAATAGCTCGCAATATAGCTCCCCTATTTTTGATATGTTCCTAGAGAAAAATAAGTTGAAAGATGATAGTAGCAATGATACGGACTGGGTCCATGATCTGTGAAGGAATATATGCCCTAGAGGCAATAATAAAGTTATTATTTATTTCCTTATTTCATGATAAACGTTTATTATTCACGCTAGAATTGTATTAACCGGAAGCTTAGTACATGTGTGAATACATAGACAAAACATAAGTGTCCCTAGTATGCCTCTACTTGACTAGCTCGTTTATCAAAGATGGTTATGTTTCCTAACCATAGACATGTGTTGTCATTTGAAGAATGGGATCACATCATTAGGAGAATGATGTGATGGACATGACCCATCCGTTAGCTTAGCATTATGACCGTGTCAGTTTCATTGCTACTGCTTTCTTCATGACTTATACAAGTTCCTCAGACTATGAGATTATCCAACTCTCGAATACCGGAGGAACACTTTGTGTGCTACCAAATGTCACAACGTAAAAGGGTGATTATAAAGGTGCTCTACAAGTGTCTCCGAAGGTGTTTGTTGGGTTGGCATATATCGAGATTAGGATTTGTCACTCTGTGTTTCGGAGAGGTATCTCTGGGCCCTCTCGGTAATACTCATCATTATAAGCCTTGCAAGCATTGTAACTAATGAGTTAGTTGCGGGATGAAGTATTACGAAACGAGTAAAGAGACTTGCCGGTAATGAGATTGAACTAGGTATGATGATACTGACGATCAAATCTCGGGCAAGTAACATACCGATGACAAAGGGAACAATGTATGTTGTTATGTGGTTTGACCGATAAAGATCTTTGTAGAATATGTAGGAGCCAATATAAGCATCCAGGTTCTGCTATTGGTTATTGACCGGAGATGTGTCTCGGTCATGTCTACATAGTTCTCGAACCCGTAGGGTCCGCACGTTTAGCGTTTGATGACGATTGGTATTATGAGTTTATGTGTTTTGATGTACCGAAGATAGTTCGGAGTTCCATATTTGATAACGGACATGACGAAGAGTCTCGAAATGGTCGAGACATAAAGATTGATATATTGGACGACTATGTTTGGACATCAGAATGGTTCCAGATGAGTTCGGGCATTTACTGGAGTACCGGGGGTTACCGGAACCCTCCCGGGAAGCATATGGGCCTTAATGGGCCTTAGTGGGAGAGAAGAGAAGGCAGCCTAGGAGGGGGTGCCCCCCAAGCCCAATCCGAATTGGGTGAGGGGGCGGTCCCCCTTTCCTTTCTCCTTCCCCCTCTTCCTTCTATTCCTAGTGGGACTAGGAAAGGGGGAGTCCTACTCCTACTAGGAGGAGGACTCCTCCCCCCTTGGCGCGCCTAGAGAGGCCGGTCGGCCTCCCCTCCCTCCTTTATATACGGGAGAGGGGGGCACCCAAAGACACACAAGTTGACATTGTTTAGCCGTGTGCGGTGCCCCCCTCCACAGTTACACACATCGGTCATATCATCGTAGTGCTTAGGCGAAGCCCTGCGCCGGTAACCTCATCAGCACCGTCACCACGCCGTCGTGCTGATGAAACTCTTCCTCGGTCTCAACTGGATCAAGAGTCGAGGGACGTCCCCGAGCTGAACATGTGCTGAACGCGGAGGTGCCGTACGTTCGGTGCTTGGATCGGTTGGATCGCGAAGACGTTCGACTACATCAACCGCGTTAACTAAACGCTTCCTCTTTCGGTCTACGAGGGTACGTGGACACACTCTCCCCTCTCGTTGCTATGCATCACATAGATAGATCTTGCGTGATCGTAGGATTTTTTTTGAAATTAGTGCGTTCCCCAATAGTGGCGTCCGAGCCAGGTCTATGCGTAGATGTTATATGCACGAGTAGAACACAAAGAGTTGTGGGCGATAATAGTCATACTGCTTACCAACATGTCATACTTTGATTTGGCGGTATTGTTGGATGAAGTGGCTCAGACCTACATTATGCGTACGCATACGCGAGACTGGTTCTACCGACGTGCTTCGCACATAGGTGGGTGGTGAGTGTCTGTTTCTCCAACTTTAGTTGAATCAAGTGTGGCTACGCCCGGTCCTTGTTGAAGGTTAAAACAACAAACTTGACGAAAAATCGTTGTGGCTTTGATGCGTAGGTAAGAACGGTTCTTGCTAGAAGCCCATAGCAGCCACGTAAAACTTGCAACAACAAAGTAGAGGACGTCTAACTTGTTTTTGCAGGGCTTGCTGTGATGTGATATGGTCAAGGCATGATGTGATATAAATTGTTGTATGAGATGATCATGTTTTGTAACAAAGTTATCGGCAACTGGCAGGAGCCATATGGTTGTCGCTTTATTGTATGCAATGCAATCGCCATGCAATTGTTTTACTTTATCACTAAACGGTAGAGATAGTCGTAGTAACAATAGTTGGCGAGACGACAACAATGCTACGATGGAGATCAAGGTGTCGCACCGGTGACGTTGGAGATCATGACGATGCTTCGGTGATGGATATCATGAGCAAAAGATGATGATGGCCATATCATGTCACATATTTTGATTGCATGTGATGTTTATCCTTTATGCATCTTATTTTGCTTAGAACGTCGGTAGCATTATAAGATGATCCCTTACTAAATTTCAAGGTACAAGTGTTCTCCCTTAGTATGCATCGTTGCTATAGTTCGTCGTGCCGAGACACCACGTGATGATCGGGTGTGATAAGCTCTATATTCACATACAATGGGTGCAATCTAGTTTTGCACACGCAGAATACTCGGGTTAAACTTGATGAGCCTAGCATATGCAGATATGGCCTCGGAACACTGGAGACTGAAAGGTCGAGCGTGAATCATATAGTAGATATTGATAACCCACAAGTATAGGGGATCGCAATAGCTTTTGAGGGTAGAGTATTCAACCCAAATTTATTGATTCGACACAAGGGGAGCCAAAGAATATTCTTGAGTATTAGCAGTTGAGTTGTCAATTCAACCACACCTGGATAACTTAGTATCTGCAACAAAGTATTTAGTAGCAAAGTAGTATGATAGTAATGATAACGATAGCAAAGGTAATATTTTTGGGTTTTGTAGTGATTGTAACAATAGCAACAGAAAAGTAAATAAGCGAAGGACAGTGTATGAAAAGCTCATAGGCAATGGATCAGTGATGGATAATTATGTCGATGCAATTCCTCGTGTAATAGCTATAACATAGGGTGACACAGAACTAGCTCCAATTCATCAATGTAATGTAGGCATGTATTCTGAATATAGTCATACGTGCTTATGGAAAAGAACTTGCATGACATCTTTTGTCCTACCCTCCCGTGGCAGCGGGGTCCTAGCGGAAACTAAGGGATATTAAGGCCTCCTTTTAATAGAGAACCAGACCAAAGCATTAACACATAGTGAATACATGAACTCCTCAAACTACGGTCATCACCGAGAAGTATCCCGATTATTGTCACTTCGGGGTTGTCGGATCATAACACATAATAGGTGACTATAGACTTGCAAGATAGGATCAAGAACACACATGTATTCATGAAAACATAATAGGTTCAGATCTGAAATCATGGCACTCGAGCCCTAGTGACAAGCATTAAGCATAGCAAAGTCATATCAACATCAATCTCAGAACGTAGTGGATACTAGGTGTCAAACCCTAACAAAACTAACTTGATTACATGATAAATCTCATCACACCCATCACCGTCCAGCAAGCCTACGATGGAATTACTCACCACGACTGTGAGCATCATGAAATTGGTGATGGAGGATGGTTGATGATGACAACGGCGACGAATCCCCCTCTCCGGAGCGCCGAATGGACTCCAGACCAGCCCTCCCGAGAGAGATTAGGGCTTGGCGGCGGCTCTATATCGTAAAACGCGATGAAACTTTCTCTTTGATTTTTTTCTCCGCAAGACGGAATATATGGAGTTGGAGTTGAGGTCGGCGGAGTTGCAGGGGGCCCACGAGACAGGGGGGCGCGCCCAGAGGGGGTGGGCGCGCCCCCACCCTCGTGGACAGGGTGTGGGCCCCCTGGTCTTGATTCTTTCGCTGGTATTTTTATATTTTCTAAAACTTGTCTCCGAGGGTTTTTAGGTCATTCTGAGAACTTTTTTTTTCTACACATGAAACAACATCATGGTAATTCTGCTGAAAACAACGTCAGTCCGGGTTAGTTTCATTCAAATCATGAAAGTTAGACTCCAAAACAAGGGCAAAAGTGTTTGGAAAAGTAGATACGTTGGAGACGTATCAACTCCCCCAAGCTTAAACCGTTGCTTGTCCTCAAGCAATTCAGTTGATAAACTGAAAGTAATAAAGAAAAACTTTTACAAACTCTGTTTGCTCTTGTTGTTGTAAACATGCAAAGCCAGCATTCAGGTTTCAACAAATATTATAAACTAACCATACTGACAATAACACCTCGGCCTCACAATTACTCAATTCAATAGCATAATCAGCTAGCGAGCGATAATAATAAAACTCGGATGACAACACTTTCTCAAAACAATCATAACATGACATAACAAAATGGTATCTCACTAGCCCTTTATGAGACCGCAAAACATAAATGCAGAGCACCTTTAAAGATCAAGGACTGACTGAACATTGTAATTCATGGTAAAAGAGACCGAGTCAAGTCATACCCAATATATACCAATAATAATGAATGCAAATGATAGTGTGCTCTCCAGCGGGTGCTTTTTAATAAGGAGGTGATGACTCAACATAAAAGTAAATAGATAGGCCTTTCGCACAGGGAAGCAGGGATTTGTAGAGGTGCCAGAGCTCGATTTTAAAATAGAGATTGAATAACATTTTGGGCGGCATACTTTCACTGTCAACGCAACAACTATGAGATGGCTGTATCTTCCATACTACATGCATTATAGGCAGTTCCCACGCAGAATGGTAAAAGTTTATACTCCCCCACCACCAACAAGCATCAATCCATGGCTTGCTAGAAACAACGAGTGCCTCCAACCAACAACAATCCTGGGGGAGTTTTGTTTAATTATATTGATTTGCTTTGATCTTTTTGGATCATGGGACTGGGCATCCCGTTTACCGGCCCTTTCTCTTGAATGAGGAGCGGAGTCCACTCCTCTTGAGAATAACCCACCTAGCATGGAAGATATAGGCAGCCGTAGTTGAAACATGAGCTGCTCGAGCATACAAAACAGAATTTCATTTGAAGGTTTAGAGTTTGGCACATACAAATTTACTTGGAATGGCAGGTAAATACCGCATATAGGAAGGTATGGTGGACTCATTGGAATAACTTTGGGGTTTAAGGAGTTTGGATGCACAAGCAGTATTCTTGCTTAGTACAGGTGAAGGCTAGCAAAAGACTAGGAAGCGACCAACTGAGAGAGCGACAATAGTCATAAAGATGCATTAAAACTAATTCACACTGAATACAAACATGAGTAGGATCTAATCCACCATGAACATAAATATCATGAAGGCTATTGTCGGTGTCGAAACCGGCGGATCTCGGGTAGGGGGTCCCGAACTGTGCGTCTAGGCGGATGGTAACAGGAGACGAGGGACACGATGTTTTTACCCAGGTTCGGGCCCTCTTGATGGAGGTAAAACCCTACGTCCTGCTTGATTAATATTGATGATGTGGGTTACAAGAGTAGATCTACCACGAGATCAAGGAGGCTAAACCCTAGAAGCTAGCCTATGGTATGATTGTTCTTCGTCCTATGGACTAAGGCCATCCGGTTTATATAGACACCGGAGAGGGCTAGGGTTACACAGAGTCGGTTACAAAGGTAGGAGATCTACATATCCGTATCGCCAAGCTTGCCTTCCACGCCAAGGAAAGTCCCATCCGGACACGGGACGAAGTCTTCAATCTTCTATCTTCATAGTCTTGGAGTCGGCCGATGATGATAGTTCGGCTATCCGGACACCCCCTAGTTCGGGACTCCCTCAGTAGCCCCTGAACCAGGCTTCAATGACGACGAGTCCGACGCGCATATTGTCTTCGGCATTGCAAGGCGGGTTCCTCCTCCGAATAATTTATAGAAGATTGTGAACACCAGGATAGTGTCTGGCTCTGCAAAAATAAATTCCACATACCACCGTAGAGAGAATAATATTACACAAGATCAATCTGCTGACGTATTCTGTGGCGTAACGTCACACCACTTCCAAGCCTTTACTCGAATTGTTTTTATTGTTCCACCTCAGCGCGTTTAGCGAGGCGGTTTCTTTGGCACGTCTTGTCGAAGCAGAGATCATGTTCCCCTTATTCTGGGATTCCCATCAATACGGACGTGGGTAACCCAACCGCGCCATTGATTGTGACGCTTGGTAGATAAGCGAGTTTTACCAGGCCAGTGGGGACGCGTGTTTCTGTCCGCCCATATAAGGGGATAAAGATCCAACCTTTTTACCTGCGCCTTCTTCCTCCTTGGCTTATCCATCTCTGCAAACTCGAGCTCTAGCGCCCAAGCCCGCACATCTCACCTCAACCTTCTCCAAATATGTCCGGAGCGGGAGGCAAGTGGATGGCCTCCTCCGTCACGGAGGGGCATATCCAGAAGCTGTGCAGCGCCGGATACTTGTCCAGCGACATCGCGCATCAGCTCCCCGATGAGGGAGAGCTCATCCCCACCCCCAGGCCCCATGAGAGGGTAGTATTCCTTCCCCATTTCCTCCGCGGACTGGGCTTCCCACTTCATCCCTTTTTCCGGGGGCTCATGTTCTACTACGGCCTAGATTTCCATGATCTGGCCCCGAATTTTATTCTCAACATCTCGGCGTTTATCATCGTGTGCGAGGCCTTCCTCTGCATCCAGCCCCACTTCGGCTTGTGGCTCAAGACCTTCAGTGTCAAGCCGAAGGTTGTGAAGGGCAGCCAAGCGGAGTGCGGAGGCGCCATGGTGGGCAGGATGTCCCACGTTACGTGGCTGGAGGGCACCTTTGTGGAAACCATCAAGGGGTGGCAATCGGGGTGGTTCTACGTCACCGAGCCGCGTGATCCCGTATGGGCAGCGGCCCACGAATTCAGATCCGGCATCCCCACACGGCTCACTTCCTGGAAAGAGAGCGACCGGATTTGGGGCGATTTGGAGGAGCTGACCGGACTCCAAGCCTGCGTCAAAAAGCTAGTGGACAAGAAGCTCAAGCTTGTCAACGTAGTCCAGGTCATGCTCATCCGCCAGATTCTCCCGTGCCAACGACGGGGCTTCAATATGTGGGAGTTCGATCCGGCGCAGCACCAGACTTTGAATGGGCTCTTCGACACTACGTACAAAGAGGTCTGGAAGGTGCTGTTCAAGGGCGACGAGGCTCCCGCATCCGCTACCGAAGATCGCGGATTCAGCTCGCAGCATCCAGCTGACGAGGTAAGTGATATTGTCCTTTACGGGACGCTTGTTATTCATAGTTTGACTCTATGCGGGATCTAAACTCCCTTTCCTTTGACAGGACTGGCTGAAGAAGGCCGCACAGGCTATCTGTCCGGCCCCATTGCCAGAGGACCCAGCCGACGCCCGTCTAATGGGGCTGCTGGCTCCGGCACCCCACGTGGTGCGGGAGAAGAAGTCCAACAAGAAGGCCACGGGGACTCGGAAGAGTTCCCGTTTTCAGGTGCTATCGGACGATGAATCCGAGGCCGACTCCTCCCACCAAGGTGAGGAGGAGAAGAAAGGCTGTCCCCCAGCGGGGGGAGGGAAGAAAAGGAAGGCCTCCCCAACAAGGGAGGCCGAAGGGTCCAAGAGGGGAAAAACTCTTCCCCCGGACTGTTCTGCCAATGCCAGTGACGATGACGAGGACTGGCCTCCAAGGGCCAAGCCACTGGCGAGATCGTAAGTATCAGGACTCCCGAATAACTTCAAGGTTTTCGTTTTCCGCCACGTTATGTCTTTCTAATGCCGCATACAACCCTGCAGTCCGCCTAAGGATGATCTCCCCACTTCGTCGAGCGGGTCCTTAGGGGCGTCGGATATGGATTCTCTTCCGACTGCCTCCACCCCCCGTGATACGGACGATGCCGAGATGGGATCCCAGGAAGGGACCCACCAGGAGGAGAGGGCCCCGGAGGTGTCGCAAGACAACCTCCCGGACTTTGCACCGGACTCAGCCCCGGAACCCATAGTGGCTCCGGAGTCCGGTGGGCGACCCCTTCGTAAGAAGGGCAAGACCGCGACGCTGGCTGCCTCCGTCCAACCGGAGGTGCCGGATAATTTGCTGGAGGCGCTCAACGGCGCCTCCATCGAAGAGGAACACCGTACTGTTATGAGTGCGGTGATTCAGAAGGTTCAGCTCGCCAAGAGCGGGCTAACCGAAGCCTGCAGCAGCCTTCTAACAGGCTTTGAGGTAAGAATTTCAATATATGTAAAATGGTACCACATAGACAGTAGCCCCTGATGCTCGGTTCGGTGTTCGGAAAGAAAAGCCGGACTGAGGATCTTTAGAAAGAGAAACGCAGGAGTCATGAAAATATGTCAATATGGGATTGCAGGCTGTGCTGCTGACCTCTGCCGCACTGACTGCGGAGGTCAATACTTTGAAGGAAAACCTCGAGCGGTCCGAGAACGAGCTCGGCCATGCCAAGAAGCAGCTCGAGGAAAAAGAAGGTGAGTAATACCTTATGAAAATTGTACCTTACAGAAAAGGATTTGGTTGCAAGAAAAATGACAAGGATAACTGGGGTATTGCAGGGGCCACTAACAAGGTGGCGACCCTGAAGGAGGCGGTGGCCGCGGCCGAACGCAATGCAGCTGCGGAGCGCACCGAGCGAGAGAAACAAGAGGTGCGGGTGGCGGAGGTACAACAAGAGCTCCAGGATCTCGTGAAGAAACACGAGAGCCTGGAGCGTGAATCGAAGACTCGAGAGTCTGAGCTTGCAACGGCTCTTGAGAGTGCCAAAGCCGCTAAGGCCGAAGCCTACAAGGCCCTCCAGGAGATCGAGGCGGTGAAGAAAATAGCAGCGGGTAAGGCATTTTTCATGCAAATTAAGCATGTGAGTGTTAATTACCTATCGCTTACCCGAATTTGGAGCTCTCCAGGAGCGTTCGCGGATCTTCCTCGCAACGTGTCCGATGCTGCCGCATTCTACCGGGCCGAGGAGGGGAGCTCGACGGAGAAGGTCTTCTGGTCTCAGTATGCTGAGGCCGAACATCCGGTGCCCCTTAGCGACCAGCTGAAGCAGCTGGTCGAGCTCCACAAGGCGGCTGAACAGGCCATGAAGGGCCTCATAGTTCGGCTGTGGCCTAAGGAGGCCATGTCTGGGAGCTACTTCGGCCTGGTGCGGCGGCTGGTGGATGCGTGCCCGTGGGTTGAAGTCATCAAGCACTCCGCCTGTATTGAAGGTGCGCGTCGGGCCCTTGCCCGCACAAAGGTGCACTGGGGCAAGATGGATGCCCAGAAGCTTGTGATGGACCCCCCACCAGAGGGCAAGGAGCATCGCACGCCCGAGATGTATTATAGGAGTGTGCTGAAGGGCGCCCGCACTATTGCGGGTGAGTGCTCCAAAGATGTAATATTTGAGTAGACTCGTGTTTTGTTATCCTGTGCGCTGAAAACTAAGTTCATATGCGCGAAGAAACACTTGTTAATTTAAAATATTACCTTCTGTGCGGCTGTTTATCAAATCTGAGAGATGGCAAGTCATTGGCTTCAGCCCCCATGCCACGAGTGCTGGGGTGTTCGGGATAAATTTGGGCACTCTTGTTCCCATATTTGGGTCCATCGAGGGAGGCGCTCAACACAACGAACAAGGCAACCGGACTTATAATGCTTGAACACTCTCACTTAGCCATAGAATTCTATAATTTTAAATTTCGGCGAAGCCCCTAGTTTTCGGAAGGCCGAATTTGGGGCGCTATCCACGCCTTGGCCGGAGAGAATCCGGCTCCTTGCTCGAAGCGGCATAAGTCTTTAGGGACTCGCAAAGAACCTCTCGAACTGCGACCAACTCTCGCCTCATCATGACGGTCAGTTTTAGCTTTCTGCACTGAGGCGTTAACCCGGCTCAACTAGGGCGCAATTGCAGTGGTTCTCCCAGTGCTACCTTAGCCGATAAAACGGAACGTAAGGTACCAAAACATGGGAGCCGGGCAAACCCAACTATTGACCCAAGAACATGATTCGGACCCGATGCATATAATGCTATAAGTTCGGGGTGCCGCACTTGTGAAAGTGTTCGGACTTATCACACCATAACGCGGGAAACATAAGCCCCTGGTGTATTTAGCCGTACCAAAACGTACAGATGCAACATGTCATAGATGAACATATGTGTAAGAAAGAAATGCAATTAGAAGCAAAAATGTGTTGCATTGCTGTATGCAATAAAAACTGCTGTAAGTGCAGGACGATACAAGTGGTGCGCTAAGCAAGGGATGGGACTGTTTAACATGTCCCCCTCCAGGGGTAGGCTACGGAGTAATGCATAAAACAGATTTAATGCTCATGATGGAGACCACCTGGATTTTCGTTGTAGCCTTTCTCCTTCCCTGGCTGTTGCATCGTGGGCTCGGCATGTCTGCTGCCGGACAGGGCCTCTGACGAACGGAGTCCTGTAGGTAAAAAATAAAAGGAAAAGAAAAAGAAACAACACACTTAAGAGCCCCTGGTGCGGTTGAGCCGCAGTCTGGGCTTATCGTGGTCGAGCCCCTTGCCCCATGCCCATGGTATCTTCAGAGCGTAATGGAGTACGCGAAGGGTCTGTCTTAATGTTTTACAGGGGCTGGGGTTGGGGCCGCACTACTACGCGAGCTCGGAACGTGCCAGGTGGTCGTGTTGTAGGTTACTCCGGGCACGCTTAGCCGTGTCTGGCTGCTTGGCAGCCGGACTCGAGAATTGCCTTAAAAGGCTGCTTTGTACTTTTGTCGCGAGAGCCGCTGTATGTTCCTCCGTTCGGAGGGAGCGTTCAGTGTTTCCGTTGACCGTGATGACTCCTCTAGGGCCTGGCATCTTGAGCTTGAGGTATGCGTAGTGCGGCACCGCGTTGAACTTTGCGAACGCGGTATGTCCGAGCAAGGCATGATAGCCGCTGTGGAACAGGACTATGTTGAAGATTAACTCCTCACTTCGGAAGTTATCCGGGGATCCGAAGACCACTTCCAGTGTAACTGAGCCTGTACAATTCGCTTCTACACCTGGTATGACGCCTTTAAAGGTCGTCTTGGTAGGTTTAATCCTTGAGGGGTCTATGCCCATTTTGCGCACCGTGTCCTGATAAAGCAGGTTTAGGCTGCTACCGCCGTCCATCAGGACTCTGGTGAGATGAAATCCATCGACGATTGGGTCTAGAACCAATGCAGCGAACCCACCATGGCGAATGCTGGTGGGGTGGTCCCTTCGGTCAAAGATGATCGGGCAAGAGGACCATGGATTGAACTTCGGGGCAACTGGCTCCATCGCGTATACATCCCTGAGTGCACGCTTCCGCTCCCTTTTGGGTATGTGCGTGGCATATATCATGTTCACCGTCCGCACCTGTGGGGGGAAACCCTTCTGTCCTCTATTATTCGGCGGTCGGGTCTCTTCCTCGTCATCGCTATGTAGCCCCTTGTCGCTATTTTCGGCAATTAACTTGCCTGCCTGCTTGAACACCCAACAGTCCCTATTGGTGTGGTTAGCTGGCTTTTCAGGGGTGCCATGTATCTGGCATAAGCGGTCGATAATTCGGTCCAAATTGGACGGACCCTGAGTTGTTCTTTTGAATGGCTTTTTCCGTTGACCGGGTTTAGAGCCTCTGAATCCGGCATTGACTGCCGTATACTCACTGTTATCGCCGTTAATGCGGTGTTTGTTTTTGTTGCGACGCGACCTGCCACTACGGTCCTTGATATCTGGACTGCCAGAATTTTTGTTGAGGTTGTTGCTGCGTGCTAGCCAGCTGTCCTCAACCGCACAAAAGCGGGTCATGAGTGATGTAAGGGCTGCCATGGATTTCGGCTTTTCCTGTCCCAGGTGCCGGGCAAGCCATTCGTCGTGGATGTTATGCTTGAAGGCCGCGAGGGCCTCGGCATCCGGACAGTCGACGATTTGGTTTTTCTTGGTTAAGAACCATGTCCAGAATTGTCTGGCCGATTCGTCTGGCTGTTGAATTATGTGGCTTAGGTCATCTGCTTCTGGTGGTCGCACGTACGTGCCTTGGAAGTTATCAAGAAATGCGGCTTCCAGGTCCTCCCAACTCCCGATGAGGGTACGTGGACACACTCTCCCCTCTCGTTGCTATGCATCACATAGATAGATCTTGCGTGATCGTAGGATTTTTTTTGAAATTAGTGCGTTCCCCAATAGTGGCGTCCGAGCCAGGTCTATGCGTAGATGTTATATGCACGAGTAGAACACAAAGAGTTGTGGGCGATAATAGTCATACTGCTTACCAACATGTCATACTTTGATTTGGCGGTATTGTTGGATGAAGTGGCTCAGACCTACATTATGCGTACGCATACGCGAGACTGGTTCTACCGACGTGCTTCGCACATAGGTGGGTGGTGAGTGTCTGTTTCTCCAACTTTAGTTGAATCAAGTGTGGCTACGCCCGGTCCTTGTTGAAGGTTAAAACAACAAACTTGACGAAAAATCGTTGTGGCTTTGATGCGTAGGTAAGAACGGTTCTTGCTAGAAGCCCATAGCAGCCACGTAAAACTTGCAACAACAAAGTAGAGGACGTCTAACTTGTTTTTGCAGGGCTTGCTGTGATGTGATATGGTCAAGGCATGATGTGATATAAATTGTTGTATGAGATGATCATGTTTTGTAACAAAGTTATCGGCAACTGGCAGGAGCCATATGGTTGTCGCTTTATTGTATGCAATGCAATCGCCATGCAATTGTTTTACTTTATCACTAAACGGTAGAGATAGTCGTAGTAACAATAGTTGGCGAGACGACAACAATGCTACGATGGAGATCAAGGTGTCGCACCGGTGACGTTGGAGATCATGACGATGCTTCGGTGATGGATATCATGAGCACAAGATGATGATGGCCATATCATGTCACATATTTTGATTGCATGTGATGTTTATCCTTTATGCATCTTATTTTGCTTAGAACGTCGGTAGCATTATAAGATGATCCCTTACTAAATTTCAAGGTACAAGTGTTCTCCCTTAGTATGCATCGTTGCTATAGTTCGTCGTGCCGAGACACCACGTGATGATCGGGTGTGATAAGCTCTATATTCACATACAATGGGTGCAATCTAGTTTTGCACACGCAGAATACTCGGGTTAAACTTGATGAGCCTAGCATATGCAGATATGGCCTCAGAACACTGGAGACTGAAAGGTCGAGCGTGAATCATATAGTAGATATTGATAACCCACAAGTATAGGGGATCGCAACAGCTTTTGAGGGTAGAGTATTCAACCCAAATTTATTGATTCGACACAAGGGGAGCCAAAGAATATTCTTGAGTATTAGCAGTTGAGTTGTCAATTCAACCACACCTGGATAACTTAGTATCTGCAACAAAGTATTTAGTAGCAAAGTAGTATGATAGTAATGATAACGATAGCAAAGGTAATATTTTTGGGTTTTGTAGTGATTGTAACAATAGCAACAGAAAAGTAAATAAGCGAAGGACAGTGTATGAAAAGCTCATAGGCAATGGATCAGTGATGGATAATTATGTCGATGCAATTCCTCGTGTAATAGCTATAACATAGGGTGACACAGAACTAGCTCCAATTCATCAATGTAATGTAGGCATGTATTCTGAATATAGTCATACGTGCTTATGGAAAAGAACTTGCATGACATCTTTTGTCCTACCCTCCCGTGGCAGCGGGGTCCTAGCGGAAACTAAGGGATATTAAGGCCTCCTTTTAATAGAGAACCAGACCAAAGCATTAACACATAGTGAATACATGAACTCCTCAAACTACGGTCATCACCGAGAAGTATCCCGATTATTGTCACTTCGGGGTTGTCGGATCATAACACATAATAGGTGACTATAGACTTGCAAGATAGGATCAAGAACACACATGTATTCATGAAAACATAATAGGTTCAGATCTGAAATCATGGCACTCGGGCCCTAGTGACAAGCATTAAGCATAGCAAAGTCATATCAACATCAATCTCAGAACGTAGTGGATACTAGGTGTCAAACCCTAACAAAACTAACTTGATTACATGATAAATCTCATCACACCCATCACCGTCCAGCAAGCCTACGATGGAATTACTCACCACGACTGTGAGCATCATGAAATTGGTGATGGAGGATGGTTGATGATGACAACGGCGACGAATCCCCCTCTCCGGAGCGCCGAATGGACTCCAGACCAGCCCTCCCGAGAGAGATTAGGGCTTGGCGGCGGCTCTATATCGTAAAACGCGATGAAACTTTCTCTTTGATTTTTTTCTCCGCAAGACAGAATATATGGAGTTGGAGTTGAGGTCGGCGGAGTTGCAGGGGGCCCACGAGACAGGGGGGCGCGCCCAGAGGGGGTGGGCGCGCCCCCACCCTCGTGGACAGGGTGTGGGCCCCCTTGTCTTGATTCTTTCGCTGGTATTTCTATATTTTCTAAAACTTGTCTCCGAGGGTTTTCAGGTCATTCTGAGAACTTTTTTTTTCTACACATGAAACAACATCATGGTAATTCTGCTGAAAACAACGTCAGTCCGGGTTAGTTTCATTCAAATCATGAAAGTTAGAGTCCAAAACAAGGGCAAAAGTGTTTGGAAAAGTAGATACGTTGGAGACGTATCAACTCCCCCAAGCTTAAACCGTTGCTTGTCCTCAAGCAATTCAGTTGATAAACTGAAAGTAATAAAGAAAAACTTTTACAAACTCTGTTTGCTCTTGTTGTTGTAAACATGCAAAGCCAGCATTCAGGTTTCAACAAATATTATAAACTAACCATACTGACAATAACACCTCGGCCTCACAATTACTCAATTCAATAGCATAATCAGCTAGCGAGCGATAATAATAAAACTCGGATGACAACACTTTCTCAAAACAATCATAACATGACATAACAAAATGGTATCTCACTAGCCCTTTATGAGACCGCAAAACATAAATGCAGAGCACCTTTAAAGATCAAGGACTGACTGAACATTGTAATTCATGGTAAAAGAGACCGAGTCAAGTCATACCCAATATATACCAATAATAATGAATGCAAATGATAGTGTGCTCTCCAGCGGGTGCTTTTTAATAAGGAGGTGATGACTCAACATAAAAGTAAATAGATAGGCCTTTCGCACAGGGAAGCAGGGATTTGTAGAGGTGCCAGAGCTCGATTTTAAAATAGAGATTGAATAACATTTTGGGCGGCATACTTTCACTGTCAACGCAACAACTATGAGATGGCTGTATCTTCCATACTACATGCATTATAGGCAGTTCTCACGCAGAATGGTAAAAGTTTATACTCCCCCACCACCAACAAGCATCAATCCATGGCTTGCTCGAAACAACGAGTGCCTCCAACCAACAACAATCCTGGGGGAGTTTTGTTTAATTATATTGATTTGCTTTGATCTTTTTGGATCATGGGACTGGGCATCCCGTTTACCGGCCCTTTCTCTTGAATGAGGAGCGGAGTCCACTCCTCTTGAGAATAACCTACCTAGCATGGAAGATATAGGCAGCCGTAGTTGAAACATGAGCTGCTCGAGCATACAAAACAGAATTTCATTTGAAGGTTTAGAGTTTGGCACATACAAATTTACTTGGAATGGCAGGTAAATACCGCATATAGGAAGGTATGGTGGACTCATTGGAATAACTTTGGGGTTTAAGGAGTTTGGATGCACAAGCAGTATTCTCGCTTAGTACAGGTGAAGGCTAGCAAAAGACTAGGAAGCGACCAACTGAGAGAGCGACAATAGTCATAAAGATGCATTTAAACTAATTCACACTGAATACAAACATGAGTAGGATCTAATCCACCATGAACATAAATATCATGAAGGCTATTGTCGGTGTCGAAACCGGCGGATCTCGGGTAGGGGGTCCCGAACTGTGCGTCTAGGCGGATGGTAACAGGAGACGAGGGACACGATGTTTTTACCCAGGTTCGGGCCCTCTTGATGGAGGTAAAACCCTACGTCCTGCTTGATTAATATTGATGATGTGGGTTACAAGAGTAGATCTACCACGAGATCAAGGAGGCTAAACCCTAGAAGCTAGCCTATGGTATGATTGTTGTTCGTCCTATGGACTAAGGCCATCCGGTTTATATAGACACCGGAGAGGGCTAGGGTTACACAGAGTCGGTTACAAAGGTAGGAGATCTACATATCCGTATCGCCAAGCTTGCCTTCCACGCCAAGGAAAGTCCCATCCGGACACGGGACGAAGTCTTCAATCTTGTATCTTCATAGTCTTGGAGTCCGGCCGATGATGATAGTTCGGCTATCCGGACACCCCCTAGTCCGGGACTCCCTCAGTAGCCCCTGAACCAGGCTTCAATGACGACGAGTCCGGCGCGCATATTGTCTTCGGCATTGCAAGGCGGGTTCCTCCTCCGAATAATTTATAGAAGATTGTGAACACCAGGATAGTGTCCGGCTCTGCAAAAATAAATTCCACATACCACCGTAGAGAGAATAATATTACACAAGATCAATCTGCTGACGTATTCTGTGGCGTAACGTCACACCACTTCCAAGCCTTTACTCGAATTGTTTTTATTGTTCCACCTCAGCGCGTTTAGCGAGGCGGTTTCCTTGGCACGTCTTGTCGAAGCAGAGATCGTGTTCCCCTTATTCCGGGATTCCCATCAATACGGACGTGGGTAACCCAACCGCGCCATTGATTGTGACGCTTGGGAGATAAGCGAGTTTTACCAGGCCGGTGGGGACGCGTGTTTCTGTCCGCCCATATAAGGGGATAAAGATCCAACCTTTTTACCTGCGCCTTCTTCCTCCTTGGCTTATCCATCTCTGCGAACTCGAGCTCTAGCGCCCAAGCCCGCACATCTCACCTCAACCTTCTCCAAATATGTCCGGAGCGGGAGGCAAGTGGATGGCCTCCTCCGTCACGGAGGGGCATATCCAGAAGCTGCGCAGCGCCGGATACTTGTCCAGCGACATCGCGCATCGGCTCCCCGACGAGGGAGAGCTCATCCCCACCCCCAGGCCCCATGAGAGGGTAGTATTCCTTCCCCATTTCCTCCGCGGACTGGGCTTCCCACTTCATCCCTTTGTCCGGGGGCTCATGTTCTACTACGGCCTAGATTTCCATGATCTGGCCCCGAATTTTATTCTCAACATCTCGGCGTTTATCGTCGTGTGCGAGGCCTTCCTCTGCATCCAGCCCCACTTCGGCTTGTGGCTCAAGACCTTCAGTGTCAAGCCGAAGGTTGTGAAGGGCAGCCAAGCGGAGTGCGGAGGCGCCATGGTGGGCAGGATGTCCCACGTTACGTGGCTGGAGGGCACCTTTGTGGAAACCATCAAGGGGTGGCAATCGGGGTGGTTCTACATCACCGAGCCGCGTGATCCCGAATGGGCAGCGGCCCCCGAATTCAGATCCGGCATCCCCACACGGCTCACCTCCTGGAAAGAGAGCGGCCGGATTTGGGGCGATTCGGAGGAGCTGACCGGACTCCAAGCCTGCGTCCAAAAGCTGGTGGACAAGAAGCTCAAGCTTGTCAACGTAGTCCAGGTCATGCTCATCCGCCAGATTCTCCCGTGCCAACGACGGGGCTTCAATATGTGGGAGTTCGATCCGGCGCAGCACCAGACTTTGAATGGGCTCTTCGACACTACGTACGAAGAGGTCTGGAAGGTGCTGTTCAAGGGCGCCGAGGCTCCCGCATCCGCTACCGAAGATCGCGGATTCAGCTCGCAGCGTCCAGCTGACGAGGTAAGTGATATTGTCCTTTACGGGACGCTTGTTATTCATAGTTTGACTCTATGCGGGATCTAAACTCCCTTTCCTTTGACAGGACTGGCTGAAGAAGGCCGCACAGGCTATCTGTCCGGCCCCATTGCCAGAGGACCCAGCTGACGCCCGCCTAACGGGGCTGCTGGCTCCGGCACCCCACGTGGTGCCGGAGAAGAAGGCCAAGAAGAAGGCCACGGGGACTCGGAAGAGTTCCCGTTTTCAGGTGCTATCGGACGATGAATCCGAGGCCGACTCCTCCCACCAAGGCGAGGAGGAGAAGAAGAAAGCCTCTCCCCCAGCGGGGGGAGGGAAGAAAAGGAAGGCCTCCCCAACAAGGGAGGCCGAAGGGTCCAAGAGGGGAAAAACTCTTCCCCCGGACTGTTCCGCCAACGCCAGTGACGACGACGAGGACTGGCCTCCAAGGGCCAAGCCTCTGGCGAGATCGTAAGTATCCGGACTCCCGAATAACTTCAAGGTTTTCGTTTTCCGCCACATTATGTCTTTCTAATGCCGCATACAACCCTGCAGTCCGCCTAAGGATGATCTCCCCACTTCGTCGAGCGGGTCCTTAGGGGCGTCGGATATGGATTCTCTTCCGACTGCCTCCACCCCCCGTGATGCGGACGATGCCGAGGTGGGATCCCAGGAAGGGACCCACCAGGAGGAGAGGGCCCCGGAGGTGTCGCAGGACAACCTCCCGGACTTTGCACCGGACTCAGCCCCGGAACCCATAGTGGCTCCGGAGTCCGGCGGGCGACCCCTTCGTAAGAAGGGCAAGACCGCGACGCCGGCTGCCTCCGTCCAACCGGAGGTGCCGGATAATTTGCTGGAGGCGCTCAACGGCGCCTCCATCGAAGAGGAACACCGCACTGTTATGAGTGCGGTGATTCAGAAGGTTCAGCTCGCCAAGAGCGGGCTGACCGAAGCCTGCAGCAGCCTTCTAACAGGCTTTGAGGTAAGAATTTCAATATATGTAAAATGGTACCGCATAGACAGTAGCCCCTGATGCTCGGTTCGGTGTTCGGAAAGAAAAGCCGGACTGAGGATCTTTAGAAAGATAAACGCAGGAGTCATGAAAATATGTCAATATGGGATTGCAGGCTGTGCTGCTGACCTCTGCCGCACTGACTGCGGAGGTCAATACTTTGAAGGAAAACCTCGAGCGGTCCGAGAACGAGCTCGGCCATGCCAAGAAGCAGCTCGAGGAAAAAGAAGGTGAGTAATACCTTATGAAAATTGTACCTTACAGAAAAGGATTTGGTTGCAAGAAAAATGACAAGGATAACTGGGGTATTGCAGGGGCCACTAACGAGGTGGCGA
Source organism: Triticum aestivum (assembly GCF_018294505.1). NCBI lineage: Eukaryota > Viridiplantae > Streptophyta > Magnoliopsida > Poales > Poaceae > Triticum > Triticum aestivum. Next base: position 599,301,712 of record NC_057798.1, on the reverse strand, counting down.
CCCTGAAGGAGGCGGTGGCCGCGGCCGAACGCAATGCGGCTGCGGAGCGCACCGAGCGAGAGAAACAGGAGGCGCGGGTGGCGGAGGTACAGCAAGAGCTCCAGGATCTCGTGAAGAAACACGAGAGCCTGGAGCGTGACTCGAAGACTCGAGAGTCTGAGCTTGCAACGGCTCTTGAGAGTGCCAAAGCCGCTAAGGCCGAAGCCTACAAGGCCCTCCAGGAGATCGAGGCGGTGAAGAAAATAGCAGCGGGTAAGGCATTTTTCATGCAAAGTAAGCATGTGAGTGTTAATTACCTGTCGCTTACCCGAATTCGGAGCTCTCCAGGAGCGTTCGCAGATCTTCCTCGCAGCGTGTCCGATGCTGCCGCATTCTACCGGGCCGAGGAGGGGAGCTCGACGGAGAAGGTCTTCTGGTCTCAGTATGCTGAGGCCGAACATCCGGTGCCCCTTAGCGACCAGCTGAAGCAGCTGGTCGAGCTCCACAAGGCGGCCGAACAGGCCATGAAGGGCCTCATAGTTCGGCTGTGGCCTAAGGAGGCCATGCCTGGGAGCTACTTCGGCCTGGTGCGGCGGCTGGTGGATGCGTGCCCATGGGTTGAAGTCATCAAGCACTCCGCCTGTATTGAAGGTGCCCGTCGGGCCCTTGCCCGCGCAAAGGTGCACTGGGGCAAGATGGATGCCCAGAAGCTTGTGACGGACCCCCCACCAGAGGGCAAGGAGCATCGCACGCCCGAGATGTATTATAGGAGTGTGCTGAAGGGCGCCCGCACTATTGCGGGTGAGTGCTCCAAAGATGTAATATTTGAGTAGACTCGCATTTTGTTATCCTGTGCGCTGAAAACTAAGTTCATATGCGCTAAGCAACACTTGTTAATTTAAAATATTACCTTCTGTGCGGCTGTTTATCAAATCTGAGAGATGGCAAGTCGTCGGCTTCAGCCCCCATGCCACGAGTGCTGGGGTGTTCGGGATAAATTTGGGCACTCTTGTTCCCATATTTGGGTCCATCGAGGGAGGCGCTCAACACAACGAACAAGGCAACCGGACTTATAATGCTTGAACACTCTCACTTAGCCATAGAATTCTATAATTTTAAATTTCGGCGAAGCCCCTAGTTTTCGGAAGGCCGAATTTGGGGCGCTATCCACGCCTTGGCCGGACAGAATCCGGCTCCTCGCTCGAAGCGGCATAAGTCTTTAGGGACTCGCAAAGAACCTCTCGAACAGCGACCAGCTCTCGCCTCATCATGACGGTCAGTTTTAGCTTTCTCCACTGAGGCGTTAACCCAGCTCAACTGGGGCGCAATCGCAGTGGTTCTCCCAGTGCTACCTTAGCCGATAAAACGGAACGTAAGGTACCAAAACATGGGAGCCGGGCAAACCCAACTATTGACCCAAGAACATGATTCGGAGCCGATGCATATAATGCTATAAGTTCGGGGTGCCGCACTTGTGAAAGTGTTCGGACTTATCACACCATAACGCGGGAAACATAAGCCCCTGGTGTATTTAGCCGTACCAAAACGTACGGATGCAACATGTCATAGATGAACATATGTGTAAGAAAGAAATGCAATTAGAAGCAAAAATGTGCTGCATTGCTTTATTCAATAAAAACTGCTGTAAGTGCAGGACGATACAAGTGGTGCGGTAAGCAAGGGATGGGACTGTTTAACATGTCCCCCTCCAGGGGTAGGCTACGGAATAATGCATAAAACAGATTTAATGCTCATGATGGAGACCACCTGGATTTTCGTTGTAGCCTTTCTCCTTCCCTGGCTGTTGCATCGTGGGTTCGGCATGTCTGCTGCCGGACAGGGCCTCTGACGAACGGAGTCCTGTAGGTAAAAAATAAAAGGAAAAGAAAAAGAAACGACACACTTAAGAGCCCCTGGTGCGGTTGAGCCGCAGTCTGGGCTTATCGTGGTCGAGCCCCTTGCCCCATGCCCATGGTATCTTCAGAGCGTAATGGAGTACGCGAAGGGTCTGTCTTAATGTTTTACAGGGGCTGGGGTTGGGGCCGCACTGCTACGCGTGCTCGGAACGTGCCAGGTGGTCGTGTTGTAGGTTACTCCGGGCACGCTTAGCTGTGTCCGGCCGCTTGGCAGCCGGACTCGAGAATTGCCTTAAAAGGCTGCTTTGTACTTCTGCCGCGAGAGCCGCTGTATGTTCCTCCGTTCGGAGGGAGCGTTCAGTGTTTCCGTTGACCGTGATGACTCCTCTAGGGCCTGGCATCTTGAGCTTGAGGTATGCGTAGTGCGGCACCGCGTTGAACTTTGCGAACGCGGTACGTCCGAGCAAGGCATGATAGCCGCTGCGGAACGGGACTATGTCGAAGATTAACTCCTCGCTTCGGAAGTTATCCGGGGATCCGAAGACCACTTCCAGTGTAACTGAGCCTGTACAATTGGCTTCTACACCTGGTATGACGCCTTTAAAGGTCGTCTTGGTAGGTTTAATCCTTGAGGGGTCTATGCCCATTTTGCGCACCGTGTCCTGATAAAGCAGGTTTAGGCTGCTACCGCCGTCCATCAGGACTCTGGTGAGATGAAATCCATCGACGATTGGGTCTAGAACCAATGCGGCGAACCCACCATGGCGAATGCTGGTGGGGTGGTCCCTTCGGTCAAAGGTGATCGGGCAAGAGGACCATGGATTGAACTTCGGGGCAACTGGCTCCATCGCGTATACATCCCTGAGTGCACGCTTCCGCTCCCTTTTGGGTATGTGCGTGGCATATATCATGTTCACCGTCCGCACCTGTGGGGGGAAACCCTTCTGTCCTCTATTGTTCGGCGGTCGGGTCTCTTCCTCGTCGTCGCTATGTAGCCCCTTGTCGCTGTTTTCGGCAATTAACTTGCCTGCCTGCTTGAACACCCAACAGTCCCTATTGGTGTGGTTAGCTGGCTTTTCAGGGGTGCCATGTATCTGGCACAAGCGGTCGAGAATTCGGTCCAAATTGGACGGACCCTGAGTTGTTCTTTTGAATGGCTTTTTCCGTTGACCGGGTTTAGAGCCTCTGAATCCGGCATTGACTGCCGTATCCTCACTGTTATCGCCGTTAATGCGGCGTTTGTTTTTGTTGCGACGCGACCTGCCACTACGGTCCTTGATATCCGGACTGCCAGAATTTTTGTTGAGGTTGTTGCTGCGTGCTAGCCAGCTGTCCTCACCCGCACAGAAGCGGGTCATGAGTGATGTAAGGGCTGCCATGGATTTCGGCTTTTCCTGTCCCAGGTGCCGGGCAAGCCACTCGTCGCGGATGTTATGCTTGAAGGCCGCGAGGGCCTCGGCATCCGGACAGTCGACGATTTGGTTTTTCTTGGTTAAGAACCGTGTCCAGAATTGTCTGGCCGATTCGTCTGGCTGCTGAATTATGTGGCTTAGGTCATCTGCATCTGGTGGTCGCACGTACGTGCCTTGGAAGTTATCGAGGAATGCGGCTTCCAGGTCCTCCCAACTCCCGATTGACTCTGCTGGCAAGCTGTTAAGCCAGTGCCGGGCTGGTCCTTTAAGTTTGAGTGGGAGATATTTGATGGCGTGGAGATCGTCTCCGCGGGCCATGTGGATGTGGAGGAGATAGTCCTCGATCCAGACCGCGGGGTCTGTTGTGCCATCATAAGATTCAATATTGACGGGTTTAAACCCTTCTGGGATTTGATGATCCATTACCTCATCTGTGAAGCACAGTGGGTGTGCGGCGCCTCTGTACTGGGCGATATCGCGACGGAGCTCAAAAGAGCTTTGTCTGTTGTGTTCGGCCCGGCCGGACTTACTGTGTCCGGGGTGACGGTGATCGTCACGTATCGTGGGGCGCCCACGTGATCCATAGATCGATCTTGATTGTCTTGCCTTATCCTCCAATATGTCTCGCAGGTCCGGAGTGTTCCCCTGTGGCCTTGTGCTTTTCGAGCGATGCCGGGGTACGGGTCTAGTGAAGGGCCTTGAGGCCTCTCTGTCGCGACCACGGGGTGGTCGATCAGCCGTATTGTCTCCTGGTGAAGCGGGATCATATGCCTCCACCTCTAATCGGGGGAGCAGCTTACGTTTGGGGTAGCTTTTGGAGGGGCGTTCGAGTTCATGCTCTTCGGCCGCGAGGACTTCGGTCCATCTGTCGGCTAGCAGATCTTGATCAGCTCTAAGCTGCTGCTGCTTTTTCTTGAGGCTGTTTGCCGTGGCCATAAGCCTGCGTTTGAAACGCTCCTGTTCGACGGGATCCTCAGGCACGACGAATTCGTCGTCGTCGAGGCTTGCCTCGTCTCCGGAGGGAGGCATATAGTCCTCTACCTCTTCTTCGGCCGCTCTCTCATGAGGGCTGGCGTCCCCCTCCTCCTGTGCTGGATCTTGCTGGAGTGGGTTGTCTTCGGCGCTATCCGGTGTATTATTGTCTCCGGTGCCGGAATCCTCATTCTTGCTATGGCGGGATTTAGAGCGGCGCCGCTGACGCCGGCGCTTGGGCTGTTTCTTGGAGGGGTCATCCTCCGCTATTCCTTCGCCGTTCCCATCCTTTGGGATATCCACCATGTATATGTCGTATGAAGAGGTGGCTTTCCAGTGCCCGGTGGGCGCTGGTTCTTGGTCGTCTCCGGCATCGTCGTCCATACCGTCGATGTCCTCAGAGTCGTAATCTAGCATGTCGGTTAGATCGTCGACAGTGGCTACCAAGTGGGTGGTGGGTGGGCTCTGAATTTCTTCGTCGTCCGCATCCCAACCGTCCTGGCCGCAGTTCGGCCAGGCCTCTCCTGATAACGAGAGGTACTTTAGCGAACTCAAGATGTCGCCAAAAGGTGAGCGTTTAAAGATGTCCGCCGCGGTGAACTCCATGATCGGCGCCCAATTGGATTCGACTGGAGGGGGCGCGGGAGGTCCGGAGTCCGGCAAGGAGTCTGGCACCTCGGAGTCACGAGCTTCATGCAGGACAAGATCGGTGTTCGGCTCTATCGCCGTAGAGGTTTCAGCCCCCGAGGCAGTGTCTAGGCATCCATCCTCGGTCTGCGGAGCTGGCTCTGAATTGAAGATCGGAGTGGTTTCGAGTGCGGCCTCCAGGGTACTGTCCGGCTGCAGAGCTAAATCATGCCCATCGTGACAGTACGGCACGCTCGGCTGTGGCTCGAATCCGTCGAGGATCAAGTCCCCGCGGATGTCAGCCGTGAAGTTCAAACTTCCAAATCTGACCTGACGGCCAGGGGCGTAGCCTTCGATCTGCTCCAGCTGGCCAAGCGAATTGGCCCGTAGTGCGAAGCCGCCGAATACGAAGATCTGTCCGGGGAGGAAGGTCTCACCCTGGACTGTGTCGTTGATGATGATCGAAGAAGCCATCGAGCCTATCGGTGACGACACAGAGGAACTCTCAATGAAAGCACCAATGTCGGTGTCAAAACCGGCGGATCTCGGGTAGGGGGTCCCGAACTGTGCGTCTAGGCGGATGGTAACAGGAGACGAGGGACACGATGTTTTTACCCAGGTTCGGGCCCTCTTGATGGAGGTAAAACCCTACGTCCTGCTTGATTAATATTGATGATGTGGGTTACAAGAGTAGATCTACCACGAGATCAAGGAGGCTAAACCCTAGAAGCTAGCCTATGGTATGATTGTTCTTCGTCCTATGGACTAAGGCCATCCGGTTTATATAGACACCGGAGAGGGCTAGGGTTACACAGAGTCGGTTACAAAGGTAGGAGATCTACATATCCGTATCGCCAAGCTTGCCTTCCATGCCAAGGAAAGTCCCATCCGGACACGGGACGAAGTCTTCAATCTTCTATCTTCATAGTCTTGGAGTCCGGCCGATGATGATAGTTCGGCTATCCGGACACCCCCTAGTCCGGGACTCCCTCAGCTATGTTGATTTGTTTCAACTACATGCGTGAACATGTGCCAAGTCGAGTCACTCAATTCATTCAAAGGAGGATACCATCCCATCATACCACATCATAATCATTCTAATAGCATGTTGGCACGCAAGGTAAACCATTATAACTCATAGCTAATCAAGCATGGCACAAGAAACTATAATCTCTAAATGTTATTGCAAATATCTTTACTTCAGAATAAGTTGAATCAGGAACGATGAACTCATCATATTTACAAAAACAAGAGAGGTCGAGTTCATACCAGCTTCTCTCATCACAATCAGTCCATCATATATCGTCATTATTGCCTTTCACTCGCATGACCGAACGATGTGTATAATAATAATAGTGCACGTGCATTGGACTAAGCTGGAATCTGCAAGCATTCAACTCGAGAGAGAAGACAAAGTAATATGGCTCTAAATTAAATAAACAATCATGCATATGAGAGCCACTAAACATTTTCAATACGGTCTTCTATTCTCAACCCTCCAAAGGAAAGAAAAGAAAATAAAACTATATACACGGGAAAGCTCCCAACAAGTAAAAAAAGAATGAGAAATCTTTTTGGGTTTTCAATTTCATTTCTACTACAAGCATGGAATTTAAACTAACTAATTTTTTTTGGTTTTTCTTAAGGTTTATCAAGCACACAAGAAGAAAACTTGAAAAAGAAAATTAAACTAGCATGGATAATACAATGAAAGAGTATGAGCACCGACGACTAGGATAGTGTGTGAACATGAATGTAAAGTTGGTGAGAAATACGTACTCTCCAAAGCTTTGGCTTTTGGCCTAAGTTGGTCTATGGCCATGGATAGCCTGGCTGATATCCGTAGTTGTAACTGGGGTCGTACTGAGATGCAGCAGCAAATGCCTCCTGAGCTGCGGCATGTTGGCGAGCCGCCTCCGCTCTCCCCTCGTGTTCAGCTGCTTCCTCCCTGGTAACAACATATCTTCCTTTTTCCTGGTAATAAAAAAGGAAAGGAGCAGGAGGAGTAACATGGACAGAGCTATGTCTGTCAAAGATTAGTCGATACTGGAGGAATTGTTCATTCCTCTTAAGAAAATGATGTTTGACCATAGCGTCATAATCTAAATAAGTAGGAGGCAACATCACATCACCCTCTCGTGGGTCTATACCAAGATAATTGGCCACACGGATTGCATAAATTCCTCCAAATAAATCTCCAGCTCTACCAATTTTATGCAACCTACATGCAACTATTGCCCCCAAGTGATAATCTTTATAACCTAACACGGCACTCTTGAGGACACAAAGATCAGGGACACACATATGACATGCTTCATCTTTACCGTTAATGCATCTACCAATGAAGAGAGCAAAATAATGTATAGCAGGAAAATGAATGCTCCCTATGGTAGCTTGTGTAATATCCCTAGATTCTCCCACAGTAAAAATTCAGATTTGTGGGGATCATTAACACTTCCCCACTGAGGGAGTTTACAAGCAGTAGTAAAATCTTCTAAGTCCATGGTATATGATTTGTCATAAATATCAAACAGGACGCTATGATAATTACGCGAAGATGAAAATTTAAACCTTCTCACGAACGAATCAGTTAGATAGTACTACTGAGGACACTTATCTTGTATGAAGTCCTCAAGATCGGCATTACGCACATATGTATCAAATTCATCCTTAATGCCTGCATTGACCATAAATTCTTCTAACGGCCATTCACAAGACCGCACTTCAGCTTCCCTTGGTGGCTCATTGTCTTGCTCACTCCTAGCAAGCCTGGGTCCTTTCTTTACTGAGGAACCACCTTGGTACATTTTCCTGAACATATTTCTTTTTCTACAATATTTCTGAAATTTCAGTAATTTCAAAATAAAAGTGAATAAAACTAAACAAGATTGATAGCAACTACTCCTACAAGTGCCTAGAGCCTATATCATGCATTGGAATTACTTGGGACCTCATAAATTTAACATGCAAGCTCAAGAATAGGGTCACCAAGATAGCAAGGATTTGCAATGAATAAAGCACTAGAACAAAAACTATTTGGACCAATGGAGGAGTCACATACCAAGCAACAATCTCCCAAAGCAGTTTTGTGAATGGAGCTTTGAGCAAGGAGATCGAAAATCGTAGCAAAATGAGCTAGAACTCGTGCTTGAGTTGGATGGGTATTTTTTTGGGAAGAATATGGAGTGTGTGGGTGCTGGCATAAGTGGAGGGGGGCCACCAGGGGCCCACGAGACAGGGGGGCGCACCCAGGGGGTGTGGGCGCGCCCTCCAATCTCGTGGCCTGGTGCTTGCCCCTCCTGCAGTGATTTCAGTGCCTAAAATCCTCAAATATTCCATAAAAATCATACTAAATTTGCAGGGCATTCGGAGCACTTTTATTTTCGGGATATTTTTTATTGCACGGATAATTCAGAAAATAGACAGATAATACTATTTTTGCTTTATTTATTATAAATAACAGAAAGTAAAAAGAGGGTACAGAAGGTTGTGCCTTCTAATTTCATCCATCTCATGATCATCAAAAATGAATCCACTAACAAGGTTGATCAAGTCTTGTTAACAAACTCATTCCGAATAACACGGAACCGGAGAAATTTCGAAGTGACACTAGGTTACCTCAACGGGGATATGAACATCCCCAATAATAAGAATATCATACTTTTTCTTGACAGTAGGGAGAGTAAATTCAAAACCTCTGATAATAATTGATGGAATTTTCTCAATAGTATTTATGCTGTGAACTTGAGGTTGTTTCCTCGGAAAATGTACCACATGCCCATTTCCATTAACATGAAAGGTGACATTGCCTTTGTTGCAATCAATAACAACACCTGCAGTATTTGAAAAGGGTCTACCAAGGATAATCGACATACTGTCGTCCTCAGGAATATCAAGAATGACAAAGTCTGTTAAGATAGTAACGTTCGCAACAACAACATGCACGTCCTCACAAATGCCGACAGGTATAGCGGTTGATTTATCAGCCATTTGCAAGGATATCTCAGTGGGTGTCAACTTACTTAATTCAAGTCTACGGTACAAGGAAAGAGGCATAACACTAACACCGGCTCCTAAATCACATAAAACAGTTTTAACATAATTTCTTTTTATGGAGCATGGTATAGTGGGTACTCCGGGATCTCTGAGTTTCTTAGGTATTCCACCCTTAAAGGTATAGTTGGCAAGCATGGTGGAAATCTCAGCTTCAGGTATTTTCCTCTTATTAGTTATGATATCTTTCATATATTTAGAATAAGGGTTTGTTTTAAGCATATCAGTTAAGCGCATGCGTGAGAAAATAGGTCTAATCATTTTAGCAAAATGCTCAAAGTCCTCATCATCCTTTGTCTTGGATGGTTTAGTAGGAAAGGGCATGGGTTTCTGAACCCATGGTTATCTTTCTCTACCATGCTTCCTAGCAACAAAATCTCTCTTATCATAACGTTGGTTTCTTGATTATCGGTTATCAAGACCAACAACAGGTTCAGTTTCTATATCATTGTTATTACTAGGTTAAGCATCTACATGAACATCATTATTAGCATTATCATCAGGTTCATGTTCATCTCCGGATTGTGTTTCAGCATCAGAGATAGAAGTATTATTAGGATTCTCAGGTGTTTCTACATTAGATTCACTAGAAGCATGCAAAGTCCTATCCTTCTTCTTTTTCTTCTTCTTAGAAGAACTAGGAGCATCTAGATTATTATTCTGAGAATCTTGTTCAATTCTCTTAGGGTGGCCTTCAGGATACAAAGGTTCCCGAGTCATTTTACCAGTTCTAGTAGCCACTCTAACAGCAAAGTCATGTTTATTATTTAGTTCAACTAGCAATTCATTCTAAGCTTTAAGTACTTGTTCAGCTTGAGTAGCAACCATAGAAGCATGTTTACTAGTGAGTTTAAGTTCACCTTTAACTCTAGCTATATAATCATTCAAGCGTCCTATCATATAGGCATTATTCTTCAATTGTCTACTAACATAATCATTGAAATTTGCTTGTCTGTCCATGAAATCATCAAATTCATCTAAGCATGGACTATGAAATTTAGTAGCATCTTTATCATATCTATAGAGAGAATTTACCTTCACTACCTGTGTCGGGTTATCAAGATGATGTGATTCTTCAACAGGCGGTATATTAAGACCATGTATTTCTTCAATAGGAGGTAAATTCTTAACGTCTTCAGCTTTAATACATTTCTCTTTCATTGATTTCTTTGCCTCTTGCATATCTTCAGGACTGAGAAATAGAACACCTCTCTTCTTTGGAGTAGGTTTAGGTATAGGCTCAGGAGTTGGCTCAATTAGTTCAGGAATTGCCTCAGGAATTGGCTCAGGAATTTGCTCAGGAAGAGTCCAATTATTCTCATTAGTCAACATATTGTTCAATAATAATTCAGCTTCGTCGACTGTTCTTTCCCTGAAAACACAACCAACACAACTATCCAAGTGGTCCTTGGAAGCATCAGTTAGTCCATTATAGAAGATATCAAGTATTTCATTTTTCTTAAGTGGATGATCAGGCAAAGCATTAAGTAACCGGAGAAGCCTCCCCAAGCTTGTGGGAGACTCTCTTCTTCGATTTGCACAAAATTATATATTTCCCGCAAGGTAGCTTGTTTCTTATGAGCAGGAAAATACTTAGCAGAGAAGTAGTAAATCATATCCTGGGGACTACGCACACAACCAGGATCAAGAGAATTAAACCAAGTCTTAGCATCACCCTTTAATGAGAACGGAAATATCTTAAGTATGTAATAATAGTGAGACGTCTCTCATTAGTAAACAGAGTGGCTATATCATTTATCTTGGTAAGATGTGCCACAACAGTTTCAGATTCAGTGCCATAGAAAGGATCGAATTCAACTAAAGTAATAATCTCAGGATCAATAGAGAATTCATATTCCTTATCAGTAACAAAGATAGGTGAAGTGGCAAAAGCAGGGTCATGTTTCATTTTAGCATTTAAAGTCTTTTGTTTCAGCTTAGCTAACAATTTCTTAAGATCTGATCTATCATTGCAAGCAAGAAAATCTCTAGCAGTTTCTTCATCCATAACATAACCCTCAGGAACAACAGGCAATCCATAATCGTTTGGAGAACTTTCATCATCACTATCATCAATAATTTCATTCTCTCTAGCCTTAGTAAGTTGTTCATCAAGAAATTCACCTAATGGCACAGTAGTATCAAGCATAGAAGTAGTTTCATCATAAGTATCATGCATAGCAGAAGTGGCATCATCAATAACATGCAACATATCAGCATTCATAGCAGTAGCAGGTTTAGGTGTCGCAAGCTTATTCATAACAGAAGGAGAATCTAGTGCAGAGCTAGATGGCAGTTCCTTACCTCCCCTCGTAGTTGTGGGATAAATTTTAGTTCTTTGATCTTTCAAGTTCTTCATAGTGATCAGCAGATATAAATCCCAAGTGACTCAGAGAATAGAGCTATGCTCCCCAACAACGGCGCCAGAAGTTAGTCTTGATAACCCACAAGTGTAGGGGATCGCAACAACTTTCGAGGGTAGAGTATTCAACCCAAATTTATTGCTTCAACACAAGGGGAGCCAAAGAATATTCTTGAGTATTAGCAGTTGAGTTGTCAATTCAACCACACCTGGATAACTTAGTATCTGCAGCAAAGTATTTAGTAGCAAAGTAGTATGATAGTAATGGTAACGATAGCAAAAGTAATATTTTTGGGTTTTGTAGTGATTGTAACAATAGCAACATAAAAGTAAATAAGCGAAGGACAGTATATGAAAAGCTCGTAGGCAATGGATCAGTGATGGATAATTATGTCGGATGTGATTCCTCATGTAATAGCTATAACATAGGGTGACACAGAACTAGCTCCAATTCATCAATGTAATGTAGGCATGTATTCCGAATATAGTCATACGTGCTTATGGAAAAGAACTTGCATGACATCTTTTGTCCTACGCTCCCATGGCAGCGGGGTCCTAACGGAAACTAAGGGATATTAAGGCCTCCTTTTAATAGAGAACCGGACCAAAGCATTAACACATAGTGAATACATGAACTCCTCAAACTACGGTCATCACTGAGAAGTATCCCGATTATTGTCACTTCGGGGTTGTCGGATCATAACACATAATAGGTGACTATAGACTTGCAAGATAAGATCAAGAACACACATATATGTATGAAAACATAATAGGTTCAGATCTGAAATCATGGCACTCGGGCCCTAGTGACAAGTATTAAGCATAGCAAAGTCATAGCAACATCAATCTCAGAACATAGTGGATACTAGGGATCAAACCCTAACAAAACTAACTTGATTACATGATAAATCTCATCCAACCCATCACCGTCCAGCAAGCCTACGATGGAATTACTCACGCATGGTGGTGAGCATCATGAAATTGGTGATGGAGGATGGTTGATGATGACGACGGCGATGAATCCCCCTCTCCGGAGCCTCGAACGGACTCCAGATCAGCCCTCCCAAGAGAGATTAGGGCTTGGCGGCGGCTCCGTATCGTAAAACGCGATGAAACTTTCTCTCTGATTTTTTTCTCCGCGAGACGGAATATATGGAGTTGGTGTTGAGGTCGGCGGAGCTGCAGGGGGCCCACGAGACAGGGGGGCACGCCCAGAGGGGGTGGGCGTGCCCCCACCCTTGTGGACAGGGTGTGGGCCCCCTGGTCTTGATTCTTTTGCCAATATTTTTATATTTTCTAAAACTTGTCTCTGAGGATTTTCAGGTCATTCCAAGAACTTTTTTTTCTACACATGAAACAACATCATGGTAATTATGGTGAAAACAACATTAGTCCGGGTTAGTTTCATTCAAATCATGCAATTTAGAGTCCAAACAAGGGCAAAAGTGTTTGCAAAAGTAGATACGTTGGAGACGTATCAGATATGATCAACATAGTGATGTTCACCATTGAAAACCACTCCATCTCACGTGATGATCGGACATGGTTTAGTTGATTTGGATCACGTGATCACTTAGATGATTAGAGGGATGTCTATCTTAGTGGGAGTTCTTAAGTAATATGATTAATTGAAGTTTAATTTATCATGAACTTAGTCCTGATAGTATTTTGCAAATTATTTTGTAGATCAATAGCTCGAGTTGTTGCTTCCCTATGTTTTTTATATGTTCCTAGAGAAAACTAAGTTGAAAGATGATAGTAGCAATGATGCGGACTGAGTCCGTGATATGAGGTTTATCCTCTTTGCTGCACAGAAGAATTATGTCCTTGATGCACCGTTAGGTGACAAAACTATTGCAGGAGCAGATGCAGACGTTATGAACATTTGGCTAGCTTAATATGATGACTACTTGATAGTTTAGTGCACCATGCTTTATGGTTTATAATCGGGACTTCAAAGATGTTTTGAACGTCATGGACCATATGAGATGTTCCGGGAGTTGAAGTTAATATTTCAAGCAAATACCCGAGTTGAGAGATATTAATTCTCCAACAAGTTCTATAGCTAAAAGATGGAGGAGAATAGCTCAAGCAGTGAGCATGTACTTAGATTGTCTGGGTACTACAATCACTTGAATCAAGTGGGAGTTAATCTTCCAGACAAGATAGTGATTGATAGAGTTCTCTAGTCACCATCACCAAAGTACTGGAACTTCATGATGAACTATAGTATGCAAGGGATGATGAAAATGACTCCCGAGCTTTTCGTGATGCTGAAATCGACGAAAGTAGAAATCAAGAAAGAGCATCAAGTGTTGATGATTGACAAGACCACTAGTTTCAAGAAAAGGGCAAAGGGAAAGAAAGGGAACTTCAAGTAGAATGGCAAGCAAGTTGTCACTCCCGTGAGGAAGCCCAAAGCTGGACCAAATCCTGAAACTGAGTGATTCCACTGCAAAGGAAATGGTCACTGGAAGCAGAAATGCCCTGAATATTTGGTGGATAAGAAGGATGGCAAAAGTGAACAAGGGTATATTTCATATACAGGTTATTGATGTGTACCTTGCTAGTGTTTATAGTAGTCCCTGTGTATTTGATACTTGTTCGATTGCTAACATTAGTAACTTGAAATAGGAGTTATAGAATAAACAGAAACTAGTTGAGGGTGAAGTGATGATGTGGGTTCCAAGATTGATATAATCATCATCGCACACTCCCTACACTTTCGAGATTAGTGTTGAACCTAAATAAATGTTATTTGGTGTTTGCGTTGAGCATAAATATGATTAGATCATGTTTATTGCAATACGATTATTCGTCTAAAACAGAGAATAATTTGTTATTCTATTACATGAATAAAACCTTCTATGGTCATACACCCAATGTTGATGGTTTATTGAATCTTGATCGTAGTGATACACATATTTATAATATTGATGTCAAAAGATGCAAAGTTGATAATGATAGTGCAACATATTTGTGGCACTGCCATTTGGGTCATATCGGTGTAAAGCGCATGAAGAAACTCCATAAAGATGGAGTTTTGGAATCACTTAATTATGAATCATTTGATGCTTGCGAACCATGCCTTATGGGCAAGATGACTAAAACTTCATTCTCCAAAACAATGGAACGAGCTAGTGACTTACTGGAAATAATACATACCGATGTATGCGGTCCAATGAGTGTTGATGCTCATGGCGGGTATCGTTATTTTCTGACCTTCACAGATGATTTGAGCAGATATGGGTATATCTACTTAATGAAACACAAGTCTGAAACATTTGAAAAGTTCAAAGAATTTCAGAGTGAAGTGGAGAATCATCGTAACAAGAAAATAAAGTTTCTATGATCTGATCGTAGAGGAGAATATTTGAGTTACGAGTTTTGCCTTCATTTAAAACAATGTGGAATAGTTTCACAGCTCACGCCACATGAAACACCACAGCATAATGGTGTGTCCGAATGTCGTAACCGCACTTTATTGGATATGGTGCGATCTATGATGTCTCTTACTAGGTTGCCACTATTGTTTTGGGGGTTATGCATTAGAGACAGCTGCATTCACTTTAAATAGGGCACCATCAAAATCTGTTGAGACGACGCCTTATGAACTGTGGTTTAGCAAGAAACCAAAGTTGTCCTTTCTTAAAGTTTGGGGCTGCGATGCTTATGTGAAAAAGCTTCAACATGATAAGCTCGAACCCAAATCAGAAAAATGCGTCTTCATAGGATACCCAAAGGAAACTATTGGGTACACCTTCTATCACATATCCGAAGGCAAGATCGTTGCTAAGAATGGATCCTTTCTAGAGAAGGAGTTTTTCTCGAAAGAAGTGATTGGGAGGAAAGTAGAGCTTGATGAGGTAATTGTACCTTCTCCCGAATTGGAAAGTAGTTCATCACAGAAATCAGTTGTAAGGGCATATTTATCCCTTAGTAGTTTTGGTGATTGATGACAATACTTTTGCGGACTAATCGTGTGCATTGAGCATTTCAGATATATCATGTCTTAAGCACAAGACGATTTGGTGCCCCTCGAAGACTATTGCAGACGATGTTTCTCTATGTTTCTTTTTGGTGGATTTGAGTCATAGGAAAGCCGTACTATTAAGAGGGGGTCTGCGTTGGAAAGGTTTGGGTGGAATCTCACGTACATGTCTGTCCCTTTTTGCACCACCTTTCCTTTGGCTCCTTGGATCATCCTCCATTTCATCGTGTCTCTGCAAAATGAAGGACTCCTAATGTTGCTGGACTGAGGCAGGCGGTAGTACTGCTCTCCTCAGAGGTACTACCGCAGGCCCTCGCGGTAGTACGAGGCTCCAGCATGGTAGTACCAAAGGAGCTCACGGTAGTACCGCTCCTTGAGCGCGGTAGTACCGTGGCGTCAGCTCAGGTGCAGCTGCTCGAGCGGCAGTAGGGGCGGATGTAATTTTTTACATCCGCGGCCTACGCGGTAGTACCGCGCCTGTGCATGGTAGTACCGTGCGCCCTGCCCAGGCACAGCAGCATGAGCGGCAGTAGGGGCGGATGTAATTTTTTACATCCGCGCCTTGCATGGTAGTACCGCTCCAGGCTTGCGGTAGTACCATGTCGGATTTTTGCATAGACCTAAACTCAGCGGAAGTAGTCACGGATGTAAATTTTTATGTCCGTGCCTTCTCAGCCTTGACTATCCCTGCCTTGCGGTAGTACTGCAAGGGGGCGTGGTAGTACCGCGGTAGCGGTTCTACTGCTCCCTCTCTTAGCACATCAGGGCTAGTCCTGGCCCCTGCCGTGTCAGCGGTAGTACCGCAGTCCGTCGTGGTAGTACCGAAGGACCGTGCGGTAGTACTGCTTATATGGTGCGGTAGTACCGCGTGTCGCAGGCTGAGTTGGTGGATAATGGTTGGATTTGTTCTTCCACTATAAAAGGGGTGTCTTCTTCCCTGAGTTGACTACCTCTTCCATCTCTAAGCTCCATTGATGCTCTAAGCTCCATTTTCACCCGATCTCTCTCCCTAGCCAATCAAACTTGTTGACTCTCTAGGGATTGGTTGAGAAGGCCCCGATCTACACTTCCACCAAGAGAAATTTGATTCCCCCCACTAATCCCTTGCGGATCTTGTTACTCTTGGGTGTTTGAGCACCCTAGACGGTTGAGGTCACCGCGGAGCCATAGTCCATTGTGGTGAAGCTTCATGGTGTCGTTGGGAGCCTCCAATTAAGTTGTGGAGATTGCCCCAACCTTGTTTGTAAAGGTTCGGTTGCCGCCTCCAAGGGCACCAATAGTGGAATCACGACATCTCACATTGTGTGAGGGCGTGAGGAGAATACGGTGGCCCTAGTGGCTTCTTGGGGACCATTGTGCCTCCACACTGCTCCAACGGAGACGTACTTCCCCTCAAAGGGAAGGAACTTCGGTAACACATCCTTGTCTCCATCGGTTCCACTCTTGGTTATCTCTTACCTTTACTTGTGAAAGTTATATTGTGTTATATCCCTTGCTTGCTTGTGTGCTTATTATTGTTGCATCATATAGGTTGCCCACCTAGTTGCATATCTAGACAACCTACTTTGATGCAAAGTTTAATTTGGTAAAGATAAGCTAAAAATTGTTAGTTTGCTATTCACCCCCTCTAGTCAACTATATCGATCCTTCCAATTGGTATCAGAGTCTCATCTCTTTATTAAGGACTTTGCCGTCCGAAGAGTATGGTTGACACCATAGACGGTGAGGAGGAGCACGCCGGTGTGATTCCGTCCTCGTCTATGGCCGATGGGGGGACCTCGGTCTCACGTGAGGAATTCAATGTGGCTTTGGACACATTGAAAACCTCCATGACGGCCGTGGTCAAAGGCATGCTTAAGAACTTTCTTGATGGTCTCAAATTATCCACCGCACCGTTGGAAGTGGTCGATCCCACTAACAAGGTGACGGATGCCAACTCTAACAAGGGGGAAGCTACTAGTGAGAAAGTTCCTTTGTCTAGTGGTAGAAATGGTAGTGGCACCTTTGCCCATGTGGAACCTCCACTTACTTATGGAGGACCAGTTCCCCCTACTCATTTAAATCATGCCGGTTCTCCCCCTAAGATTGTGAAAACTGAGGATTTTGATGCTTGGGTCTATCGCTTTAAGCGTCATTTATACCATGTTAACACTAACCTTTGGAGAATCATTGAAGAAGGTTTCTATCCGCATGACCGAAGCAACTTCACCCCTAGAGAAGCCGCGGATAATCAATTCAATGAGAATGCTCTCTTCATCCTCCAAGATGCAATTCTACCCGAAGATATTGCACATCTCCGACCCTTCACCGTGGCGAAGGAAGCATGACACCATGTTGTTTCCCTCTACAAGGGAAGCCCAAGCATTCAACGCTCCAACTATGAAGTGGTGCAAGATTAAGCTGATGAGTTTGCAATGAATGAAGATGAAGAACCTCATGAGCTTTATCGGAGATTAACCACTCTCACGGTCTCACCCCGAGATCATGGGAGCAAGTATAGGGATGACAATTGGATCAAGCGCAAGTTCCTCAAGGCCATGATGCCCTACCACAAGGCCATGTCCTCCGTCATCCATCAAAGGCCAGACTTCCACACCTTGTCCTCAAGTGAAGTGTTGGATGCGTTTGTGGCAAAGAGGATCTTGGACAAGACCGCCGACAATGCGGTGTTGCGTTCTCAAAGAGGAAAGAAGCCCAACCTTGCCTTGAAGGCGAAGGTTAGTGTGGAAGAAGAGGATGAAGAGGAAGAAGAGGATGAAGAGGAAGAAGAGGAGAGAAACCCCAAAGATACGAAATATGATTACCATGAGCACATGGCTCTTGCTTCAAGGCAATTTTGGAGCAAGAAGAACTCAAGGCCCAATTTCAACAAAGAACAACTCTAGTGGCTTCAAGGGCAAGCAACGTGTGAGAACATGTTACAATTGTGGCAATGTGAGCCACTTCGTTGCGGAGTGCCCTTACTAGAAGAGGGAAGACAATGGTGGCAAGCTCATCCGAAAAGAAAAGGCCAAGTCCTTCCCCAACAAGAACAACTTCACCAAGAAGACTCCAACCAAAGGGTTGGTGGCTCAAGAAGAATACCATGAGGATGATGATGATGATGAAGATAGTGAAGCCATGGCCATGGCTTCCGTTGCCATTGCCAAAACTCCACAGGTGTATCTCTTCGACTCACCTAACGAGAACATCACCGCCAAGTGCCTCATGGCCAAAGCCACCAACAAGGTAACCCACAACATCAAAACTACCATCATTACTAATCCTTCCTTGACGGATTGCATTGATGAAAGTGAGGGGTCTAATGAGGAAGTAAATGAATTTGAGTCTTTTATGAGTAAGCTCAAGGAAAAATCCAAGAAGCACTTTGTTGCTCTCTTGGAACAACTTGGTGAAGCCAATGACGTGATTGTGACGCCCCGATTCAATCGTACACTAATCATACATGCAAATGTGTACGATCAAGATCAGGGACTCACGGGAAGATATCACAACACAACTCTAGACACAAATTAAAATAATACAAGCTTTATATTACAAGCCAGGGGCCTCGAGGGCTCGAATACATAAGCTCGAATACAAACGAGTCAGCGGAAGCAACAATATCTGAGTACATACATGAGTTAAACAAATTTTCCTTAAGAAGGCTAGCACAAAAGCATCTACAATCAAAAAGGCAAGGCCTCCTGCCTGGGAGCCTCCTAACTACTCCTGGTCGTCAGCGGCCTCCACGTAGTAGTAAGCATCGGCGGTGGCATCCGGCTCCTGGGCTCCGACATCTGGTTGCATCAACCGGAAAGAAAAATAAAGGGGGGAAGGGGGAGCAAAGCAACTGTGAGTACTCATCCAAAGTACTCGCAAGCAAGGATCTACACTACATATGCAACATTATTAAAGGAAGGCTGTATATGTGGACTGGGCTACAGAAATGCCAGAATAGAGAGAAGGCCTAGTCCTATCGAAGACTAGCATCTTCTGGAAACCACCATCTTGCAGCAAACAGGAGGGAGTAGAATAGCATAAAGTAAAGTAGTAGTAGTGTTAATCAACCTCGGCCAGAGATCCTTTCTTGACTCCCTACGAGAAAGAAATCCCAGAGCCGTACTATCCAATTATCATCACAATCGAATTCTCATCACAAGTATCCAGTTCTAGTTGTATCGATCGGGATACAACTCCGAGCGTCCGTTACCATAGGACAGGCTACCGATAGATGTTTTCTTCTCTGCAGGGGTGCACCAACTTACCCACCACGCTCGATTAACTCCGGCCGGACACACTTTCCTAGGTCATGCCTGGCCTCGGCCAAACAATACGCCGCAACCCGACCTAGGCTTAATAGAGAGGTCAGCACGCCGGACTAAACCTATGCCCCCAGGGGTCATGGGCCATCTCCCCGGGAACTCCTGCATGTTGCGTACGCGGCCGGTGAGCAGACCTAGCTACCTCCTTAAAAAAGGTAGGTGCTTACCAGTCCAACCCGGCGCGCGCCACTTAGTCGCTGACGTCTATTAAGCTTCGGCTGATGCATACGACGCAGAACGCCCATACTATGCCCATGTGATGATTAGTGATATCAGGCCAGAGGCCCCTCAGATCAAATATCCAAATCGTAGTGGATTAGGAACGCACGGTAACAAGCAGAGACTCACGAAAGATGTGACTCCGTCGCCCCGTCTCGAGGACTTGCGGCAAGGGCTAAGAATGCCCGGCCACGCCTCGTATTCAACTCTCGGGTACCCTCCAGGTCAACCCGTATCCACATCACTCACAATTATGCTCGCGCGGGTACCCCTCAGGGTCGACCCGTCTTTAGTAACATGGTTCATTGTAAAGTCATAGTAACCATAGTAACTGTGTGTCTAAACTTCAAGGGGAAAACCCGAGGAATCACCCCCAATGAATTCCACTCGATGTAATCATCAAGGTGAACATAAGAGGGACCACCCTCGAGGTCCACACTTGAGGGGTTGCACGACAGAGTCGTATCAGAAGTGGTTAAAGAGGAAACCGCCCTCGATGACCACGACCGAATAGCTACTCTATAGGGTTAACATCAGAAGTGCTGTAGAGGTCTCACCCTCGGCACTCGATAGTAACCCAGTAGTGTCGAGCAACTAAGGGGAAAGTGATGTGCGGTGTCGGGGCCTGGTCTTCGATCCTGTTGATCGGGTCTTCAATGATGAAGCAAGGGCAACAAGGACAAGGTGGGGGGTCACTGATGGATCACTAACCAACCTATACTAAGCAGTTTAGGAAAGCAGGTAGGGTAACAATAAGCAGGCTATGCATCAAAATAGGAGCAAACAATAACAATAGTAAAATCTAATGCAAGCATGATAGAATAGAATGGGCGATACCGGGATGATCAAAGGGGGGGCTTGCCTGGTTGCTCTTGCAAGGAGGGGTCGTCGACGACGTAGTCGACCACAGGGGCAACATCGGTCTCGGGGTCTACCGGAGAGAAGAGGGGGAAGAAACAATAAATATAAAGCAAACATAACATAACAGGACAACATGCAGAGCTAGACGTGTTCTAACGCGGTGCTACACGATACCGGCGAGGGGGAAGTCAACCGGGACTATTTTCCCGGTTCCGGACCTGTGTCAGACATATGACCGGAGGGGAAAAGTTCCATGTTCAGCATGCTAGGGGCATGTGACAGATGAACGGGCCACGTATTCGGTTTCGTCACGTTTTTCTGAGCAACTTTCATGTAGAAAACATTTTCATCCGAGTTACAGATTATTTTATATGAATTTTCTAAGTTTTAAACATATCCTGAAATTATTATAAATTCGAATTTAAAAGTGTATTACTTTTTACACACACACACAACTAGCCTATTAGAATGACAGGTGGGGTCCAGTGGCTGACTCAGCATACACAGTCAGCAACTCCACAGTCAATGTTTGACCTGGTCAAAGTGTGAATAGTGGCCGTGGGGCCTACTTGTCATTGACTACTATTTTAACTAAAGGGGGAATTAGTGTGAGGGACCACCTGTCACAAACACATTAGGCTATTTAACATAAGAAGTAGCATCCCTAAACTAATCTAATTAGTACTAACTAATCTGGATAGGGCCGGCCTCTTGGACAGAGTCTGTAGCAGCAACGACGCATCAGGCAAAGCAAGCAATAACGACTTCAGGTAGAGCAAGCAGCAACAAAGTAACGCAGCAACAAGCAGCCGCATGGAGCAGGAGCAGCGGCAAGAGGAGCCGAGGGCAGCTCGGCAGCCGGCTGCAGGCACAGGGGCGCGACCACGGGCGGCTGGGCACGGGCACGGCGGCCGGGCACGCGCAGGGACGGCAGGCAACATCAGTTCCAGAGCAGCAGCAGCGCGTGTGGGGCAGCAAACAGCAGCAACAGAAGGGCAGCGGCGGCAGAAGACATGGCGCTCGGCAAAGCAGGATGCAGCCGGGCGCGGGCGAGCGTGCGTAGGGCGGCCAAGGTTGCGGCCGGACGCGACCAGAGGCGAGGGAGCGCGGGGCTGAGCGGTGGCGCCGGCCCGGACTTGACGGGGTTGAAGCCACGGGCGCACACACGACGAGCAGGAGGCTAGAGGAGCACCTACGCGATGTAGCGAAGATGATGGGCACACGCGTGTGACCAATAGGCCACCGGAGTGACGCCGGCGGCCAGCCGTGCGGCATCAAGCTTCGGCCATGACGGTCCTACGGCCTAGAGGACGAGCTCGTTCAAGAGAGGTGAGGGGGGAGGAAGAGGAGCTCACGGTGAGCCTGTAGGTGTGCATAGCGTGCATGGGGAAGGCGCGAAAACGATGAATTCCGGCAATGGCGTTGGCGGTGCAGAGAAGGGGAACGACTCGATCCGATCGAAGCAGAGGCACTCGGCTCGTGTTCTTCAGCGTAGAGGAAGCAGCGGAGGCGGGAGGAGCTCCTGGCGCAATCCTAGGTGGTGGGGAGGGCAGTGGCCACGGGATCGACGAGGGCCATGGCGACGACGGAGTTGGGCACATCCAGAACGGGAAGAGGGAGTGGGAAGAGGGGCGAATGGGGGCTAGGGTTTGCAGGGGGTTCGATATGACCTTCTAGGACGCCGATGCGTCGCTCGATGGCCGGCACGTGGCTAATCCGGCCATGGACGCCGTGGGCATGTCCAGCGCGTCTCCTGTGAACAGGAGGTAGGAGGAAACCTCCTGGTGGGCTGGGCTACCTACTGGTCCTTTGGGCCTTAGGTGTACAGTAGCTAGGTTTCTCTCATTTGTTTAATTTTTCTGTTTCAGTTTATTCTCTGGTTTCTTTTATTCACCACTGTTTTGCACTACTTTTAAATACCAATTGAATTTTGTTCATCATGAAACTTGTCACTTAAATACTTCGCAATATTTTGGAAAGAAACATAAAGTTTGAGGTCAATTGGAATTGTATAAATATTTGCTTATACTATAAAGGCTATTTTATTTGTTGTTGGACCATTTATTAATTTCCTAGGGATTTATCTGTGAGTCAAATGAAGTTGGTTTCTACATGATAATTAGCTAGTGAATATCTGCAACCCAACCAACATTTTTGTTTTATTTTTGAAGAAAACAATTTGACATGCAAATTTGAATATGAATATGAAGTTGATTTGGAACAAAGTGATGATTAGCAAAAATAATTGTGATGACTTGGCAGTCATTAGCAGGAGTTTACTGTAGCATGATTATCGGGGTGTTACAGTGATCGAGGCTCATGAGGAAACCATCTCTAAGATGGAAAGTCATAGTTGTGACTATGCCGATGAGATATTGGACCTCTCTAATGCGCTTGAGGAAGAGCGTGTTCATCGTTTGGCTCTTGAGGTGTCACACAACGGTGACCATGCTAAATTAAAGAAAGAACTTGATCATGCTCTTGTTGTATCTCGTGTGCTCAATTCCGAGAAGGCTAAACTTGGGGTTAACCATGCTAGACTCAAAGAGGAGTTTGATATACTTGACAAGGCTCACAAGGCCTTTAAGGGTGCTCATGCTAGCCTAAAGGTGTCTCATGATCAACTCCAAGTAAAGCTAACCAAGGAAAAATCCACTTTTCCTCATATGGTCTTAATTGATAATGCAAATGCTACTAACCTGTATTGTGAGCATGTGCATCTTGTGGAGGAGAATGCTAAGTTGAAGGAGCAACTTGAGAAAGGCCTTTTCTCTTGCATACAAGGTGAGAAGAATCTCAATGACCTTTTGAGCAATCAAAAGGAAGTTGTGGCCAAGGAGGGAGTGGGGTTCGCACCCAAGTCCAAGAACAACAAGAAGAATGACAAGACCAAAGGACCTCCCCCTCTCAAACAAACATTTGTGAAGGAGGGAGAGGGTGCTTCAAAGGAGAAGAAGAACCATGTGAAGGGTGGTGATGTCAAAAAGGACAATGCCACCCCTTCCAACAAAGCCGATGACTTTAACCCCTCTTATGTGTTGTGCCGTGCTAGTGATGGGCATGTTTATGCTAAATTTGTTGGTTCTCCTTATGAGTACATTGAATGGTCTATTTGGGTTCCTAAGACCCTTGTTACTAACATCAAAGGACCCATTACAAAATGGGTACCTAAAACCAAGCATTGATCTCTTGTACGTGTTTGCTTCCGGTGGGGGTCATGGTTGCTCGATAGTGGAGCCACAAATCATATGACCGGAAGCAAGGATTTGGTGGTGGACATGCACAAGATCCCATCTATGCCCACCAATGTAGAGTGGGGTGATGCCTCATCTTCTAAGATATTGGGTCTTGGCAAGGTTGTCATTTCTCACGATCTCACGATCGAGAAAGTCATGCTTGTTGAGTCCCTTGCATACAATTTACTTTCCGTTCGTCAACTTGCACTCATGGGCTTTGCCACATTCTTTTCTATTGATACTGTGGCCCTCTTGTGGAGCAAGACTCTTAAAGTAGCCTTTGTTGGGCATGTCGAGAACGATCTTTATGTGATTAACTTTTCAGAGCGACCCACTCAGACCGCGACATGCCTAATGGCCAAAGCTAATGTGGGATTGCTTTGGCATCGCCATTTAGCCCATGTCAATATGAGATCTTTGCAAAGTCTCCTCAAATGGGACCATGTCCGTGGACTAACAAATGTTAGTTTTGCCAAAGATCGTGCTTGTATCGAAGGAAAGTTACATGAGAAGGCTCACCCTCCCATGAATATCATTTACTCGAAGAGACCCTTGGAGCTCCTTCACATGGATCTCTCTAGCACTCCATCCTTTGATAGTATTGGGGTAGAAAGTATTGCTTGGTGATTGTCGATGATTACTCAAGGTACATGGGGGTATATTTCTTCAAGAGGAAGAGTGAAACTCAACAAACTGTCATCAACTTTGAAAATGAAGCTCAATGTCAACACGATGCAAACATCTTGACAATAAGAAGTGACAACGGCACCGAGTCTAAGAACTACACCTTGGATGAGTTTCTTAGTGATGAGGGGATCAAGCATCAATATTCCGCACCATACACCCCTCAACAAAATGGTGTTGTAGAGAGGAAGAATCGGACATTGATGGATGCGGCAAGGACCATGATGGCAGAGTTCAAGTCTCCTTAAAACTTTTGGGCCGAAGCCATGAACACCGCATGTCATGCATCCAATTGGCTCGATCTCCGCAGAGGCTTGAACAAGACCCCATATGAAATTCTCATCGGTAACAAGCCCAACCTCAAGTACTTACGGGTGTTTGATTGTAAGTGTTTCATTCTCAAGAAAGGTGTTCAGTTGTCTAAATTTGAGGATAGAGCTCATGAGGGCATATTTGTTGGTTATGCTACAAACTCTCATGCTTACCGTGTCCTCAACAAGTCCACGGGACTCATTGAGGAGACGTGTAACATGGAGTTTGACGAGAATAACGGTCCCAAGTGGAGCAAAGTGGTACTTGTGATGTAGGTGATGAAATTTCTCCCCAAGCCATAAGAAGAATGGGTGTTGGTCATATCCTACCCATTGAGGAACCCCTTGTGGCCGAAGGAGAAGGACAATGCTCCACTCAAGTGGAGCCATCACCGACCCAAGACCCACACGCTTCCAAAGAACAAAGTGAAGGCCCTCAACCACGTGAATGAGATCAAGGGAAAGATCAACCTCAAGATGGTGGTGAGCCACCAAGTGATGCCCAAGGTCAAGTTCTCCCTTCCTAGCAAGTTCAATATAAAGAACAAGCTCAAGATCAAGAACAAGCTCATGACAACGCTCAAGATGATCAAGTTTCCGCTCCTCTTTTCACACCTATCGGAGTAAATGACCACGGGTAGCCTAGCCGGCTCCCCCTGGCTCTTCAAAAAATAGCAGGCCGATCGAGCCTTCAAGCACCCAAGACACGGGGCCGCCTTCCCCCAGCCGACTATCCCACAAGCCGACTACCGGAAGGCGGCCCGGCCGTAAAACCCTCATAAAGAAAGCCGCAAGAGGGCCGACTCCAAGAAGCCGGCCACGAGATGACTGACTCCAAGAAGCCGACCCCTGATAGACGGCCAAGATCATGCCCTCAAAGTCTGCACCCACATAACGGAGATGGGACGGGGCGTGACAACAGTGAAGCCTGCCACCCCCGAATCCCAGAGCACGCATGGCCATAGTACGCCATACGGGGCAGCCACGACCCGTCTGGCGGGGCACTGTTGCCATGCTGACCATGACGCCACCCACGACAGGCTGTCAGTACGGCCCGCAGGTGGCGGGCCCCTTCGGCCAGAGAGACACCCGAAGGCGGCCCACTTCCCCTAGTTGGCCAGGGGCGTAGCCGGCTCTCGCCGGCCGGCTCGCTCCCTCCCTCGAAGTATGCGTACCATTAAGGAGACAAGACAAGGTAAGGCTACACTGAGAACCCGCCAGGTGGCGGCACTGTAGCCATGCTTACCTTGACAAAGTCCTCATCATCAAGGGTAGGGCAACAGTAACCAACCCCCGACAAGACACCTAAGCGGTGGGGCCGGCCTGTCGGCCCAGAGGCCGGCGGCCGGCGGGACCCACTAGTCGGCGGGCCCCAGCGGGCGGTGGAGAAGCCGGCGAGCATAGACACTGACGGCTAGGGCCCACGCCCAGCCGGATTACCATTGTACCCCTGGTGGGTAGGCCTATATAAACCCCCCAGGGCACCCATGCAAAGGGTTGGACTCTGATAGTTTTAGACACAACTTTGAGAGGAGAAGAGAGCTAGCCTTGCCCTTTCTTCCTCCTCTCGCCAAACAGCTCAAGGAGCCTCTTGTAGCCACTTGTTGATCTAGTGATCATGCGGAGACCCCGCAGAGCAGGACTAGGGGTGTTATCTCCACGGAGATCCCCGAACCTGGGTAAGATTCGCCGGCGTGCATGTCTTCGCCTTATCCTGTTTCCAGGCACCGGCGATGTCTTATTGGCTCCCACAATGATAAGCCACCCGTTGGCATATGTCGCACCTACCACCCGACATTTGGCGCCCACCGTGGGGCCAGGTGCACCATCGTTCGGAGACCTGCTCTGGACGGGAACCCTCTTCCTCCCTCATGAGCGTAGCTAGCCCGGCACGCCTGATGGCGCTTGCCCCGACGTGCTGCAAGGTGTCGACGACGCCTGCGCAGCGAGATGCCTCGCCGATCTTCTTGGCGAGGCTCGCATCTCTGACGAGCCCGCGTCCGACGCGGGCACCGGCTGCCCCAAGAGCCGCCTCGTCAGCGTCCTCGACCAACTCCACGTCTCCAGCGAGCCTGCTGTGGATTTGGAGTTGGTTGGTTCCACCGACCCGATGCTTGTCGACTCCGACACGGCATCACTCGACGCTTTCCCCACCAACGTGGTGGTCTTTGACGATCCGCTCCCTCGAGCCGTCAGCGGTGGAAGCACCGTCACCGAGGTGCTAGTCATCAGCCACGGTGTCACCTCTAGCGAGAACGCCCATGACGCCCTGCAAGCAGCGCTGCACGACCTGTCCGCCCCCATCCCGGCCGACGGTGACGCCGAGGCACTGGAGGCACGCCGCCTTGCCCTCATCACGAAGGGCCAGAAGATAGCCACCATGAGACGCCTCACTGATGCCCACCAACACGAAGTCGACCGCGCCGCCTTCGGTACTCCGCCTCCCGACGGGCTGAGCCGGGCCGACGTCGTCAAGAAGCGCGGCATGGCCATCACCGACATGCTGGGAGCGGACCACCCAGTCTACACCACGCCTCTCGAGAACCTACGTGCCGCCCAGTCGGTCGTAGACGAGATGAATGGACTAGGGGCCGACGAGCTCCCCTACATGACCAGACGCATCCAGCAGTTGATCGATGCGGCCGCGGAGCGGCACGAAGCCGGCGTCCGCGCTGGAAGCCCCCCTCGCCGAGAGCACGACGCAAGGTCACGGACACCGACTGCGGGCGGCGCCTGCACAAGGCAATAGAAGGAGCCGGCTGCTAGCCGCAGTCAGACTCGAGTCACCATCGAGCGTGAAGCAAAAGGCCGCCCTCGAGCTGTGGAGCGGCGAGGCGATCCGCCTCCTCCTCTGCCTCGTGGGGAGAGATACCCCACCCCGCCGTCTGTCACACATCCGACTCTCAGCGGCCAACTAGGCCGCCGCGAAGGAGTCGGCGAAAACGACGCCCGCCATCGGATCGACCGCCTAGCACGATCCCTGGCGCTGGAACAAGAAGATGATGTCGGCCCACCCTGCTTCGGCCCCCGCATCCGCGAAGAGCCCTTCCCCAAAGGGTTCTTGTTCCCAAGAGACACGCCTAAGTACAACGGCTCCCTGAAGCCGGAAGATTGGTTGATCGATTACTCCACTGTAGTTCGTATAGCAAACGGCAACATGCGTGTTGCCGTGAAATATGTTCCCCTCATGCTCCAAGGCACGACGCGCACCTGGCTCAATAGCCTCAAGCCTTACAACATCAATAGCTGGCTAGACTTCACTGAAGCATTCATCCGCAACTTCACCAGCACCTACAAACGGGCTCCCAAGCCCCGACAGCTCTCCTTGTGTATACAAAGGGCCCAATGAATCAACCTGCGACTACCTCACGCGTTGGGTCGTGCTCCGCAACTCCTGCGAGGGGGTGCACGAGGTTCAAGCCATAGAGTACTTCACCGCCGGGTGCCGAGAAGGCACCCTCCTCAAGCACCGACTCCTCTGTGACGAGCCGACTACTCTCGACGAGCTGCTGATCATAGAAGACAAGTACGCCACGGCCGACTCCTCGATGAAAACCGAGCTCCGAGTAGATGCCTCCGGGAAGGTGCTCGCTCCGGCTCCAAAGACACCGGCTGGAGACTCAAGCCGACGCCCATACCAGAACGACAACAAGTGCAAGGCTCCTATGCCGACTTCCACTAGTCGGCAAGTGGCCACAGTCGAAGACGAAAAACCCGAAGGGCGGCCCGCGCCCAAGAAGCAGAAGGGCGGCAGGCCGACTTGGCAGCCAGCTTTCTCCTACGAGCAAGCCCTTGATGCCCTTTGCAAGTTCCACAATGGCGCGAAGGCGTCCAATCACACGACTCGGAAGTGCCATTGGCTCACACGAATCTCCAAGGGCGAAGGGCTGGTGCCGCCTCCGCCCGCTGGCCAGCCGCCTCCAGCCCCTCCACAGCCGGCTGCACGACCAGCGGTCGAGGCCATTCAAGACGAGTTCCCCGACGAGCATGCCGCCTACGTTGTTTTCACCAGCCAGCCTGAAGACCAGTGCAGCCGGCGCCGACAGCACCAAGAAGTCAATGAGGTCGCCTCCAACAACCCCGAGTTCATGCACTGGTCGGAAAAGCCGATCAGCTGGAGCCGAGCCGATCACCTAGAGGTGATGCCGTCTCCCGGCTCTTATGCATTGGTCTTGGATGCCACCCTAGCGACAGAAAGGCGAGCTGCCCAATTCTCCCGTGTGCTGATAGATGGCGGGAGCAGCATCAACATACTGTACCGTGACACCATGGAGAAGCTGAACATCAAGACGAAGCAGCTCATGCCTAGTCGGACCGTGTTCCACGGAATCGTACCCGGCCTATCCTGCTCACCAATCGGCAAGATCAAGATAGATGTTCTCTTTGGGGACAAAGATCATTTCCGCCGAGAAGCAATATGGTTTCAAGTGGTGGATCTGGAGAGCCCTTACCATACACTGCTTGGCCGACCTGCTCTAGCCAAGTTCATGGTTGTGCCCCACTACGCCTACCTCAAGATGAAGATGCCGAGTTCCAAGGGCATCATTACCATAGCCGGAGACTACAAGAAATCCTCTGAGTGTGTGGCAGCCATCAGCCGGCTGGCTGAGTCCCTCGTGATTGCTGAAGAGAAGAAGATGCTGGATCGAGTCGTGGCCATGGCCGGCAAGCGGTCGGTCCTGTCCCCCGACCCCAAGGAATGTGATGCTCAAGGTTCTTTCCAGCCGGCCAAAGAGACAAAGAAGATACCTCTGGACCCGGAGCATCCGGAGAGGTACGCTGTCATGGGCACCGGCCTTGACAGCAAATAGGAAAGCGAGCTCGTCGATTTCCTCTGTGAGAATCGGGACATCTTCGCATGGTCTCCCAAAGACATGCCGGGTGTTCCGACGGATTTCGCCGAGCACAAGCTACACGTCCGATCTAACGCCAAGCCGGTCAAGCAGCCCTTGTGCCGCCTGTCAGAAGAGAAGAGAAGAGTAGTCGGAGAAGAAATAGCCCGGCTTCTAGCAGCCGGCTTCATTATGGAGGTGTTCTTCCCAGAATGGCTTGCCAACCCGGTCCTGGTGTTGAAGAAGAACAAGCAGTGGCGTATGTGCATTGACTACACCAGCCTCAAAAAAGCCTGCCCTAAAGATCCTTTTGCTCTGCCAAGGATTGATCAAGTGATAGACTCTACAGCCGGATGCGAGCTGTTGAGCTTCTTGGATGCTTACTCGAGCTACCAGCAGATAAAATTGGACCCAGCTGACCGCCTGAAGACTGCCTTCATCACACCGTTCGGAGCTTTCTGCTACCTGACTATGACATTAGGCTTGAGAAATGCCGGTGCCATTTTTCAGTGTTGCATGCAGAAATGCCTCCTCAAGCAACTTGGCAGGAATGCCCACGTCTATGTAGACGATATTGTGGTGAAGACGGAGAAGCGCGGCACCTTGCTCGAAGACCTCAAAGAGACATTTGAAAACTTGCGCCGGTTTTAGATCAAGCTCAATCCCGAGAAATGCGTGTTCGGAGTACCAGCCGGCCAGCTTCTAGGCTTCCTAGTCTCCGAACGCGGCATCGAATGCAACCCGGTGAAGATCAAGGCCATAGAGAGAATGGAGATTCCCACCAAGCCGCGAGACGTCCAAAAGTTTACCAGATGCCTGGCCTCCCTCAACCGCTTCATCAGCCGGCTCGGAGAAAAGGCTCTCCCCCTCTACCGACTCATGAAGAAATCCACTCACTTTGAGTGGAATGACCAGGCAGACCAAGCTTTCCACGAGCTAAAGAAGATGCTGTCCATGCCGCCTGTCTTGGCGGCACCGACTGAGAAAGAGCCCATGCTCCTTTACATTGCCGCCACTAGCCGGGTGGTCAGCACCGTTATCGTGGTTCAGCGCCCAGAAGAAGGCCGAGCTCAGTTAGTCCAGAGGCCGGTATATTATCTGAGTGAAGTATTGTCCACCTCAAAGCAGAACTACCCACACTATCAGAAGATCTGCTATGGTGTGTACTTTGCCGCCAAGAAGCTCAAACCCTACTTTCAAGAGCACCCCAACACGGTCGTATGCACTGCCCCGCTTGCCGAGATCATAGGTAGCCGGGATGCATCTGGGCGGGTGGCAAAATGGGCCATTGCGCTGGCTCCTTACACGATCTTCTACCAACCCCGCACCGCCATCAAGTCCCAGGCATTGACCGACTTCCTTGTCGACTGGGCCGAGACCCAGT
This sequence comes from Triticum aestivum, assembly GCF_018294505.1. NCBI lineage: Eukaryota > Viridiplantae > Streptophyta > Magnoliopsida > Poales > Poaceae > Triticum > Triticum aestivum. The sequence continues at coordinate 599,270,629 of NC_057798.1, read as the reverse complement.
ACCTGCCGCCGGCCCCCGACTCCACTCATTGGTGGATGCACTTTGACGGATCCAAGATGCGCACCGGCTTGGGAGCCGGCATCGTCCTCACCTCTCCCAAAGGCGACAAGCTCAGATACACATTGCAAATCCATTTTGCCGCCTCCAACAATGTGGCCGAGTACGAGGCACTCATACACGGGCTCCGGCTAGCCAAAGAACTCGGCATCCGCCGGATCCTATGCTATGGTGACTCAGACTTGGTAGTCCAGAAATCATCTGGCGACTGGGATGCCAAGGACGCAAACATGGCGAGCTACCGCTTCCCCGGTCAGCAACTCAGCAGATATTTTGAAGGATGCGAGTTCTCCCACGTGCCACGGGCCGACAACGACCAAGCAGATGCCCTGGCACGAATAGGCTCCACCCGACAAGCCATACCAACCGGCGTCTCTCTCCAACGCCTCCTCAAGCCGTCTGTCATGCCATCTCTAGGATCTGATTCCATCTTCGTGCCGCCTGACCCCGACACAGTCGGTTCCGACTTGAGAAACCAAGCAGGCGGCTCGGGGACTTCGACAGGTGGCTCGGGGGCTGCCATAGTCGCACCCGGCCCAGGGACTTCAGAACCCGGCTCGGGGACTATGGTAGTCGGCTAGGGGACTACATCAACACAACATGCGGTGGCCGACTCCAACTCTTCACCACCCAGCCCACCCGCCCTGGTCGCAGTAGCCGTATTGGCAATAGAAGAAGTCACAGCTCCATCATGGGCCCAACCCATCCTCCACTTCCTGGTGGAGAGCTGCCGACTGACGAGATCTAGGCAAGACAAGTCCAACGTCGAGCCGGAGCATAGACAATAATGAACCGAGAGCTTGTTAGGCGCAGCGTTACTTGAGTCTTCCAGCGCTGCATCGAGCTAGAGAAGGGCATAGCAATCCTCAAAGACATACACCAAGGCGAATGCGACCACCATGCGGCCTCAAGATCACTCGTCGCTAAAGCTTTCCGCCATGGTTTCTTCTGGCCGACTGCTTTAGACGATGCCAAGGAGTTAGTCAAACACTGCAAAGGGTGCCAAGTCTTCGGCTCCAAGCAACACCTACCAGCTTCTGCGCTCAAGACCATCCCCTCACCTGGCCTTTTGCCATCTGGGGACTGGACATGGTGGGCCCGTTCAAGACGGCGCGCGGCGGCATGACACATCTGCTCGTCACTGTGGACAAATTTACCAAGTGGATTGAAGCGAAGTCAATCAAGAAACTGAGTGGGCCGACTGCCATGACATTCATCGCGGATATTACAACCCGGTATGGCGTACCACACAACATCATCACCAACAATGTCACGAATTTTGCCAAGGGAGCACCGGCACGTTTCTGCGCGACACAGGGCATCCGACTGGACTTAGCGTTCGTTGCTCACCCGCAGTCAAATGGCCAAGTCGAGCGAGCAAACGGCCTCATCCTCTCCGGCATCAAGCCCCGCTTGGTCGTACCACTAGAGTGTTCGGCCGGCTGTTGGCTCGACGAGCTGCCGGCTGTCCTCTGGAGATTGCGCACCACCCCGAACAAGTCAACCGGCTTCACCCCTTTCTTCCTTGTATATGGTGCCGAGGCTGTCATCCCAACTGACATTGAGTTCGACTCACCTCGGGTCACCATGTACACGGAGGCGGAGGCCAAGGAAGCACGAGAAGACGGCATCGACTTGCTGGAAGAAGGCCGGCTGTTAGCCCTCAGCCGGTCCGCCATCTACCAGCAGGGCCTACGTTGTTACCACAACCGAAAGGTCAAGCCAAGATCCTTCCAAGAGGGTGATCTTGTGCTCCGGCTAACCCAGCGAACAGCCGGCCAGCACAAGCTCTCGGCCCCTTGGGAAGGCCCCTTCATCATCAGCCGTGCTCTAGGCAACGATTCCTACTACTTGATCGACACGCAGAAGCCGAAGGCACACAAGAGAGATGATTCCAGCAAAGAGTCGGAGCGACCATGGAACACCAATCTTCTCCGAAGATTTTACAGTTAAAATGCAGTATGTACCACGCTACCTTTTGTATTAAGTACAAGACAACGCCCCCCCGAGCAGCATTCGGGGACTACCCTCTTTTATCTATGAATGATGAGCATCATGCCTATGATTATGTTACTACATTCTTTTTCTCGCCTAGCATCGGGTCCGATTAGTCGGCCCGGGGACTAGCCGCCTTGAGTTATATTCAAGTTCTACCTGTAGTCAGACAAGTAGTGTGCCGGCACCCAAGCCCTCTCTTGTCGAAAGTCGCAGCTCGAAGAATCGACTGTCCCGCTGGCAAGAGCCAAAGGCAGGAAAGGGTGCCCACATGAAAAACGGCTAAGGACTAACGAACTTATATAACACAAGCCGGCCTCCCCCTGCCAACCGGCTGTCAGAGCAACCGGCTGGCCGGCTTCCCTTCTTACCTTGCCACAATCCAAGAAATCTCGATTACTTGTCCTCCCAGACGGCCAAGCCCTTCCCTAGCCACAGACTGCAGATCAGCTGTCCGGCTAGGAAGGCGGCGACCAAGGGAGGGCGGCAAAGGAAACAACCAAAGGATGAAAAGCAAGTATGAATGGAAGCCAAGCACATGCATGATTATATTTACACAAAAGGCCTTCGAAAGGCCAGCATTCAACATAGTTTGAATACACCACCAGTGGGTGGAACTGCGCAAAATTAATAAAAATTGTTCAAAGAGTAACGGGCAGGAACGCAAGGACGACGAGTCAGGCCAAGGGAGCAACAGGCGAGTCGGGCAGGTTGGTGGAGACGACAGTGTTGGCTGGAGGAGTGGCCGGCTGGCGAGTCTTGTCTTGATCGCCGCCTGCTGCAGGTGGCGTGTTCGCACGCGCCTCATTGCTAGAGGCACGATCAGGCTAAGGCTGGCCAGTCGCTCCACCGTCTGGCACGGTGTCCTCACCATCCTCATCTTCATCCTCTTCGCCCTCGTCGCTGGAGTCGATCTCCTTCGCCGAGTCTTCCCCTTCTGCCGGGTTCAGCCCGAACCACTCCTCCGGCTGAATGACGTCGTCTTCATTCACCTCAGGGGCAAAGGCGCTCATGTCGCTGAAGTTGGCGATCGCCGAGGCGCGCTGGATGATAGCCCGCTGCACCGCCTCCAGCTCCTCGTCAGCCTCCTGCCGCCAGGTGCGTAGCTGGGCCAAATTCAGCCCAGGATACCAAGCCTGGACGAACTCTAGCGCCCGTCGGGCGCCGGACCGAGTTGTAGAAGCCTTCCAGGCCTCGAAGCGGCCGACTGCTACCTCCAGCCAGTCGACAGTCTGACTGGGGGTGCGGGGAATCACCTCGCTGGGCCAGAGGGCGGCCAGCACCTGCGCCCCAGCACGCTGAAGACGGCGGAGCATGCGGTAAGCCGGCTGGAGGCGGGCATGAATCGCTAGAAGCTGCTCTTCAAGCGTCCGGTTGGCACCTGGCCTGCCGTCGGGCCTCGCGGTGAGCTTCGATGGCTTGGTTGGCAGCAAGGGAGTAACCGGGGAAGTATTCTGCGCAAAAAAAAGAAAAAGAAAGAAAGAAGTAGAACAAGTCAGAAGACAGACCAGATGGCAGGGGTGAGCAAAGGGACGAAGAGGAAGGCGGCTTACCGTCGATCAAATCTTCAATCCGGCTATAGCCTTCGCTCAGCACCTGCCTTGCCTCGGCCCAGCTCGCCGCTTCGGTCTCATATTCGGCTTTGAGGGCGGCCTCGCTGTCCTGCGCCGTCTTCAGGGCTGCCTTGTGTTTCTCCTCCTGGTCGACCAGTTTCTTGGCCAGGCGATCACGTTCCTGAGCCAAGGCGTTGAACTCGTCCTCCTTGGCGCGAAGGACGGTCTGGGCCACACCTAGATGCTCCCTCAAGTTGGCATTGGCCCCTGCAGATATGCAGAAGAAAAAAGCAATAAGGAAAAAGTCGTCAGGGAAGATCTGACCCAACTGCTTAGTAGTTGGCCCGAATCTCGGGGACTACACCCAGTGGGTGCGCTGACGCGCCCCCACATGAGATAAAAAATGAAGCACTTACTCCGGCTCTCCGTCAAATCGGTGGTCTTCTGATTCATCTCCCGGGCCTGGGAGTTGAAGGTAGCAGCATGGAGGTTGTGATAGTCCTGCGAACAGGACGAAGATGCAAATAAGAACAACACATTAATCAAAGTCTGCTAAGAAGTTCCAAGCCACCTACTCAGCAGCCGACTCGGAACTCGGGGACTACACCCAGTGGGTGTGTTGGCGCGCCCCCACAAAAGAAATCAAGAGCGAAGACTCACCCAATGGGCGACCGCATTGCAAGAAACTCTTGGGTGTACTGCTTCAGCGCGACGTCCTAGGACTGAAGCCGGCACCGGACATCCTGCACCGCCACATTCAGCACGGCCATCCCACCGCCCGACGTCCACCCTGGCGAGCTGACGCTGGCCGTCTCCAGGTCATGGGACAGCGAGCTGGAGCCCGCGGCCCTCTGCGGGTCCGGCTCTAAAGTCGCCTTCCCTGCGCGCCGACGAGTCGGTGACAGGACCACAAGATCCGCCCTCACAGTCGGCTCGCCTCCAGCCGGCTGCTCAGGCCGCGCCTCAGGCCGGCCGCCTTGGCCTATCCCGGCCGACGATGGTGGCACCGCCTCTCCCTCTGGGACGACTGTCTCGCCCTCCTCCCTCTCCATCGCCGGTTGGTCGCGGCCGGCTTCCTCCGGCAGGGGCACTGGGATATCAGGGGCCACGGTACGGAGGGGGATGATGAATTGTGGAGGTTGGCTACGCAGGGCCTCCGTCGCCTTCTCCGCGGCCACGACCTTCGCCTGAGCCTTGGCCGCTGCGTCGGCCGGTGTCTCTGCCGACTCTTCCGTCGTCTCCTGAGCCGCCCTGGCGGCGGCCGCCCTCTGCTCCTCCGCCTCCCGCTCCTCCCGCGCCTCCCGCGCGTTCCGCTCCGTCGCCGCTTGGAGCTCGGTGCGGGGGTCCATGCGGCGGGAGCTTGCTGATCCTCCCGCCCCTCCGACTATGGAGGCGGTTGTAGTCCGCTCAAGAGAAAGCGGAGCCCTGTTCGATAAATAAAGGAAAGGCTTAGAAGAACGCCAACCTAAGAGAAAAAAGAAAGGCGCGAGAGAATTCACACTTACACCGAGACTGCCTGCGGCTGTTTCACCACCTTGCGGAAGCAGGCCGCCTTTGCGGCCGCCTCGTCCCGCTTGGTCGCCGCCGCAGAGCCCTTGGGATCTTCGGCCGACTGCCGAAGAGGGTCGACGCCGCCCAGCGCTTCCGTGCGCCGCCCCGAGCAGCCGGCGCGGTAGATGAGCCCACGCCTTGATGATCGGATGCCGGCTGATGGCGCGGAATAGCTTCGGCTTCGTCATTGTCCGACCAGTCCTTGAAGCTGGCGGTGAGCCCAGAGCCGCCTGCCTCGCCGCCTCCCCCTACGGCGTCATCGTCTAAGGCAGCCGCCCCCAAGTCGGGGTCGTCCAAGTCGTCCGTCGCACGGTCGGGAGCGAACTCGCGTTCCGCCCCCGCGGTTCCGGCCGACGGATGAAGGAGGGGGTTCTGATTAAAAAGCAAGCCGACTGGTCAGAAGCCGGCCAGTGAGAACTCGGCATTAAGAGAAGAAGAAAGGAAGGAAGGCTTACCACAGGCGGGGGGTCGACGCGAGAATACGGCTCCTTGCCGTACCGCCACTCCTTGGTGAGCTTGAAGTTGGTGATGTAATGCACCATGTAAGATACCTCGTCATGAGGCATCCCCTTGGTGCTCAGCCGGCTTGGGTTGAAGCGGCCGCTCATTTGGCAAATCAGGTGAGGACGGCCTTGGAGTGGGAGGACCCGGCGCTCCACGAAGGCGGCTATCAGGTCGGACCCGGTCAGGCCCTCCGACTAGATCAACACCCGAAGCCGGGTGACGGCGCCAGCCCCAGCCGGCGTCAGCGACTTGGCCCGGTAGGACCACGAAGGCTGCCTCCCAGCCGGCGGACCGGCTACGTAAGCCGGCAGATTGACATAGTCGCCTTGCGAAGCGACGTTCTTCACATAGAAGTAAGATTTCTGCCAGAGCTTCACCGACTGGATCAGCGCGATGGGCGGAAACGGGCTGTCGGCCGTCGATCTCCGCATGGCGATGAAGGCGCGACATGGAGCCGGCACGCCCGCGATGATGGTGCCAAGCTTGGACTGGAAGAACCCCCCCCCAAAGTTCGAGGGTGGGGAGAACGCCAAGGAAGCCTTCGCATAGAGTGATGAAGGCCGACAGCAGCTCCATCGTGTTTGGAGTGAGGTGGTGCGACTGGAGATGATAAAACTCGAGAAACAAGCGGAAGAAGCCGCTCGCGGGCAGGCCGACACCGCGCAGGCAGTGCGAGCGAAAGATTACCCGCTCGCCCTCCTCCGGCGCCGGCGAGATCTCCCTCTCCGTCTGAGACAGACCCGCACTTAATCCTTGCCCGGCAACCACCATGTCTTGCGGAGGAAGTCGATGTGGTCTTCGTGGACGTTGGAGCCGTCCCAGGAGATGGAAGTTGGAGCCATGAGGACAGAGAAGCGACGGGGAAAGCGTGGCAGCAGAGAGCGCGCGATTCAGCTGCCGCAAGACTACAGCGTGCCAAGAAGATCGGCGGAGCGGTGGCACCGTGGAGAGCAGCTGCGGCGACAGAGAGAAGGAAGAAGAAGAAAATGGCGGAGCGAGGGCGAGCTTGCGAGCGTCTGCCGCTCCCCTCCTCCCCGTACTTATAGCCTCGTGCGGCGAAGCCGAGGAGGTGAGGTGTGGGGGGCGTGGGATTAACTGCGCCCAATCCCCCACGTCCCGCAATTATTACGCCTTAACGGTGAGCGGAAACCGCCGTTGGAAGACATGCAGCTCGCTCGGGCCACAGAAGATCCGCACTTGGGCCGAGGCGTGGAAGTGGCGGGCCCCGGTTTGTGACGGAGTCCTGTCACGCGCGTGGCCTGGCAGGCCCTTCCAGCCGAAGGGCGCCATGTGGCGCACAGGCGGCGGGTGGCCAGCCCGCAAACTGGCTTGCGCGCCAGCTGGTTCCCGCCTTCAGACTTCAAAAAACCACGCCGAGACGGCGCGCATGAGCAAAGCCGGCTCCTAGCTGCCGGCACCTCACGACGGGAAGCTGATTGAGCTTCTCGTTCCCCTTTCAGCCACGAAGCCCAACCAGCTTCGGGGACTACTATCAGAGTAAATGACCACGGGTAGCCTAGCCGGCTCCCCCTGGCTCTTCAAAAAATAGCAGGCCGATCGAGCCTTCAAGCACCCAAGACACGGGGCCGCCTTCCCCCAGCCGGCTATCCCACAAGCCGACTACCGGAAGGCGGCCCGACCCTAAAACCCTCATAAAGAAAGCCGCGAGAGGGCCGACTCCAAGAAGCCGGCCACGAGATGACCGACTCCAAGAAGCCGGCCCCTGATAGATGGCCAAGATCGTGCCCTCAAAGTCTGCACCCACATAACGGAGATGGGACAGGGCGTGGCAACAGTGAAGCCTGCCACCCCCAAATCCCGGAGCACGCATGGCCACTGTACGCCGTACAGGGCAGCCATGATCCGTCCGGCGGGGCACTGTTGCCATGCTGATCATGACGCCACCCACAAGAGGCTGTCAGTACGGCCCGCAGGCGGCGGGCTCTTTCGGTCGGAGAGCACCCGAAGGCGGCCACACTTCCCCTACTCGTCCGGGGGCATAGCCGGCTCTCGCCGGCCGGATCGCTCCCTCCCTCGAAGTATGCGTACCATTAAGGAGACAAGATGAGGTAAGGCTACAGTGAGAACCCGCCAGGTGGCGGCACTGTAGCCATGGTTACCTCGACAAAGTCCTTGTCATCAAGGGTGAGGCAACAGTAACCAGCCCCCGACAAGACACCCAAGCGGTGGGGCCGGCCTGTCGGCCCAGAGGCCGGCGGCCAGCGGGACCCACCAGTCGGCGGGCCCCAGCGGGCAGCCGAGAAGCCGGCGAGCATAGACACTGACGGCTAGGGCCCATGCCCAGCCAGATTACCATTGTACCCCTGGGAGGTAGGCCTATATAAACCCCCAGGGCACCCATGCAAAGGGTTGGACTCTGATAGTTTTAGACACAACTTTGAGAGGAGAAGAGAGCTAGCCTTGCCCTTTTTTCCTCCTCTCGCCAAACAGCTCAAGGAGCCTCTTGTAGCCACTTGTTGATCTAGTGATCATGCGGAGACCCTGCAGAGCAGGACTAGGGGTGTTATCTCCACGGAGAGCCCCGAACCTGGGTAAGATTCGCCGGCATGCATGTCTTCGCCTTATCCCATTTTCAGGCACTGGCGATGTCTTATTGGCTCCCACAATGATAAGCTACCCGTTGGCATATGTCGCACCTACCACCCGACAACACGTGAGGAGGAATTAGAGCGTCGTGCCACGAAGATTGCTTCCAAGCTCACAACCCAAGGTCATCTCATGGAGAATGTGGTTGGAAGCCTAAGAAAGGGGGTATGCACTCATAGACAATTAGCAAACTATTGTGAACATCAAGCGTTTGTTTCTTGTGTCGAACCCCAAAAGGTTTATGAGGCACTCGAGGATCCGGATTGGCTCAATGCCATGCATGAAGAACTCAACAACTTCGAGAACAACCAAGTGTGGAGATTGGTGCCAAGGCCAATGGGGAATCATAATGTCATTGGAACCAAGTGGATATTCAAGAACAATCAAGATGCTCATGGGATCATTATTCGCAACAAGGCTCGTTTGGTGGCGCAAGAATTCAACGCTCCAACTATGAAGTGGTGCAAGATGAAGCCAATGAGTTTGCAATGAATGAAGATGAAGAACCTCATGAGCTTTACCGGAGATTAACCACTCTCGCAGTCTCACTCCGAGATCATGGGAGCAAGGATACGGATGACAATTGGATCAAGCGCAAGTTCCTCAAGGCCATGATGCCCTACCACAAGGCCATGTCCTCCGTCATCCGTCAAAGGCCGGACTTCCACACCTTGTCCTCAAGTGAAGTGTTGGATGAGTTTGTGGCAAAGAGGATCTTGGACAAGACCGCCGACAATGTGGTGTTGCATTCTCAAAGAAGAAAGAAGCGCAACCTTGCCTTGAAGGCCAAGGTTAGTGTGGAAGAAGAGGATGAAGAGGAAGAAGAGGAGAGAAACCCGGGAGATACGAAATATGATTACCATGAGCACATGGCTCTTGCTTCAAGGCAATTTTGGAGCAAGAAGAACTCAAGGCCCAATTTCAACAAGAACAACTCTAGTGGCTTCAAGGGCAAGCAACGTATGAGAACATGTTACAATTTTGGCAATGTGAGCCACTTCGTCGCGGAGTGCCCTTACGAGAAGAGGGAAGACAATGGTGGCAAGCTCATCCGAAAAGACAAAGCCAAGTCCTTCCCCAACAAGAACAACTTCATAAAGAAGACTCCAACCAAATGGTTGGTGGCTCAAGAAGAATACCATGAGGATGATGATGATGTCGGCGTTCTGGGAACGGGGGTCCCCAGACTTGCGTGCCTGCGGCCTGCGACGTGGCTCAAAGGGGGCCCAGCACGGTCCATCTTCATCAGCGCAAGCCCAAGACCCTTGCGAGGGGCCAAGCATCGCGGGGTGGATGACAAGGAGCTTCCTCAGGCATGGCCTCGTCAGGCTAGCTCACGAGGAGGCGGAGAGTTCAAGGCGGGGTACCTCGCGAGGTGCCCATGACGCAAGCCATGACGACCAAGGGCGCCAGCCCGCGTAGTGTCCTTCTTTCCTCTTTGGTGCAAGGGGAGCAAGCGCAGGCGAGAGCATCAAGCAAAGACGTCCATTTCGGTGCAACAAGACCAAGACCAGTCCAACGGCAGGATGGAGGTCATCGTGGAGCCCAAGCCGGCGTCACCACCAGAGCCTTTGACAGGCGAGGACCAACTTTAGTCAGGATAAGTGTACTAGATGTTCCCCTTCAAATTGGCCAATTGTTGGCGCGCTTCCCGCTCAATATTTGGGAAGAGGCCCAGGGCCATCGCCTATAAATAGGACTAGCCACCCACAAGATAGATGCATCGATCGATCAATCCATCCGACCGGCAAAGAGAGAGAGACCACAAGAACAGACCCTCGCGAGGCTGTTCTTCCTTGTATTGTTCATCATCAGCCCACGAGGCAATCCACCACACCACACACTGGAGTAGGGTATTACACCACAATGGTGGCCTGAACCAGTATAAATCCTGTGTCCTTTGTGTTGTTCTTCTTATAGTTTAGATCCTAGCGATTCGGCGAGGAACAGGTAGGTAGAAGGCGAAACCTCCGCACGCACCCCAGTGTTCGAACCTCAGGGGTCTGCCGGAACCCTAAATCCGACATTTGGCGCGCCAGGTAGGGGTGCTCCGGACTTTGTCTTCCGTCGCCCTGTTCTCCTCCGACCGTTGCGACCATATCTGACGCACGCCGGGTTCGCGCCGAGCGCCGAGCCGCCCTCGCTTCCCGTGTCGCCCAGACGGCTCCCGTTGGTGGGCGCCCTCGTCGTTCCCCATCGCCTGCCATCAACGCCGCCACCGGCCCGGCGGGGAATGAGCATCAAGCATCGTCCCAGCACCCGTCCATGAGGCGAGACGGTCGTACCTCTACGCCCTCGCTCACCCCCGCTGGTTCTTCATCCCGCGTGCCCCGCGCGGCCATGGAGGCTCGAGCTGCGCTCATCGCGGCAAATGAGCTCCTGCGCTACCGCCTAGTCGACGACGTCTACGAAGAGTGGCTCGACCGAGTCGCCGAACTCGTCCGCGCCGCTGGGGGCTCCCCTGCGCCATCTTTCTCGCTGCACCGCGCCCTGCCATGCACGGGCAATGAAGCTCCTGGGGCGCCTCAGCCGCCTCCCCCTCAAGAAGGCGCCCTGGCTCCAAGGCGCGTGGCCCCTGGGCGGAACCCGCCCCGTCAGGAACTAGCACGACAGGAGCAAAGCTGCCAGGAGGTCCCACGCCCTCGAGAAGCTGCCCGAGCGCTCCCCGCTCCGGCTCGTCCCGACCACGCTCTGGCTCCGGCACGTCAAGACCCCGCGCTGCACCCAGCTGCGGCGCATGGGGACCCGCAAGACCGAGCCCTTTGCCCTCCAAGGCCTCCTGTGGCCACGGCGGGCTGCCGCACCTTCACCACCGAGCTACCACCGTCGCGTGGCCCGGCAAGTTCAAGCCAGACCTGCCTCCTCGCTACGACGGCACGGCAGACCCTGCAGAGTTCCTCCAGCTCTACGAGCTGGGCATCGAGGCTGCCAACGGAGATGAGAAGGTCATGGCGAAGTGGTTTCCCATGGCTCTCAAAGACGGGGCCCGCACTTGGCTTCTGAACCTGGCCCCAGGCACGATCTACTCCTGGGACGAGATGCACACCCGCTTCATCGCCAACTTCCAGGGTACTCGCGACCAGCCACCCGCCGTGAGCGACATGCGCTGCATCAAGCAACAACCGGGGGAAACCCTGCAGAAGTACATCCAGCGCTTCAACAACGCGCGCCTCAAGATTCCTAAGGTGACCGAGGAGGTCATCTTCTCAGCCTTCTCTGATGGCGTGCGTGACGTCAAGATGAAGGAGGAGCTCGCGATGCATGAAGATCTGTGCACTTCCTTGGAGCTGTTCAATCTGGCGAGCAAGTGCGCCAGGGCTGAGGAAGGGCGTCTCTCCCTCCTCGAATTGCCTACCGCAGACCCTGAAGAGAAGAAGCCCAAGGCCAAGGACGTGAAGCGCAAGGGGGTTGCCGTACTCGCGGCAGAACCAGACACCAAGCGGGGCAGAGATCAGCCCGAATCCTCCAAGGGCAGTCGGTACTGCGTGTACCACGACCTCCACACCCACAACACCAATGAATGCCAAGAGCTCAGGGCCATGCGTGAAGGACGGACTGGCCGGCGCCCCGACCGCAACAACCGAGGCTATGGCTGAGGAGGAGGAAGGAACACAGGATGCTGGGAAGACCGTGGCCCACGTCAAGGGTGGCGCGACCAACCTCGCGAGGATCGCTGGCAGGACCCGCCTCGCGAGGGAGGCTGGAGGGATCAGCCTCGCGAGGATCACCCGCAAGGTAACGCAGGCCTCCCTCCACTACCGCTGCAGCCAAGGAGAAATGAGGACCGTCATCAGGACAAAGGGGCTGGGGGCTTCCAGGAACCACGTGCGATCGCCTGCATCCTAGGTGGAGCTCAAGCCCCAGCCTCTCAGCGCATCTTCAAGCAGTTCGCCCACGAAGTGAATGCAGTCCTCCCCAAGCTCGAGGCCACGCGCCCTCTCAGGTGGTCGGTGTGCGCCATCACGTTCAGCTCAGCGGATCAGCTCAAGTGCGCGGCCACAGCCGAGGTCCTCCCGATGCTTTGTTCCCCAATCATCAGCAACGTGCTAGTCACCAAGACCCTCATCGATGGCGGGGCAGGGCTCAACATCCTGTCCGTGGAAACATTCAACAATCTCCAAGTACCCTACAGTCAGCTTCAGCCTACCAAGCCTTTCTCCGGAGTCACCGACAGCTCCACGGTCCCGATTGGGCAGGTCCGCCTCCCTGTCACCTTCGGGGCACGCGACAACTACCGCACCGAGCTCATCGACTTCGATGTCGCCCACATTCGCCTGCCGTACAACGCCATCCTCGGGTACCCATCGCTGGCCAAGTTCATGGCCGTGACTCACCACGGCTACAACGTCCTCAAGATGCCGGGAAGTGGCGGAGTCATCACGGTGCCCTGCGAAGAGAGAAAGGCAGTTTGCTCCCTGGAGAGAGCCTTTCAGGCCGCATCACTGGAAGACCCGGATCATGGAAGAAGGAGGCTTCCCGAGGCCGCCCCCAAGAAGAAGAAGACATCGGCCGGCCCGGCCCCTCAGGAGGCAGGCCCCTCTAGGCCCGCGCCTGCTCAGGGAGAACCTCCTGCCATCGCATAGGAAAGCGCACCTGACGCCCTCCTCAGGCAGGGCTCGGGGGCTCTCCCCTGGAGGGCCGTCGACCTCGCCAAGGTCACGAGGGAGGCGCTTGGGCACCACGTGGAGCCGTGCTTCGAAGCACGTTTCCATCAAGTACGAGCAAGGCAAGGAGGGCCAAACCCTCAGGAGTTCGTCAGCAAAGCCATTCAGGAGCTACAGGAGTCAAGGGTCATGAGAGGCAGCCGCCGCTTACCCGCTGTGGCCCCCCATCCAGGCGAGGATGGTGGGCTGCGTGTCTGCATCGACATACCAGGGCTCAACCAAGCCGCGTCTCAGGAGCGCCTCTGGCCTTCGTGAGTGGGACGTTGCGAGGGCCCGCCCCACAGTTACGTTCGCATGCCTTACGGCTTGCCGAACGCGGCTGCTGCGTACCGGCGTATCATGAGGGCCATCCTGGAGGCTCAAGAGGTCAGGCGTTCCGCAGCCCTGGCGGAGATGGAGACGGTCCGCGAGGAGCGACCAGCGCCTCCGGAGCCTCCCGAGGCCCCAGGGCCTGGGGGCTCGTGAGGATCTGCTCCCGCAGCCCACCGAGTCTGCTGCATCAACACCCCTTCGTCTTCGGAATCATTAGGTGACATCTTTCTAGTTTCATTTCTAGCTGGGAGCGCCCCCAGGGCTGCATTATTCCCAGGCCGCATGGGTCCGTCCCTGTGGCATGTATCTCTTTTATTTTATGTTCTTAGCTCACTCTGCTGGGGGCGCCCCTCGGGCTGCATCATCCCCAGGCCGCTCAGGTCAGACCCAGTGGCATGTACCCCTCTTGCATTTATCTTAGGGCCATATTTTCGACCCGTCATGCATGTGATTTGGTGCCGGTTCATGGTGCCCTTTCTCTTCCTAGATGTCGCAAGCTTGCGCGTTAAAGGGGGGGGGGGTGCCTGAGCATCGCTACTCAGGGCTCCTACCGGCTCTCCGGCCCTCACACTCTGGTCTGCCCATGGCATCGCGCCCCGGCATACCAGCGACGGCTGAGACCAGCCCGAGAGCCGGGACCCGAGGACGTAGAGTTTCGACATCTGACCCAGCTTGCGCATTAAAGGGGGGGGGGGTGCCTGAGCATCGCGACTCAGGGCTCCTACCGGCTCTCCGGCCCTCACCTTCTGGTCTGCCCACGGCATCGCGCCCCGGCATACCAGCGACGGCTGAGACCAGCCCAAGAGCCGGGACCCGAGGACGTAGAGTTTTGTCATCTAACCCAGCTTGCACGTTAAAGGGGGGGTGCCTGAGCATCACGACTCAGGGCTCCTACCAGCTCTCCGGCCCTCACCCTCTCTGCCCACGACATCGCGCCCCGGCATACCAGCGATGGTTGAGACCAGCCCGAAAGACGGGACCCGAGGACGTAGAGCATCGGCATCTAGCCAAATTTGCAGGAACACACTCCAAGATAAGGCCCAGAGCCAGGCGCAACCCGCCTTGAGGTAGGGCCCCATGAGTCCCGCGCTGGCTCACGGGTGCCCAGATACACCTCGTCAAGCCCTACCGTGCCAGCCACATGTCAAGGCGGGGCTGTACACGCCCCGGGGGCTCCTCCCGGAGGGGAGCCTCCTCCCACGCACCAGTGGAAGCACCATGCTCCGCGCTGGCTGACGACACTGCCGAGGAGCGGCTATGCCCGTACGCATACGGAAGCGCTATGCTCCGCGCTGGTGATAAACAACTGAGGGTGGCCCCTCGGGTCGCATCAACCTCAGGGAGCCCAGAGCTCAGTGTCTAGCCTCATCGCAACGCCTCCCCTTGGGAGTGCCGCGTGAGGGGGCTGGGCACGGGGGCTACGCCTGGGTCATGCCGAGGCGCACGCCACATAGCCAGGCCCCCCCGGGCCTGGTTCATCACGCGTCCCTCCCTGAGCGGAGCCAAGGTATGAAGGCCGTTTGAGCGTCAAGGGGGACCCCTGAGCATCGTGACTCAGGGGCCTAACTGGCCACGTAGCCCCTCACTCCTTGGTCCCGTCCTGGTTTCCGGTCGGGGTTAACGGCGGTTGAGGTATGCGCGGGCCGGGCTCTGCAAACGTAGAACGGTAGATCCACTCCCACATCTCACCTCCCTACTTGCTGTTCGGGCACCAAGGGGGACTCCTGAGCATCGCGACTCAAGAGCCTAACTGGTCACGTAGCCCCTCACTCCTTGGTCCCGTCCTGGTTTTCGGTCGGGGCTAACGGCGGTTGAGGTATGCACGGGGCCGGGCTCTGCCGGCGTAGGACACGGGCAAGTAGGAAGGAAATAGCACAAATTTCAAGGAATTCAAAAGCAAATATTACAGTCCATACCGTTATCACAACACCAAATGCAAGTTTTAACGCCTCCCCGAGGCCTGATACACATGTAGAAACTAAAAGCAGGGCAGGAGCCACGACGGAGTCACTTGTCGGCCGTGGAGTTGCGCGGAGCTGGTTCGCCTTGTGGAGCTGCCGGGCTAGCAGCGCTCCGCTTCGGCCTGGTGCTGAAGGCCCGAAACTTCCCCAGCAGAGCCTCCGCACGACCCTTCACAGCCTCAGCAGCGGCAGCGGCATGCTCGCCACTCGCCGGCTCCAGCAGGCTGTCGAGGTCGATGTTGGGGTCCCGAAGATAGATGTGGATGAACACCCGCGTCAGCGCCGCAGAAGACAAGACGCGTGCCTCGGCCTCAGCCGTAGGGCCGAGGCCAAGGGCCACATCGTCAAGGGCACGAACCAGGAAAGGAAGCAACTTGGCGGGACCATCCTCCTCGCCGGCCAGCGGGCTCTCCAGGCCGCTCTCATAAAGCGTCTTCAGTGAAGCTCGGGCCTTCTCCTCCATCTCCGCAAAGGCCACACGATCCTCGGCAAGGACCCGTGCCTTGCCGTCCAACTCAACCTTCCTCGCCTCCAGCTCTTGCTCCAGCGTGCCTAGGCGGTCACAACGCTTCTTGAGCTTGGCGTCCAGTCCTTGACGGCCGCCTCACGAGCCTTCATGCCGTCCTCCTGCTCTAGGCGAAGGCGAGTCTCCTCGGCGAGCCGGTCCTGCAGGCCCTTCAGCTCACCCTCCAGCACCTCGCAACGACCTCGGGCATTAGCCGCCTCCCCAAAGGTGGCGTCATGGGCAACCTTCGCCCCATGGACGGCCTGCTTCTCCTCGTCGCAGGCCGTCGAGGCCTGGACCAGCGCCGCCTGAATCAAAGCATCGGAGCGAATCCAGCCAGAGGCTAGCTCCAGGCGCCCAGCCACCAAGCGAGGGTCGGCGCTCAGAAGATCCCGCCGCAGACGGTCCAGTTCCGCAGCAGCACGATCCAGGACAGTAGGACGAGACGGGGAAGCAGCAGTTGACGGAGTAGGAGGAGAAGGCGGCAGCGTGACCACGGTGTCCTGAGGCGGAGCCTGCTGCACCCCAGCGGCTGTGGCGACGGCGTCAAGCGGGGGCGCCTCGGGGGTCGCCAGGGTCATAGGAGCCGAGCTCGCCCCAGTCGGCTCGGCAGGGCCTCGTAGGGACGCCTGGGCAGGAGAAGCCCGCGCTGCTGCGGATGCGCTGCTGCGGATGGAGTCTCAGGAGCCCCGCTCAGCGCCTGGTGCTGTTCCGGATTGAACTCCCTCAGATTGAATGCCCGCTCCTGGCATGGGAGAATCCGGCGGACGAGCATGACTTGGACCATGTTAACCAGCCTGAGCTTCTTCACCAGCTTCTGGATACAGGCTTGGAGTCCCGTCAGCTCCTCCGAACTACCCCACAGCAAGCCCTTCTCTTTCCAGGAGGTGAGCTGCATGGGGATACCAGATCTGAACTCGGGGGCCGCCGCCCACGTAGGGTCACGCGGCTCGGTGATATAGAACCACCCCGATTGCCACCCCTTGACGGATTCCATGAAGGCCCCTTCGAACCAAAGGACGTTGGGCATCTTGCCCAACATGGCGCCTCCGCACTCCGCTTGAGTGCCCTTCACTACCTTCGGCTTGACATTGAAGGTCTTGAGCCACAAGCCGAAGTGGGGCTGGATGCAGAGGAAGGCCTCGCACACGACGATAAATGCCGAGATGTTGAGGATGAAGTTCGGTGCCAGATCATGGAAATCCAGGCCGTAGTAGAACATGAGCCCCCGGACAAAGGGGTGAAGTGGAAAGCCTATTCCGCGGAGGAAGTGGGGAAGAAAAATGACCCTCTCATGGGGCTTGGGGGTGGGGATGAGCTGCCCCTCGTCGAGCAGCCGGTGCGCAATGTTGCCGGACAGGTAGCCGGCGCTGCGCAGTCTTTCGATGTGCTCCTCCGTAACGGAGGAGGTCATCCACTTGCCTCCCGCTCTAGACATGACTGGGGAAGGTTGAGACGAGATGTGCGGGCTTTGGCGCTGGAGCTCGAGTGCGCGGAGATGGATAAGCAAAGGAGGAAGAAGGCGTAGGTGAAAAGGTGAATCCTTATCCCTTATATGGGCGGGCGAAGTCTACGCGTCCCCCACCGGCCTGGTAAAACTCGCTTATCCCCCAAGCGTCACCATCAATGGCGCGGTTGGGTTACCCACGTCCGTATTGATGAGAATCCCGGATTAAGGGGGAACACGATCTCTGCTTCGACAAGACGTGCCAAGGAAACCGCTTCGCTAAATGCGCTGAGGTGGTAGAGTAAAAAACGATTCAAGTAATGGCTTGGTAGTGGCATGACGTCATGCCGCAAAAAACGTCAGCAGATTGAACTTGTGTATATATTATTCTCTCTACGGTGGAATGTGGAATTTATTTTGCAGAGCCGGACACTATCCTGGTGTTCACAATCTTCTATCATTCGAAGGAGGAACCCGCCTTGCAATGCCAAGCAATATACGCGCCAGACTTATCGTCATTGAAGCCTGGTTCAGGGGCTACTGAGGGAGTCCTGGATTAGGGGGTGTCCGGATAGCCGGACTACCATCATCGGCCGAACTATCATCGGCCGGACTATCATCATCATCGACTGGACTCCAAGACTATGAAGATACAAGATTGAAGACTTCGTTCGTGTCCGGATGGGACTTTCCTTGGCGTGCAAGGCAAGCTTGGCGATACGGATACGTAGATCTCCTACTATTGTAACCGACTCTATGTAACCCTAGCCCTCTCCGGTGTCTATATAAACCGGATGGCTCTAGTCCGTAGGACCAAACAACAACAACCATTACAATCATACCATAGGCTAGCTTCTAGGGTTTAGCCTTCTTGATCTCGTGATAGATCCACTCTTGTAAACATCCACAATATCAAGAGGGCCCGAACCTGGGTAAAACATCGTGTCCCTTGTCTCCTGTTACCATCCGCCTAGACGCACAGTTCGGGACCCCCTACCTGAGATCCGCCGGTTTTGACACCGACAGGAGGCACCAGACCGGCGACAATGGCGCTCACGAAGAGCGGATAGAAGGTGCTTCCTTGGCCCTCAAGGAGGGCAGAGCCGGCCTTGAACACCTTCGCCCCGTCGACGCCCTGCGCCCCCGCCAACTGGCGCACCCGGGCAAGGCTCGCCTCCGACATGTTGGGCGAGTCCAGGGCGGACGAGTACCAAGCTCCGGCCGAGGCCTGGCGAGGCGCCATGTCTGGCTAGAGCGCGCGGGTGGAGTAGATCTGGAGATCTCGAAGGAGGGAAGGACAGGCGCAAGAAAGGGGATCTGAGCAGCAACTGGAGAGAGCAAAGGAGGCAGAGGACAGATGCCGCTCCTTATCAACTAGTGGGTTGCGGAGGCGCCCACGTCCAATCAACCGCCACGCGGCCCCCAAGGCCGTAGGGTGTTAGGGCCCGCGACGCTTCACACTTGCCCCTTTTGCCTCTCTGCTCGGCCAAGTTCGGGCGCGCCTTGGGCCCGGGGGCTACTGTCGGTGTTCTGGGAACGGGGGTCCCCAGACTTGCCTGCCTGCGGCCTGCGGCGTGGCTCAAAGGGGGCCCAACACGGCCCATCTTCATCAGCACAAGCCCAAGACCCTCGCGAGGGGCCAAACCTCGCGGGGCGGACGACAAGGAGCTTCCTCAGGCACGGCCTCGTCAGGCTGGCTCACGAGGAGGCGGAGAGTTCAAGGCGGGGTACCTCGCGAGGTGCCCATGACGCAAGCCATGACGACCAAGGGCGCTAGCCCGCGTAGTGTCCTTCTTTCCTCTTTGGTGCAAGGGGAGCAAGCGCAGGCGAGAACATCAAGCAAAGGTGTCCATTTCGGTGCAACAAGACCAAGACCAGTCCAACGGTAGGATGGAGGTCATCGTGGAGCCCAAGTCGGCGTCACCACCAAAGCCTTTGACAGGCGAGGACCAACTTTAGTCAGGATAAGTGTACTAGATGTTCCCCTTCAAATTGGCCAATTGTTGGCGCCCTTCCCGCTCAATATTTGGGAAGAGGCCCAGGGCCATCGCCTATAAATAGGACTAGCCACCCACAAGGTAGATGGATCGATCGATCAATCCATCCGACCGGCAAAGAGAGAGAGACCACAAGAACAGACCCTCGCGAGGCTATTCTTCCTTGTATTGTTCATCATCAGCCCACGAGGCAATCCACCACACCACACACTAGAGTAGGGTATTACACCACAATGGTGGACTGAACCAGTATAAATCCTGTGTCCTTTGTGTTCTTCTTCTTGTAGTTTAGATCCTAGCGATTCAGCGAGGAACAGGTAGGTAGAAGGTGAAACCTCCGCGTGCACCCCGGTGTTCGAACCTCAGGGGTCTGCCGGAACCCTAAGTCCGACAGATGATGATGAAGATAGTGAAGCGATGGCCATGGCTTCCGTTGCCATTGCCAAAACTCCATAGGTGTCTCTCTTCGACTCACCTAACGAGAACATTACCGCTAAGTGCCTCATGGACAAAGCCACCAACAAGGTAACCCCCAACATCAAAACTACCATCATTACTAATACTTCCTTGATGGATTGCATTGATGAATGTGAGGGGTCTAATGAGGAAGTAAATGAATTTGAGTCTTTTATGAGTAAGCTCAAGGGCAAGTACAAGAAGCACTTTGTTGCTCTCTTGGAACAATTTGGTGAAGCCAATGACATGATTGAGGCTCGTGAGGAAACCATCTCTAAGATGGAAAGTCATAGTCATGACTATGCCGATGAGTTATTGGACCTCTCTAATGTGCTTGATGAAGAGCGTGTTCATCGTTTGGCTCTTTAGGAGTCACACAATGGTGACCATGCGAAATTAAAGAAAGATCTTGATCATGCTCTTGTTCTATCTCATGTGCTTAATTCCGAGAAGGCTAAACTTGTGGTTGACCATGCTAGACTCAAAGAGGAGTTTGACATACTTGACAAGGCTCACAAGGCCTTGAATGGTGCTCATGCTAGCCTCAAGGAGTCTCATGATCAACTCCAAGTAAAGCTAACCAAGGAAAAAACCACTATTCCTCATATGGTCTTAATTGATAATGCAAATGCTACTAACCCGTGTTGTGAGCATGTGCATCTTGTGGAGGATAATGCTATGTTGAAGGCGCAACTTGAGAAAGGCCTTGTCTCTTGCATACAAGGTGAGAAGAATCTCAATGACCTTTTGAGCAATCAAAAGGAAGTTTTGGCCAAGGAGGGAGTGGGGTTCGCACCCAAGTCCAAGAACAAGAAGAAGAATGACAAGACCAAACGACCTCCCCCTCTCAAATAAACTTTTGTGAAGGAGGGAGAGGGTGCTTCAAAGGAGAAGAAGAACCATGTGAAGGGTGGTGATGTCAAAAAGGACAATGCCACCCCTTCCAACAAAGCCGACGACTTTAACCCCTCTTATGTGTTGTGTCGTGCTAGTGATGGGCATGTTTATGCTAAATTTGTTGGTTCTCCTTATGAGTACATTGAATGGTCTATTTGGGTTCCTAAGACCATTGTTACTAACATGAAAGGACCCATTACAAAATGGGTACCTAAAACCAAGCATTGATCTCTTGTAGGTGTTTGCTTCCAGTGGGGGGTCATGGTTGCTTGATAGTGGAGCCACAAATCATATGACCGGAAGCAAGGATTTGTGGTGGACGTGCACAAGATCCCATCTATGCCCACCAATGTCGAATGGGGTGATGCCTCATCTTCTAAGGTATTGGGTCTTGGCAAGGTTGTCATTTCTCATGATCTCACGACCGAGAAAGTCATGCTTGTTGAGTCCCTTGCATACAATTTACTTTCCATTCGTCAACTTGCACTCATGGGCTTTGCCACATTCTTTGCTATTGATACCGTGGCCCTCTTGTGGAGCAAGACTCTTAAAGTAGCCTTTGTTGGGCATGTCAAGAATTATCTTTATGTGATTAACTTTTCGGAGCGACCCACTAAGACCACGACATGCCTAATGGCTAAAGTTGATGTGGGATGGCTTTGGCATCACCGTTTAGACCATGTCAATATGAGATCTTTGCAAAGTCTCCTCAAGGGGTACCATGTCCGTGGACTAACAAATGTTAGTTTTGCCAAAGATCATGCTTGCAATGCTTGTATCGAAGGAAATTTACATGAGAAGGCTCACCCTCCCATGAATATCATTTACTCGAAGAGACCCTTGGAGCTCCTTCACATGGATCTCTCTAGGACTCCATCCTTTGATAGTATTGGGGTAGAAAGTATTGCTTGGTGATTGTCGATGATTACTCAAGGTACATGGGGGTATATTTCTTCAAGAGGAAGAGTGAAACTCAACAAACTGTCATCAACTTTGAAAATGAAGCTCAATGTCAACACGATGCAAACATCTTGACAATAAGAAGTGACAACGGCACCGAGTCTAAGAACTACACCTTGGATGAGTTTCTTAGTGATGAGGGGATCAAGCATCAATATTCCTCACCATACACCCCTCAACAAAATGGTGTTGTAGAGAGGAAGAATCGGACATTGATGGATGCGGCAAGGACCATGATGGCAGAGTTCAAGTCTCCTTAAAACTTTTGGGCCGAAGCCATGAACACCGCATGTCATGCATCCAATCGGCTCTATCTCCGCAGAGGCTTGAACAAGACCCCATATGAAATTCTCAATGGTAACAAGCCCAACCTCAAGTACTTCCGGGTGTTCGGTTGTAAGTGTTTCATTCTCAAGAAAGGTGTTCGATTGTCTAAATTTGAGTCTAGAGCTCATGAGGTCATATTTTTTGGTTATGCTACAAACTCTCATGCTTATCGTGTCCTCAACAAGTCCACGAGACTCATTTAGGAGACGTGTAATGTGGAGTTTGACGAGAATAACGGCTCCCAAGTGGAGCAAAGTGGTACTTGTGATGTAGGTGATGAAATTCCTCCCCAATCCATAAGAAGAATGGATGTTGGTCATATCCTACCCATGAGGAACCCCTTGTGGCCGAAGGAGAAGGACAATGCTCCATTCAAGTGGAGCCATCACCGACCCAAGACCCACACACTTCCAAAGAACAAAGTGAAGGCCCTCAACCATGTGAACATGATCAAGGGAAAGATCAACCTCAATATGGTGGTGAGCAACCAAGTGATGCCCAAGGTCGAGTTCTCCCTTCTGAGCAAGTTCAAGATCAAGAGCAAGCTCATGACGTTGCTCAAGATGATCAAGTTTCCGCTCCTCTTTCGCACCTGAGGAGGAATTAGAGCGTCGTTCCGCGAAGATTGCTTCCAAGCTCACAACCAAAGGTCATCTCATGGAGAATGTGGTTGGAAGCCTAAGAAAGGGGGTAAGCACTCGTAGACAATTAGCAAACTATTGTGAACATCACGCGTTTGTTTCTTGTGTCGAACCCCAAAAGGTTTATGAGGCGCTCCAGGATCCGGATTGGCTCAATGCCATGCATGAAGAACTCAACAACTTCGAGCACAACCAAGTGTGGAGATTGGTGCCAAGGCCAACAGGGAATCATAATGTCATTGGAACCAAGTGGATATTCAAGAACAAGCAAGATGCTCATGGATCATTATTTGCAACAAGGCTCATTTGGTGGCACAAGGCTACTCCCAAGTCGGGTATCGACTACAGTGGAACCTTTGCTCCAGTTGCTCGCCTTGAATCTATTAGTTTGTTAATTGCTTATGCTTGTCATCATAATTTCAAGTTGCAACAAATGGATGTGAAGAGTGCTTTTCTTAATGGCCCCATTAATGAGTTGGTGTATGTCAAACAACCCCTGGGGTTCGAGGATCCCTATTTCCCAAATCATGTGTACCAACTCGACAAGGCACTCTATGGCCTTAAACAAGCCCCACGTGCGTGGTATGAGCATCTTACTGAGTTGTTGCAAGATCGTGGGTTCGAAATTGGGAAAATCGACCCCACCCTTTTTAGTAAGAAGGTCAAAGGGGAGTTGTTTGTATGCCAACTATATGTTGATGATATTATCTTTGGTTCCCCTAACAAAGCTTTCAATGAGGAGTTTTCCGCTCTCATGACCTCAAAGTTCAAGATGTCTATGATGGGAGAGTTGAAGTTCTTTCTCGGGTTCGAAATCAAGCAAATAAGAGAAGGAACCTTCATCAACAAAGCCAAATACACTCAAGACATGCTCAACAGATTCAAATTAAGTGATGGCAAGCCGGCTTCCACTCCAATGCCCGTCAAATGCCAACTTGACATTGATCCCAATGGTAAGAGGTGGGTCAAAAGGTATATCGCTCCATGATTGGATCCTTGCTTTACCTTTGTGCATCTAGACCGGATATCATGTTGAGTGTGGGAATTTGTGCACAGTTTCAAGCCGCACCTAAGGAAAGCCACTTTGTGGCGGTCAAGCGAATCTTTCGATATTTGGCTCATACCCCAAACTTTGGCTTATGGTACCCAAGAGGAGCAAACTTTGATCCTTTGGGCTATTCAGACTCAGATTGGGCGGGAGACAAAGTGGATACGAAGTCCACCTACGGAGGGTGCCAATTTCTTGGTTGCTCTTTGGTGAGTTGGTCTTCTAGGAAGCAAAGTTGTGTGTCTCTCTCGTCCATCGAGGCGGAGTATGTGGCTGCCGGTAGTTGTTGTGCTCAACTTCTATGGATGAGGAAAACTTTGAAGGATTACGGTGTCACTTGTGACGAAGTGCCTCTTTGGTGTGACAATGAAAGTGCCATCAAGATCTCTCTTAACCCGGTGCGACACTTCAAGACGAAGCATATTGAGATTCGGTATCACTTCATCCGGGATCACATTAGGCAAGGGGAGATCACGCTCAAATATGTCAACACTCATGATAACCTTGCAGATATTTTCAGGAAGCCCTTGGATGAAGCATGATTTCGCGAGTTAAGGTATGAGCTAAATATCATTGATTCGAGTAATGCAGCTTGAACCATTGCACACCCCACCATACTCAACTTGATGTCTCGTTTAGGTGTAGGCATGGACATAGGGGGAGTGTTGTTCTCTCAATGAACTCTCCCTCCCCCCATTATGCATAAATTGATCAACTCTTTCACATTAGCCATTTTTGATGGTACTTGTGCTTCGAAGAAGAGTTTTGGTCATGGGCCCAAGGATAATTCTTCGTGGTGCCATACCAATTGACTCATACATAGGTGGCTCCGGCCACCGCCCTCTCTTCTTGAGAGTTTTGTTTCATGTTTTGGTCTTCATTGTCTTTTGCCTTTGTTTGAGCCATGTTTGTGTTTGTGTTGCCTTGCATGCTAGCTCTTAGTGTGTCTAGTTGCGTGAAGGTTGCATTGCAAAGGCTGTTTTCTTCGTTCGTTTGCAAAAGATGCATTTTCTTGGGTCTACGGTACTGCCGTGGCTCGCCATGATACTACCGTAGGAGCTGCGCAACGTACTACCGCAACCAGCATGGCAGTAATTTTTTACTGCCGCTGGTCGAGTGGTACTACCGCCCAGGGTGCGGTACTTCTGCCCGGGTGGTACTACCGCAATGAGGCATGGTACTACCACACATTCATGAGCGCGTGGGGGTTAAGAGCGGGCTAGGGGAGTTCTAACTCCCCATACCCATTCAACTCCTTTTCCCCATGACGTCTCCCTCTCTCTCATACCCAAGAATGGCGCTGGAGGACCTCGCTGGATCTTCATCTCCGGCCGATCTCCTCGGATTCCGATCGGTGGGATCGTTCCCCACCTCGCCCTCTTGCCATGGACCAAGGTTTTCCCCCAAATCCCTCGCTTTTTGCTTCGTTGTCTTGTCTCTAGGTTTTTGGGGAGATGCTTGTGTTCTTGAGATTTTAGGCCAAATCTTTGCAAGAGTAGGGTGTAGGAGAGTCATTTTGCAGTAGAGATGCTATTTGGATCGTTGCTACTCGGTAGGTTTGATCAACCGTAGTACCGCTCCATTGTTGCGGCGTTTTGGATATGATCCCGTGTGGATCTGAACTCGAGCGGTACTATCGCACCTCCCATGCGGTACTACCGCTCCCGCCGCGTTCGCCTCGTACGGTACTACCGCTTCCCAAGAGCGGTACTACCACGCGCGGTGCGGAAGTAAAATTTTACTTCCGCTCTAGGCGTGGTACTACCGTGCCGTCCCAGCGCGATACTACCATGGCTAGAGCGATAGTAAAATTTTAGTTCCATACCCTGGAGCGGTACTACCGCTAACTTCAAACCTTCCTAGTAGCAACTACCCAATGTTATTTCTACTTGAGTCATTTGTTTTTCTATGGTCTTTGAATTGATCCTTGTCGCTTCGTTTGCGTGTTCTTGTGTTGTGTGTCTAGGTGATGGCTCCGGTTCCAATGTCTGTCGGTCGAATCCGGTCCGTGACACGGGCTCAAAGCGCCTGCGCAACCCAGATGAAGCTCTAGAGGGCTCCAATGCCTCCCAACGCAGAACCAAGCACACCGCCACCAAGCTCAAGAAGCCCACAATGGGCATGGATGAGATATCTCTGGCTGAGTTTATCACTTGAAGGAAGATCAACCCCTATGGCAATCCCCGTGCAAATTTCAGAGGGAATGAATTGTTCTGGACCAAGCAGCATAATTTATCTATCTGGATGTGATCAAGACCAAGCAGAACATCTACGTGGACATGCACTGGATAGACATGAATCATATGAGGCAGGATAAGCACCGTGACTACTTTGGTGAGGCTTTGGACCTGGTGGAGCAGTTTGACATCGAGCACATGCTCACTTTTCACCTGGACTTTGACCCAGAGATTGTGGCTCAGTTCTTTGCTTCGGTACATTTCCATTTTCATTAGGCACGGACCATGACTTGGATGACCAATGGGCAACAGTTGACTGCTACATGGAAGGACTTCATGGATTTGCTTCAGGTTCCTGATGCAGGGCTCGATACACCCATTGGTGTTCGCCCTCTTGCCAACCCTGAGTCAGCCAACAAGAACCAGCTTCATCCCTTCTTTGTTGAGAAGATGCTTCCTAGTAAGAAGAAGACGTGGGAGCTGAACTCCTTCCTTGACATCATGCATCGGATCTTCTGCAGCACCCTTTTTCCGCGCATCGGTGACAAGGACAAGGTGCGTCTCTATCTAGTGGATATGATGCTCCTTTGTGAGGAGGCGCGTCATGCTTAGATGCAAACACTTGATGTCTCACATATCATGTGGTCCAAGCTTCAGTTTGCGGTGTTCAACCATAAGGTCCCCATCTATGGGCCTTACCCGTTTCTCTTGATCTCCAAGACTTGGGAGAAGCTCTATCTCAATGATGAGTTTGTTGCCCCCGGTTGAATTCGTCATGAGCCCATCAAGCTCCACATCAAGAGCCAATGGGCTAACACCACCAACAGTGCTGAGGCCGAGGCGGCCAAGATGGCTGTGGATGAGGATGAGATCGAGGAGGAGGAAGCGGATGAGGACAGTTCTGATGGATACATTCCTCCCTCTACTAAGCCCTCTTGGGCTAAGAAGTTGAAGAGGAAGATGAAGGCTCTGTTCCGCATGCAGGCCCAGGGACAGTACAGGGCCCATGTTGCCTCCAAGGAGAGTCGCCAGCACGATAAGAAGATGTTGAAGCTCTTTGGCGAGAATGTGACCAGTGGCTCAGAGGACATCATCACTCCAGAGGCTGCCTATTCCTGCTGCCGAGACCGACGAGGAGTCATTTTCTGCCTGAGCTACCACATGTGTCGTGTGTGTCCTCTCTGCCTTTTTGGTGTCTCGATGCCAAAGGGGGAGAGAGTATAGGATTTGCGCGTCTTGTGTCGTGTGTTAGCTTTGTCGGTTTGCTTTCGGTCTGTTGAACCTCGTTTTCTTTGGTTTGGTTTGTGCTCATAAGACTAAGTTATCTATCATATGGTGTAAGACATATGCACTCTAGCGTATCTTATTGTCTTTGTTACTCAGTAGTTCGTCAGCCTAAGCTATCTTGTGTTCTTCTCTTTGTGCTCATATTTGTCTTCTTGCCTACTTGCTTAGTGTTAGCTATATTGTTTCAAGAGATGCCTTGTCTATAAAATATAGAGGGAGTGTTGATCCTAGTATGTGTGCCGTGCAGTCCAAAGCACTTCTCCAAGAGTGCACACATCTAGGGGGAGCCTGTCTATATTTTATAGATGGTGGCTTTGCCGTTGCTCCATTTTATATCCCTTTGTGTTGTCATCAATCCACCAAAAAGGGGGAGATTGTAATGGCATATTTATCCCTTAGTAGTTTTGGTGATTGATGACAATACTTTTGCGGACTAATTGTGTGCATTG